>NW_026606113.1:2910000-3375506 GCF_029834395.1 Sorex fumeus
TCACTGTGAATCTGGAAATAATCTGAATCTGCATTCCAGGAAGGCTTTCGTTACACCACTGATGAATGTCCAAGTAATGCAATGCTGCTTCTTAGTGGTCTGTTCACACTCGAAACCGTGCTGTTCATTGGCTATCCACTCAATATCGGTCAGCTCTTCAATATCCTGTCCAGACTATCCAGATTCCTAAATGTTGGCAATCACCACTACAGAATGTTCCATTCAATCACGCGAATCTGGAATTCATCAGAGTCTCCACTCCTGGAAGGTTTTCGTGACACCACTGGTAAATGTCCAAGGAAGACAATGCTGGTTTTAAGCCGCCTGCTAACACACTCAGCCGTGCTGTTCAATTTGCTATCCACCCAACCCTATTCAGCTCTACATTTTCCTGTCCTCATAACCCAACCTTCAGAAATAATTGGTATCTCCTCCACAGAATGTTCCGTTCATTCACTGCGAATCTTAAATTCATCTGACTCTCAACTCCCGGCGGGTTATCGTTACACCACTTGTGAATGTCCAAGTAAGCCAATGCTGGTTTTCAGTGGCCTGTTCATACTAAGATACGTGCTGTTCATTTGGCTATCCACTCCACCCTGTTCAGCTCTACATTTTCGTGTCCACAAAACCCAGCCTTCAGAAATCATTGGAATCACCACTAGAGAATGTTCCATTCATTCACTGCGAATCTGGAATTCATCTGAACCTCCACTCCTGGCAGGTTTTCGTTACGCCACTGGTGAATGTCCAAGTAACTCAATACTGGTTTTCAGAGGCATGTTCAACTCGCAGAAGTGCTGTTCAATGGGCTATCCACTCAATATTGGTCAGCTCTTCATTTTCCTCTCCACACAAACCAGCCTTCAGAAATCATTGGGCTCTCCACTACAGACTGTTCCATTCATTCACTGCGATTCTGCAATTCATCTGACTCTCCGCTCCAGGCAGGTTTTCATTACAGCACTGGTGAATGACCAAGTAATCCAATGCTGGTTTTCAGCCGCCTTTTCACACTCGCAGTGTGCTGTTCAATTGTCTATCCACTCAAACCTGGTCAGCCTTTCATTTTCTTTTCCACAATATCAGACTTCAGAAATCATTGGAATCGCCAGTACAGAATGTTGCATTCATTCACTGCCAATCTGGAATTCATCTGAATCTGCACTCCAGGTAGGCTTTCATTACACCACTTATGAATGTCCAAGTAACACAATGCTGGTTTTCAGCGGTCTGTTCACACTCTAAGCCCTGCTTTTTACTGGGTATCCACACAACTGTGGTCAGCTCTTCATTTTCATGTCCAAACAATCCAGACTTGAGAAATCATTGCAATCTCCAGTACAGAATGTTCCATTCATTCACTGCGAATCTGGAATTCAACTGAATCTCCACTACCTGCAGATTTATCTTACACCACTTGTGAATGTCCAAGTAAAACAATGCTGGTTTTCAGAGGCCTGTTCATGTTCGCAGTCGTGCTGTTCAATTGGCTATCCACTCAACCTGTTTTGCTCCTCATTTTCCTGTGCACACAACCCAGCCTTCAGAAATCATTGTAATCTCCACTACAGGATGTTCCATTCATTCACTGGGAATCTGGAATTCATCTGAATCTGCACTCCACGCAGGCTTTCGTTACACCACTGCTGAAAGTCGAAGTAATGCAATACTGGTTTTCAGTGGTCTGTTCACATTCGAAGCCGAGGCTTTTTACAGGCTATCCACTCAACACTGGTCAGCTCTTCATTTTCGTGTCCCCACAATCCAGATTTCAGAAATCATTGCAATCTCCACTACAGAATGTTCCATTCATTCACTGCGAGTCTGGAGTTTATCTGATTCTCCACTCCCGCCTGGTTAACATTACACCACTTGTGAATGTCCAAGTAAGCCAATGCTGGCTTTCAGAGGCCTGTTCATACTCGCAGCCGTGCTGTTTAATTGACAATTCACTCCACCCTGTTCAGCTCTTCATTGTCCCACCACACTACCAGCCTTCAGAAATCTTTGTTATCTCCACTACAGAATGTTCCATTCATTCACTGCGAATCTGGAATTCATCTGACTCTCAACTCCACGCAGGTTTTCATTACACCACTGTTGAATGTCCAAGTAACCCAATGCTGGTTTTCAGCGGCCTGTTCATATTCGCAGCCCTGCTGTTTACTTGGCTATCGATTCAAGCCTGGTCAGCTCTTCATTTTCCTGTCCACACAACACAGGCTTCAGAAATCATTGGAATCTCCTCTACAGAATGTTCCATTCATTCACTGCGAATGTGGAATTCAACTGACTCTCCACTCCATGCAGGTTTTCCTTACACCACTGATGAATGTCCAAGTAACCCAATGCTGGTTTTCAGCTGCATGTTCACACTCGCAGCCATGCTATACAATTGGCTTTCCACTAAATCCTGATTAGTTCTTGATTTTCCTTCCACACGACCCAGCCTTCAGAAATCGTTGGAATCTCCACTAGAGTATGTTCCATTCATTCACTGCGAATCTGGAATTCCTCTGAACCTCCACTCCCGGCAGGTTTTCGTTACACCACTGTTGAATGTCCAAGTAACCCAATGTTTTAAGTGTTTTCTTCACAAGCGCAGTGGTGCTGTTCAATTGGCTATCCACTCAAACCTGGCCAGCTCTACATTTTCCTGTCCACACCACAGAGACTGGAGAAATCATTGTTATCTCCACTACAGAATGTTCCATTCATTCACAGCGAATCTGGAATTCATCTGAATCTCCACTCCCGGCAGGTTTTCGTGACACCACTGGTAAATATCCAAGTAAGCCAATGCTGGTTTTAAGTGGCCTGCTCATACTCTCAGCCGTGCTGTTCAATTTGCTATCCACTCAACCCTCTTCAGCTCCATTTTCCTGTCCACATAACCCAAACTTCAGAAACAATTGGTATCTCCTCCACAGAATGTTCCATTCATTGACGGCAATTCTGAAATTCATCTAATTCTCAACTCCCGTCAGGTTTTCGTTACACCACTTGTGAATGTCCAATTAAGCCAAAGCTGGTTTTCAGTGGCCTGTTCTTACTACGAGACGTGCTGTTCATTTGGCTGTCCATTCCACCCTGTTCAGCTCTACATTTTCGTGTCCACAAAACCCAGCCTTCAGAAATCATTGGAATCACCACTAGAGAATGTTCCATTCATTCACTGCGAATCTGGAATTCATCTGAATCTCCACTCCCGGCAGGTTTTCATTGCACCACTGCTGAATGTTCAAGTAACGCAATGATGGTTTTCAGCGGTCTATTCACACTCGAACCCGTGCTGTTCACGGTCTAGCGACTCAACACTGGTGAGTTCTTCTTTTTCCAGTTCAGACAATACAAACCTCAGAAACCATTGCAATCTACACTACAGAATGTTTCATTCATTCAGGCGAATCTTGAATTCATCTTGTTCTCCACTCCCAGCAGGTTTTCGTTTCACCACTGGTGAATGTCCAAGCAACCCAAGGCTGGTTTCAGCTGCGTGTTAACACTCGCAGCCGTGCTGTTCAATTGGCTATCCAGTGAACGCTGGTTAGCTCTTGATTTTCCTTCCACACACCGAGCCTTCAGAAATCATTCTTATCTCCACTTCAGAATGTTCCATTCGTTCCCTGCGAATCTGGAATTCCTCTGACTCTCCACACCAGGCAGATTTTCCTAACAACACTGGTGAATGACCAGGTAATCCAATGCTGGTTTTCAGCGGCTGTTCACACTCACAGCCTTGCTGTTCAATTGGCAATCCAGTCAAACCTAGTCAGCTCTTCATTTTCCTGTCCACACAACCCAGCGTTCAGAAATCATTGGAATCTCTACTACAGAAATTTCCATTCATTCACTGTGAATCTGGAAATACTCTGAATCTGCATTCCAGGAAGGCTTTCGTTACACCACTGATGAATGTCCAAGTAATGCAATGCTGCTTCTTAGTGGTCTGTTCACACTCGAAACCGTGCTGTTCATTGGCTATCCACTCAATATCGGTCAGCTCTTCAATATCCTGTCCAGACTATCCAGATTCCTAAATGTTGGCAATCACCACTACAGAATGTTCCATTCAATCACGCGAATCTGGAATTCATCAGAGTCTCCACTCCTGGAAGGTTTTCGTGACACCACTGGTAAATGTCCAAGGAAGACAATGCTGGTTTTAAGCCGCCTGCTAACACACTCAGCCGTGCTGTTCAATTTGCTATCCACCCAACCCTATTCAGCTCTACATTTTCCTGTCCTCATAACCCAACCTTCAGAAATAATTGGTATCTCCTCCACAGAATGTTCCGTTCATTCACTGCGAATCTTAAATTCATCTGACTCTCAACTCCCGGCGGGTTATCGTTACACCACTTGTGAATGTCCAAGTAAGCCAATGCTGGTTTTCAGTGGCCTGTTCATACTAAGATACGTGCTGTTCATTTGGCTATCCACTCCACCCTGTTCAGCTCTACATTTTCGTGTCCACAAAACCCAGCCTTCAGAAATCATTGGAATCACCACTAGAGAATGTTCCATTCATTCACTGCGAATCTGGAATTCATCTGAACCTCCACTCCTGGCAGGTTTTCGTTACGCCACTGGTGAATGTCCAAGTAACTCAATACTGGTTTTCAGAGGCATGTTCAACTCGCAGAAGTGCTGTTCAATGGGCTATCCACTCAATATTGGTCAGCTCTTCATTTTCCTCTCCACACAAACCAGCCTTCAGAAATCATTGGGCTCTCCACTACAGACTGTTCCATTCATTCACTGCGATTCTGCAATTCATCTGACTCTCCGCTCCAGGCAGGTTTTCATTACAGCACTGGTGAATGACCAAGTAATCCAATGCTGGTTTTCAGCCGCCTTTTCACACTCGCAGTGTGCTGTTCAATTGTCTATCCACTCAAACCTGGTCAGCCTTTCATTTTCTTTTCCACAATATCAGACTTCAGAAATCATTGGAATCGCCAGTACAGAATGTTCCATTCATTCACTGCCAATCTGGAATTCATCTGAATCTGCACTCCAGGTAGGCTTTCATTACACCACTTATGAATGTCCAAGTAACACAATGCTGGTTTTCAGCGGTCTGTTCACACTCTAAGCCCTGCTTTTTACTGGGTATCCACACAACTGTGGTCAGCTCTTCATTTTCATGTCCAAACAATCCAGACTTGAGAAATCATTGCAATCTCCAGTACAGAATGTTCCATTCATTCACTGCGAATCTGGAATTCAACTGAATCTCCACTACCTGCAGATTTATCTTACACCACTTGTGAATGTCCAAGTAAAACAATGCTGGTTTTCAGAGGCCTGTTCATGTTCGCAGTCGTGCTGTTCAATTGGCTATCCACTCAACCTGTTTTGCTCCACATTTTCCTGTGCACACAACCCAGCCTTCAGAAATCATTGTAATCTCCACTACAGGATGTTCCATTCATTCACTGGGAATCTGGAATTCATCTGAATCTGCACTCCACGCAGGCTTTCGTTACACCACTGCTGAAAGTCGAAGTAATGCAATACTGGTTTTCAGTGGTCTGTTCACATTCGAAGCCGAGGCTTTTTACAGGCTATCCACTCAACACTGGTCAGCTCTTCATTTTCGTGTCCCCACAATCCAGATTTCAGAAATCATTGCAATCTCCACTACAGAATGTTCCATTCATTCACTGCGAGTCTGGAGTTTATCTGATTCTCCACTCCCGCCTGGTTAACATTACACCACTTGTGAATGTCCAAGTAAGCCAATGCTGGCTTTCAGAGGCCTGTTCATACTCGCAGCCGTGCTGTTTAATTGACAATTCACTCCACCCTGTTCAGCTCTTCATTGTCCCACCACACTACCAGCCTTCAGAAATCTTTGTTATCTCCACTACAGAATGTTCCATTCATTCACTGCGAATCTGGAATTCATCTGACTCTCAACTCCACGCAGGTTTTCATTACACCACTGTTGAATGTCCAAGTAACCCAATGCTGGTTTTCAGCGGCCTGTTCATATTCGCAGCCCTGCTGTTTACTTGGCTATCGATTCAAGCCTGGTCAGCTCTTCATTTTCCTGTCCACACAACACAGGCTTCAGAAATCATTGGAATCTCCTCTACAGAATGTTCCATTCATTCACTGCGAATGTGGAATTCAACTGACTCTCCACTCCATGCAGGTTTTCCTTACACCACTGATGAATGTCCAAGTAACCCAATGCTGGTTTTCAGCTGCATGTTCACACTCGCAGCCATGCTATACAATTGGCTTTCCACTAAATCCTGATTAGTTCTTGATTTTCCTTCCACACGACCCAGCCTTCAGAAATCGTTGGAATCTCCACTAGAGTATGTTCCATTCATTCACTGCGAATCTGGAATTCCTCTGAACCTCCACTCCCGGCAGGTTTTCGTTACACCACTGTTGAATGTCCAAGTAACCCAATGTTTTAAGTGTTTTCTTCACAAGCGCAGTGGTGCTGTTCAATTGGCTATCCACTCAAACCTGGCCAGCTCTACATTTTCCTGTCCACACCACAGAGACTGGAGAAATCATTGTTATCTCCACTACAGAATGTTCCATTCATTCACAGCGAATCTGGAATTCATCTGAATCTCCACTCCCGGCAGGTTTTCGTGACACCACTGGTAAATATCCAAGTAAGCCAATGCTGGTTTTAAGTGGCCTGCTCATACTCTCAGCCGTGCTGTTCAATTTGCTATCCACTCAACCCTCTTCAGCTCCATTTTCCTGTCCACATAACCCAAACTTCAGAAACAATTGGTATCTCCTCCACAGAATGTTCCATTCATTGACGGCAATTCTGAAATTCATCTAATTCTCAACTCCCGTCAGGTTTTCGTTACACCACTTGTGAATGTCCAATTAAGCCAAAGCTGGTTTTCAGTGGCCTGTTCTTACTACGAGACGTGCTGTTCATTTGGCTGTCCATTCCACCCTGTTCAGCTCTACATTTTCGTGTCCACAAAACCCAGCCTTCAGAAATCATTGGAATCACCACTAGAGAATGTTCCATTCATTCACTGCGAATCTGGAATTCATCTGAATCTCCACTCCCGGCAGGTTTTCATTGCACCACTGCTGAATGTTCAAGTAACGCAATGATGGTTTTCAGCGGTCTATTCACACTCGAACCCGTGCTGTTCACGGTCTAGCGACTCAACACTGGTGAGTTCTTCTTTTTCCAGTTCAGACAATACAAACCTCAGAAACCATTGCAATCTACACTACAGAATGTTTCATTCATTCAGGCGAATCTTGAATTCATCTTGTTCTCCACTCCCAGCAGGTTTTCGTTTCACCACTGGTGAATGTCCAAGCAACCCAAGGCTGGTTTCAGCTGCGTGTTAACACTCGCAGCCGTGCTGTTCAATTGGCTATCCAGTGAACGCTGGTTAGCTCTTGATTTTCCTTCCACACACCGAGCCTTCAGAAATCATTCTTATCTCCACTTCAGAATGTTCCATTCGTTCCCTGCGAATCTGGAATTCCTCTGACTCTCCACACCAGGCAGATTTTCCTAACAACACTGGTGAATGACCAGGTAATCCAATGCTGGTTTTCAGCGGCTGTTCACACTCACAGCCTTGCTGTTCAATTGGCAATCCAGTCAAACCTAGTCAGCTCTTCATTTTCCTGTCCACACAACCCAGCGTTCAGAAATCATTGGAATCTCTACTACAGAAATTTCCATTCATTCACTGTGAATCTGGAAATAATCTGAATCTGCATTCCAGGAAGGCTTTCGTTACACCACTGATGAATGTCCAAGTAATGCAATGCTGCTTCTTAGTGGTCTGTTCACACTCGAAACCGTGCTGTTCATTGGCTATCCACTCAATATCGGTCAGCTCTTCAATATCCTGTCCAGACTATCCAGATTCCTAAATGTTGGCAATCACCACTACAGAATGTTCCATTCAATCACGCGAATCTGGAATTCATCAGAGTCTCCACTCCTGGAAGGTTTTCGTGACACCACTGGTAAATGTCCAAGGAAGACAATGCTGGTTTTAAGCCGCCTGCTAACACACTCAGCCGTGCTGTTCAATTTGCTATCCACCCAACCCTATTCAGCTCTACATTTTCCTGTCCTCATAACCCAACCTTCAGAAATAATTGGTATCTCCTCCACAGAATGTTCCGTTCATTCACTGCGAATCTTAAATTCATCTGACTCTCAACTCCCGGCGGGTTATCGTTACACCACTTGTGAATGTCCAAGTAAGCCAATGCTGGTTTTCAGTGGCCTGTTCATACTAAGATACGTGCTGTTCATTTGGCTATCCACTCCACCCTGTTCAGCTCTACATTTTCGTGTCCACAAAACCCAGCCTTCAGAAATCATTGGAATCACCACTAGAGAATGTTCCATTCATTCACTGCGAATCTGGAATTCATCTGAACCTCCACTCCTGGCAGGTTTTCGTTACGCCACTGGTGAATGTCCAAGTAACTCAATACTGGTTTTCAGAGGCATGTTCAACTCGCAGAAGTGCTGTTCAATGGGCTATCCACTCAATATTGGTCAGCTCTTCATTTTCCTCTCCACACAAACCAGCCTTCAGAAATCATTGGGCTCTCCACTACAGACTGTTCCATTCATTCACTGCGATTCTGCAATTCATCTGACTCTCCGCTCCAGGCAGGTTTTCATTACAGCACTGGTGAATGACCAAGTAATCCAATGCTGGTTTTCAGCCGCCTTTTCACACTCGCAGTGTGCTGTTCAATTGTCTATCCACTCAAACCTGGTCAGCCTTTCATTTTCTTTTCCACAATATCAGACTTCAGAAATCATTGGAATCGCCAGTACAGAATGTTGCATTCATTCACTGCCAATCTGGAATTCATCTGAATCTGCACTCCAGGTAGGCTTTCATTACACCACTTATGAATGTCCAAGTAACACAATGCTGGTTTTCAGCGGTCTGTTCACACTCTAAGCCCTGCTTTTTACTGGGTATCCACACAACTGTGGTCAGCTCTTCATTTTCATGTCCAAACAATCCAGACTTGAGAAATCATTGCAATCTCCAGTACAGAATGTTCCATTCATTCACTGCGAATCTGGAATTCAACTGAATCTCCACTACCTGCAGATTTATCTTACACCACTTGTGAATGTCCAAGTAAAACAATGCTGGTTTTCAGAGGCCTGTTCATGTTCGCAGTCGTGCTGTTCAATTGGCTATCCACTCAACCTGTTTTGCTCCTCATTTTCCTGTGCACACAACCCAGCCTTCAGAAATCATTGTAATCTCCACTACAGGATGTTCCATTCATTCACTGGGAATCTGGAATTCATCTGAATCTGCACTCCACGCAGGCTTTCGTTACACCACTGCTGAAAGTCGAAGTAATGCAATACTGGTTTTCAGTGGTCTGTTCACATTCGAAGCCGAGGCTTTTTACAGGCTATCCACTCAACACTGGTCAGCTCTTCATTTTCGTGTCCCCACAATCCAGATTTCAGAAATCATTGCAATCTCCACTACAGAATGTTCCATTCATTCACTGCGAGTCTGGAGTTTATCTGATTCTCCACTCCCGCCTGGTTAACATTACACCACTTGTGAATGTCCAAGTAAGCCAATGCTGGCTTTCAGAGGCCTGTTCATACTCGCAGCCGTGCTGTTTAATTGACAATTCACTCCACCCTGTTCAGCTCTTCATTGTCCCACCACACTACCAGCCTTCAGAAATCTTTGTTATCTCCACTACAGAATGTTCCATTCATTCACTGCGAATCTGGAATTCATCTGACTCTCAACTCCACGCAGGTTTTCATTACACCACTGTTGAATGTCCAAGTAACCCAATGCTGGTTTTCAGCGGCCTGTTCATATTCGCAGCCCTGCTGTTTACTTGGCTATCGATTCAAGCCTGGTCAGCTCTTCATTTTCCTGTCCACACAACACAGGCTTCAGAAATCATTGGAATCTCCTCTACAGAATGTTCCATTCATTCACTGCGAATGTGGAATTCAACTGACTCTCCACTCCATGCAGGTTTTCCTTACACCACTGATGAATGTCCAAGTAACCCAATGCTGGTTTTCAGCTGCATGTTCACACTCGCAGCCATGCTATACAATTGGCTTTCCACTAAATCCTGATTAGTTCTTGATTTTCCTTCCACACGACCCAGCCTTCAGAAATCGTTGGAATCTCCACTAGAGTATGTTCCATTCATTCACTGCGAATCTGGAATTCCTCTGAACCTCCACTCCCGGCAGGTTTTCGTTACACCACTGTTGAATGTCCAAGTAACCCAATGTTTTAAGTGTTTTCTTCACAAGCGCAGTGGTGCTGTTCAATTGGCTATCCACTCAAACCTGGCCAGCTCTACATTTTCCTGTCCACACCACAGAGACTGGAGAAATCATTGTTATCTCCACTACAGAATGTTCCATTCATTCACAGCGAATCTGGAATTCATCTGAATCTCCACTCCCGGCAGGTTTTCGTGACACCACTGGTAAATATCCAAGTAAGCCAATGCTGGTTTTAAGTGGCCTGCTCATACTCTCAGCCGTGCTGTTCAATTTGCTATCCACTCAACCCTCTTCAGCTCCATTTTCCTGTCCACATAACCCAAACTTCAGAAACAATTGGTATCTCCTCCACAGAATGTTCCATTCATTGACGGCAATTCTGAAATTCATCTAATTCTCAACTCCCGTCAGGTTTTCGTTACACCACTTGTGAATGTCCAATTAAGCCAAAGCTGGTTTTCAGTGGCCTGTTCTTACTACGAGACGTGCTGTTCATTTGGCTGTCCATTCCACCCTGTTCAGCTCTACATTTTCGTGTCCACAAAACCCAGCCTTCAGAAATCATTGGAATCACCACTAGAGAATGTTCCATTCATTCACTGCGAATCTGGAATTCATCTGAATCTCCACTCCCGGCAGGTTTTCATTGCACCACTGCTGAATGTTCAAGTAACGCAATGATGGTTTTCAGCGGTCTATTCACACTCGAACCCGTGCTGTTCACGGTCTAGCGACTCAACACTGGTGAGTTCTTCTTTTTCCAGTTCAGACAATACAAACCTCAGAAACCATTGCAATCTACACTACAGAATGTTTCATTCATTCAGGCGAATCTTGAATTCATCTTGTTCTCCACTCCCAGCAGGTTTTCGTTTCACCACTGGTGAATGTCCAAGCAACCCAAGGCTGGTTTCAGCTGCGTGTTAACACTCGCAGCCGTGCTGTTCAATTGGCTATCCAGTGAACGCTGGTTAGCTCTTGATTTTCCTTCCACACACCGAGCCTTCAGAAATCATTCTTATCTCCACTTCAGAATGTTCCATTCGTTCCCTGCGAATCTGGAATTCCTCTGACTCTCCACACCAGGCAGATTTTCCTAACAACACTGGTGAATGACCAGGTAATCCAATGCTGGTTTTCAGCGGCTGTTCACACTCACAGCCTTGCTGTTCAATTGGCAATCCAGTCAAACCTAGTCAGCTCTTCATTTTCCTGTCCACACAACCCAGCGTTCAGAAATCATTGGAATCTCTACTACAGAAATTTCCATTCATTCACTGTGAATCTGGAAATACTCTGAATCTGCATTCCAGGAAGGCTTTCGTTACACCACTGATGAATGTCCAAGTAATGCAATGCTGCTTCTTAGTGGTCTGTTCACACTCGAAACCGTGCTGTTCATTGGCTATCCACTCAATATCGGTCAGCTCTTCAATATCCTGTCCAGACTATCCAGATTCCTAAATGTTGGCAATCACCACTACAGAATGTTCCATTCAATCACGCGAATCTGGAATTCATCAGAGTCTCCACTCCTGGAAGGTTTTCGTGACACCACTGGTAAATGTCCAAGGAAGACAATGCTGGTTTTAAGCCGCCTGCTAACACACTCAGCCGTGCTGTTCAATTTGCTATCCACCCAACCCTATTCAGCTCTACATTTTCCTGTCCTCATAACCCAACCTTCAGAAATAATTGGTATCTCCTCCACAGAATGTTCCGTTCATTCACTGCGAATCTTAAATTCATCTGACTCTCAACTCCCGGCGGGTTATCGTTACACCACTTGTGAATGTCCAAGTAAGCCAATGCTGGTTTTCAGTGGCCTGTTCATACTAAGATACGTGCTGTTCATTTGGCTATCCACTCCACCCTGTTCAGCTCTACATTTTCGTGTCCACAAAACCCAGCCTTCAGAAATCATTGGAATCACCACTAGAGAATGTTCCATTCATTCACTGCGAATCTGGAATTCATCTGAACCTCCACTCCTGGCAGGTTTTCGTTACGCCACTGGTGAATGTCCAAGTAACTCAATACTGGTTTTCAGAGGCATGTTCAACTCGCAGAAGTGCTGTTCAATGGGCTATCCACTCAATATTGGTCAGCTCTTCATTTTCCTCTCCACACAAACCAGCCTTCAGAAATCATTGGGCTCTCCACTACAGACTGTTCCATTCATTCACTGCGATTCTGCAATTCATCTGACTCTCCGCTCCAGGCAGGTTTTCATTACAGCACTGGTGAATGACCAAGTAATCCAATGCTGGTTTTCAGCCGCCTTTTCACACTCGCAGTGTGCTGTTCAATTGTCTATCCACTCAAACCTGGTCAGCCTTTCATTTTCTTTTCCACAATATCAGACTTCAGAAATCATTGGAATCGCCAGTACAGAATGTTCCATTCATTCACTGCCAATCTGGAATTCATCTGAATCTGCACTCCAGGTAGGCTTTCATTACACCACTTATGAATGTCCAAGTAACACAATGCTGGTTTTCAGCGGTCTGTTCACACTCTAAGCCCTGCTTTTTACTGGGTATCCACACAACTGTGGTCAGCTCTTCATTTTCATGTCCAAACAATCCAGACTTGAGAAATCATTGCAATCTCCAGTACAGAATGTTCCATTCATTCACTGCGAATCTGGAATTCAACTGAATCTCCACTACCTGCAGATTTATCTTACACCACTTGTGAATGTCCAAGTAAAACAATGCTGGTTTTCAGAGGCCTGTTCATGTTCGCAGTCGTGCTGTTCAATTGGCTATCCACTCAACCTGTTTTGCTCCTCATTTTCCTGTGCACACAACCCAGCCTTCAGAAATCATTGTAATCTCCACTACAGGATGTTCCATTCATTCACTGGGAATCTGGAATTCATCTGAATCTGCACTCCACGCAGGCTTTCGTTACACCACTGCTGAAAGTCGAAGTAATGCAATACTGGTTTTCAGTGGTCTGTTCACATTCGAAGCCGAGGCTTTTTACAGGCTATCCGCTCAACACTGGTCAGCTCTTCATTTTCGTGTCCCCACAATCCAGATTTCAGAAATCATTGCAATCTCCACTACAGAATGTTCCATTCATTCACTGCGAGTCTGGAGTTTATCTGATTCTCCACTCCCGCCTGGTTAACATTACACCACTTGTGAATGTCCAAGTAAGCCAATGCTGGCTTTCAGAGGCCTGTTCATACTCGCAGCCGTGCTGTTTAATTGACAATTCACTCCACCCTGTTCAGCTCTTCATTGTCCCACCACACTACCAGCCTTCAGAAATCTTTGTTATCTCCACTACAGAATGTTCCATTCATTCACTGCGAATCTGGAATTCATCTGACTCTCAACTCCACGCAGGTTTTCATTACACCACTGTTGAATGTCCAAGTAACCCAATGCTGGTTTTCAGCGGCCTGTTCATATTCGCAGCCCTGCTGTTTACTTGGCTATCGATTCAAGCCTGGTCAGCTCTTCATTTTCCTGTCCACACAACACAGGCTTCAGAAATCATTGGAATCTCCTCTACAGAATGTTCCATTCATTCACTGCGAATGTGGAATTCAACTGACTCTCCACTCCATGCAGGTTTTCCTTACACCACTGATGAATGTCCAAGTAACCCAATGCTGGTTTTCAGCTGCATGTTCACACTCGCAGCCATGCTATACAATTGGCTTTCCACTAAATCCTGATTAGTTCTTGATTTTCCTTCCACACGACCCAGCCTTCAGAAATCGTTGGAATCTCCACTAGAGAATGTTCCATTCATTCACTGCGAATCTGGAATTCCTCTGAACCTCCACTCCCGGCAGGTTTTCGTTACACCACTGTTGAATGTCCAAGTAACCCAATGTTTTAAGTGTTTTCTTCACAAGCGCAGTGGTGCTGTTCAATTGGTTATCCACTCAACCCTGGCCAGCTCTACATTTTCCTGTCCACACCACAGAGACTGGAGAAATCATTGTTATCTCCACTACAGAATGTTCCATTCATTCACAGCGAATCTGGAATTCATCTGAATCTCCACTCCCGGCAGGTTTTCGTGACACCACTGGTAAATATCCAAGTAAGCCAATGCTGGTTTAAAGTGGCCTGCTCATACTCTCAGCCGTGCTGTTCAATTTGCTATCCACTCAACCCTCTTCAGCTCCATTTTCCTGTCCACATAACCCAAACTTCAGAAACAATTGGTATCTCCTCCACAGAATGTTCCATTCATTGACGGCAAATCTGAAATTCATCTAATTCTCAACTCCCGTCAGGTTTTCGTTACACCACTTGTGAATGTCCAATTAAGCCAAAGCTGGTTTTCAGTGGCCTGTTCTTACTACGAGACGTGCTGTTCATTTGGCTATCCATTCCACCCTGTTCAGCTCTACATTTTCGTGTCCACAAAACCCAGCCTTCAGAAATCATTGGAATCACCACTAGAGAATGTTCCATTCATTCACTGCGAATCTGGAATTCATCTGAATCTCCACTCCCGGCAGGTTTTCATTGCACCACTGCTGAATGTTCAAGTAACGCAATGATGGTTTTCAGCGGTCTATTCACACTCGAACCCGTGCTGTTCACGGTCTAGCGACTCAACACTGGTGAGTTCTTCTTTTTCCAGTTCAGACAATACAAACCTCAGAAACCATTGCAATCTACACTACAGAATGTTTCATTCATTCAGGCGAATCTTGAATTCATCTTGTTCTCCACTCCCAGCAGGTTTTCGTTTCACCACTGGTGAATGTCCAAGCAACCCAAGGCTGGTTTCAGCTGCGTGTTAACACTCGCAGCCGTGCTGTTCAATTGGCTATCCAGTGAACGCTGGTTAGCTCTTGATTTTCCTTCCACACACCGAGCCTTCAGAAATCATTCTTATCTCCACTTCAGAATGTTCCATTCGTTCCCTGCGAATCTGGAATTCCTCTGACTCTCCACACCAGGCAGATTTTCCTAACAACACTGGTGAATGACCAGGTAATCCAATGCTGGTTTTCAGCGGCTGTTCACACTCACAGCCTTGCTGTTCAATTGGCAATCCAGTCAAACCTAGTCAGCTCTTCATTTTCCTGTCCACACAACCCAGCGTTCAGAAATCATTGGAATCTCTACTACAGAAATTTCCATTCATTCACTGTGAATCTGGAAATACTCTGAATCTGCATTCCAGGAAGGCTTTCGTTACACCACTGATGAATGTCCAAGTAATGCAATGCTGCTTCTTAGTGGTCTGTTCACACTCGAAACCGTGCTGTTCATTGGCTATCCACTCAATATCGGTCAGCTCTTCAATATCCTGTCCAGACTATCCAGATTCCTAAATGTTGGCAATCACCACTACAGAATGTTCCATTCAATCACGCGAATCTGGAATTCATCAGAGTCTCCACTCCTGGAAGGTTTTCGTGACACCACTGGTAAATGTCCAAGGAAGACAATGCTGGTTTTAAGCCGCCTGCTAACACACTCAGCCGTGCTGTTCAATTTGCTATCCACCCAACCCTATTCAGCTCTACATTTTCCTGTCCTCATAACCCAACCTTCAGAAATAATTGGTATCTCCTCCACAGAATGTTCCGTTCATTCACTGCGAATCTTAAATTCATCTGACTCTCAACTCCCGGCGGGTTATCGTTACACCACTTGTGAATGTCCAAGTAAGCCAATGCTGGTTTTCAGTGGCCTGTTCATACTAAGAGACGTGCTGTTCATTTGGCTATCCACTCCACCCTGTTCAGCTCTACATTTTCGTGTCCACAAAACCCAGCCTTCAGAAATCATTGGAATCACCACTAGAGAATGTTCCATTCATTCACTGCGAATCTGGAATTCCTCTGAACCTCCACTCCTGGCAGGTTTTCGTTACGCCACTGGTGAATGTCCAAGTAACTCAATACTGGTTTTCAGAGGCATGTTCAACTCGCAGAAGTGCTGTTCAATGGGCTATCCACTCAATATTGGTCAGCTCTTCATTTTCCTCTCCACACAAACCAGCCTTCAGAAATCATTGGGCTCTCCACTACAGACTGTTCCATTCATTCACTGCGATTCTGCAATTCATCTGACTCTCCGCTCCAGGCAGGTTTTCATTACAGCACTGGTGAATGACCAAGTAATCCAATGCTGGTTTTCAGCCGCCTTTTCACACTCGCAGTGTGCTGTTCAATTGTCTATCCACTCAAACCTGGTCAGCCTTTCATTTTCTTTTCCACAATATCAGACTTCAGAAATCATTGGAATCGCCAGTACAGAATGTTCCATTCATTCACTGCCAATCTGGAATTCATCTGAATCTGCACTCCAGGTAGGCTTTCATTACACCACTTATGAATGTCCAAGTAACACAATGCTGGTTTTCAGCGGTCTGTTCACACTCTAAGCCCTGCTTTTTACTGGGTATCCACACAACTGTGGTCAGCTCTTCATTTTCATGTCCAAACAATCCAGACTTGAGAAATCATTGCAATCTCCAGTACAGAATGTTCCATTCATTCACTGCGAATCTGGAATTCAACTGAATCTCCACTACCTGCAGATTTATCTTACACCACTTGTGAATGTCCAAGTAAAACAATGCTGGTTTTCAGAGGCCTGTTCATGTTCGCAGTCGTGCTGTTCAATTGGCTATCCACTCAACCTGTTTTGCTCCTCATTTTCCTGTGCACACAACCCAGCCTTCAGAAATCATTGTAATCTCCACTACAGGATGTTCCATTCATTCACTGGGAATCTGGAATTCATCTGAATCTGCACTCCACGCAGGCTTTCGTTACACCACTGCTGAAAGTCGAAGTAATGCAATACTGGTTTTCAGTGGTCTGTTCACATTCGAAGCCGAGGCTTTTTACAGGCTATCCGCTCAACACTGGTCAGCTCTTCATTTTCGTGTCCCCACAATCCAGATTTCAGAAATCATTGCAATCTCCACTACAGAATGTTCCATTCATTCACTGCGAGTCTGGAGTTTATCTGATTCTCCACTCCCGCCTGGTTAACATTACACCACTTGTGAATGTCCAAGTAAGCCAATGCTGGTTTTCAGAGGCCTGTTCATACTCGCAGCCGTGCTGTTTAATTGACAATTCACTCCACCCTGTTCAGCTCTTCATTGTCCCACCACACTACCAGCCTTCAGAAATCTTTGTTATCTCCACTACAGAATGTTCCATTCATTCACTGCGAATCTGGAATTCATCTGACTCTCAACTCCACGCAGGTTTTCATTACACCACTGTTGAATGTCCAAGTAACCCAATGCTGGTTTTCAGCGGCCTGTTCATATTCGCAGCCCTGCTGTTTACTTGGCTATCGATTCAAGCCTGGTCAGCTCTTCATTTTCCTGTCCACACAACACAGGCTTCAGAAATCATTGGAATCTCCTCTACAGAATGTTCCATTCATTCACTGCGAATGTGGAATTCAACTGACTCTCCACTCCATGCAGGTTTTCCTTACACCACTGATGAATGTCCAAGTAACCCAATGCTGGTTTTCAGCTGCATGTTCACACTCGCAGCCATGCTATACAATTGGCTTTCCACTAAATCCTGATTAGTTCTTGATTTTCCTTCCACACGACCCAGCCTTCAGAAATCGTTGGAATCTCCACTAGAGAATGTTCCATTCATTCACTGCGAATCTGGAATTCCTCTGAACCTCCACTCCCGGCAGGTTTTCGTTACACCACTGTTGAATGTCCAAGTAACCCAATGTTTTAAGTGTTTTCTTCACAAGCGCAGTGGTGCTGTTCAATTGGTTATCCACTCAACCCTGGCCAGCTCTACATTTTCCTGTCCACACCACAGAGACTGGAGAAATCATTGTTATCTCCACTACAGAATGTTCCATTCATTCACAGCGAATCTGGAATTCATCTGAATCTCCACTCCCGGCAGGTTTTCGTGACACCACTGGTAAATATCCAAGTAAGCCAATGCTGGTTTAAAGTGGCCTGCTCATACTCTCAGCCGTGCTGTTCAATTTGCTATCCACTCAACCCTCTTCAGCTCCATTTTCCTGTCCACATAACCCAAACTTCAGAAACAATTGGTATCTCCTCCACAGAATGTTCCATTCATTGACGGCAAATCTGAAATTCATCTAATTCTCAACTCCCGTCAGGTTTTCGTTACACCACTTGTGAATGTCCAATTAAGCCAAAGCTGGTTTTCAGTGGCCTGTTCTTACTACGAGACGTGCTGTTCATTTGGCTATCCATTCCACCCTGTTCAGCTCTACATTTTCGTGTCCACAAAACCCAGCCTTCAGAAATCATTGGAATCACCACTAGAGAATGTTCCATTCATTCACTGCGAATCTGGAATTCATCTGAATCTCCACTCCCGGCAGGTTTTCATTGCACCACTGCTGAATGTTCAAGTAACGCAATGATGGTTTTCAGCGGTCTATTCACACTCGAACCCGTGCTGTTCACGGTCTAGCGACTCAACACTGGTGAGTTCTTCTTTTTCCAGTTCAGACAATACAAACCTCAGAAACCATTGCAATCTACACTACAGAATGTTTCATTCATTCAGGCGAATCTTGAATTCATCTTGTTCTCCACTCCCAGCAGGTTTTCGTTTCACCACTGGTGAATGTCCAAGCAACCCAAGGCTGGTTTCAGCTGCGTGTTAACACTCGCAGCCGTGCTGTTCAATTGGCTATCCAGTGAACGCTGGTTAGCTCTTGATTTTCCTTCCACACACCGAGCCTTCAGAAATCATTCTTATCTCCACTTCAGAATGTTCCATTCGTTCCCTGCGAATCTGGAATTCCTCTGACTCTCCACACCAGGCAGATTTTCCTAACAACACTGGTGAATGACCAGGTAATCCAATGCTGGTTTTCAGCGGCTGTTCACACTCACAGCCTTGCTGTTCAATTGGCAATCCAGTCAAACCTAGTCAGCTCTTCATTTTCCTGTCCACACAACCCAGCGTTCAGAAATCATTGGAATCTCTACTACAGAAATTTCCATTCATTCACTGTGAATCTGGAAATACTCTGAATCTGCATTCCAGGAAGGCTTTCGTTACACCACTGATGAATGTCCAAGTAATGCAATGCTGCTTCTTAGTGGTCTGTTCACACTCGAAACCGTGCTGTTCATTGGCTATCCACTCAATATCGGTCAGCTCTTCAATATCCTGTCCAGACTATCCAGATTCCTAAATGTTGGCAATCACCACTACAGAATGTTCCATTCAATCACGCGAATCTGGAATTCATCAGAGTCTCCACTCCTGGAAGGTTTTCGTGACACCACTGGTAAATGTCCAAGGAAGACAATGCTGGTTTTAAGCCGCCTGCTAACACACTCAGCCGTGCTGTTCAATTTGCTATCCACCCAACCCTATTCAGCTCTACATTTTCCTGTCCTCATAACCCAACCTTCAGAAATAATTGGTATCTCCTCCACAGAATGTTCCGTTCATTCACTGCGAATCTTAAATTCATCTGACTCTCAACTCCCGGCGGGTTATCGTTACACCACTTGTGAATGTCCAAGTAAGCCAATGCTGGTTTTCAGTGGCCTGTTCATACTAAGAGACGTGCTGTTCATTTGGCTATCCACTCCACCCTGTTCAGCTCTACATTTTCGTGTCCACAAAACCCAGCCTTCAGAAATCATTGGAATCACCACTAGAGAATGTTCCATTCATTCACTGCGAATCTGGAATTCATCTGAACCTCCACTCCTGGCAGGTTTTCGTTACGCCACTGGTGAATGTCCAAGTAACTCAATACTGGTTTTCAGAGGCATGTTCAACTCGCAGAAGTGCTGTTCAATGGGCTATCCACTCAATATTGGTCAGCTCTTCATTTTCCTCTCCACACAAACCAGCCTTCAGAAATCATTGGGCTCTCCACTACAGACTGTTCCATTCATTCACTGCGATTCTGCAATTCATCTGACTCTCCGCTCCAGGCAGGTTTTCATTACAGCACTGGTGAATGACCAAGTAATCCAATGCTGGTTTTCAGCCGCCTTTTCACACTCGCAGTGTGCTGTTCAATTGTCTATCCACTCAAACCTGGTCAGCCTTTCATTTTCTTTTCCACAATATCAGACTTCAGAAATCATTGGAATCGCCAGTACAGAATGTTCCATTCATTCACTGCCAATCTGGAATTCATCTGAATCTGCACTCCAGGTAGGCTTTCATTACACCACTTATGAATGTCCAAGTAACACAATGCTGGTTTTCAGCGGTCTGTTCACACTCTAAGCCCTGCTTTTTACTGGGTATCCACACAACTGTGGTCAGCTCTTCATTTTCATGTCCAAACAATCCAGACTTGAGAAATCATTGCAATCTCCAGTACAGAATGTTCCATTCATTCACTGCGAATCTGGAATTCAACTGAATCTCCACTACCTGCAGATTTATCTTACACCACTTGTGAATGTCCAAGTAAAACAATGCTGGTTTTCAGAGGCCTGTTCATGTTCGCAGTCGTGCTGTTCAATTGGCTATCCACTCAACCTGTTTTGCTCCTCATTTTCCTGTGCACACAACCCAGCCTTCAGAAATCATTGTAATCTCCACTACAGGATGTTCCATTCATTCACTGGGAATCTGGAATTCATCTGAATCTGCACTCCACGCAGGCTTTCGTTACACCACTGCTGAAAGTCGAAGTAATGCAATACTGGTTTTCAGTGGTCTGTTCACATTCGAAGCCGAGGCTTTTTACAGGCTATCCGCTCAACACTGGTCAGCTCTTCATTTTCGTGTCCCCACAATCCAGATTTCAGAAATCATTGCAATCTCCACTACAGAATGTTCCATTCATTCACTGCGAGTCTGGAGTTTATCTGATTCTCCACTCCCGCCTGGTTAACATTACACCACTTGTGAATGTCCAAGTAAGCCAATGCTGGTTTTCAGAGGCCTGTTCATACTCGCAGCCGTGCTGTTTAATTGACAATTCACTCCACCCTGTTCAGCTCTTCATTGTCCCACCACACTACCAGCCTTCAGAAATCTTTATCTCCACTACAGAATGTTCCATTCATTCACTGCGAATCTGGAATTCATCTGACTCTCAACTCCACGCAGGTTTTCATTACACCACTGTTGAATGTCCAAGTAACCCAATGCTGGTTTTCAGCGGCCTGTTCATATTCGCAGCCCTGCTGTTTACTTGGCTATCGATTCAAGCCTGGTCAGCTCTTCATTTTCCTGTCCACACAACACAGGCTTCAGAAATCATTGGAATCTCCTCTACAGAATGTTCCATTCATTCACTGCGAATGTGGAATTCAACTGACTCTCCACTCCATGCAGGTTTTCCTTACACCACTGATGAATGTCCAAGTAACCCAATGCTGGTTTTCAGCTGCATGTTCACACTCGCAGCCATGCTATACAATTGGCTTTCCACTAAATCCTGATTAGTTCTTGATTTTCCTTCCACACGACCCAGCCTTCAGAAATCGTTGGAATCTCCACTAGAGAATGTTCCATTCATTCACTGCGAATCTGGAATTCCTCTGAACCTCCACTCCCGGCAGGTTTTCGTTACACCACTGTTGAATGTCCAAGTAACCCAATGTTTTAAGTGTTTTCTTCACAAGCGCAGTGGTGCTGTTCAATTGGCTATCCACTCAACCCTGGCCAGCTCTACATTTTCCTGTCCACACCACAGAGACTGGAGAAATCATTGTTATCTCCACTACAGAATGTTCCATTCATTCACAGCGAATCTGGAATTCATCTGAATCTCCACTCCCGGCAGGTTTTCGTGACACCACTGGTAAATATCCAAGTAAGCCAATGCTGGTTTTAAGTGGCCTGCTCATACTCTCAGCCGTGCTGTTCAATTTGCTATCCACTCAACCCTCTTCAGCTCCATTTTCCTGTCCACATAACCCAAACTTCAGAAACAATTGGTATCTCCTCCACAGAATGTTCCATTCATTGACGGCAAATCTGAAATTCATCTAATTCTCAACTCCCGTCAGGTTTTCGTTACACCACTTGTGAATGTCCAATTAAGCCAAAGCTGGTTTTCAGTGGCCTGTTCTTACTACGAGACGTGCTGTTCATTTGGCTATCCATTCCACCCTGTTCAGCTCTACATTTTCGTGTCCACAAAACCCAGCCTTCAGAAATCATTGGAATCACCACTAGAGAATGTTCCATTCATTCACTGCGAATCTGGAATTCATCTGAATCTCCACTCCCGGCAGGTTTTCATTGCACCACTGCTGAATGTTCAAGTAACGCAATGATGGTTTTCAGCGGTCTATTCACACTCGAACCCGTGCTGTTCACGGTCTAGCGACTCAACACTGGTGAGTTCTTCTTTTTCCAGTTCAGACAATACAAACCTCAGAAACCATTGCAATCTACACTACAGAATGTTTCATTCATTCAGGCGAATCTTGAATTCATCTTGTTCTCCACTCCCAGCAGGTTTTCGTTTCACCACTGGTGAATGTCCAAGCAACCCAAGGCTGGTTTCAGCTGCGTGTTAACACTCGCAGCCGTGCTGTTCAATTGGCTATCCAGTGAACGCTGGTTAGCTCTTGATTTTCCTTCCACACACCGAGCCTTCAGAAATCATTCTTATCTCCACTTCAGAATGTTCCATTCGTTCCCTGCGAATCTGGAATTCCTCTGACTCTCCACACCAGGCAGATTTTCCTAACAACACTGGTGAATGACCAGGTAATCCAATGCTGGTTTTCAGCGGCTGTTCACACTCACAGCCTTGCTGTTCAATTGGCAATCCAGTCAAACCTAGTCAGCTCTTCATTTTCCTGTCCACACAACCCAGCGTTCAGAAATCATTGGCATCTCTACTACAGAAATTTCCATTCATTCACTGTGAATCTGGAAATACTCTGAATCTGCATTCCAGGAAGGCTTTCGTTACACCACTGATGAATGTCCAAGTAATGCAATGCTGCTTCTTAGTGGTCTGTTCACACTCGAAACCGTGCTGTTCATTGGCTATCCACTCAATATCGGTCAGCTCTTCAATATCCTGTCCAGACTATCCAGATTCCTAAATGTTGGCAATCACCACTACAGAATGTTCCATTCAATCACGCGAATCTGGAATTCATCAGAGTCTCCACTCCTGGAAGGTTTTCGTGACACCACTGGTAAATGTCCAAGGAAGACAATGCTGGTTTTAAGCCGCCTGCTAACACACTCAGCCGTGCTGTTCAATTTGCTATCCACCCAACCCTATTCAGCTCTACATTTTCCTGTCCTCATAACCCAACCTTCAGAAATAATTGGTATCTCCTCCACAGAATGTTCCGTTCATTCACTGCGAATCTTAAATTCATCTGACTCTCAACTCCCGGCGGGTTATCGTTACACCACTTGTGAATGTCCAAGTAAGCCAATGCTGGTTTTCAGTGGCCTGTTCATACTAAGAGACGTGCTGTTCATTTGGCTATCCACTCCACCCTGTTCAGCTCTACATTCTCGTGTCCACAAAACCCAGCCTTCAGAAATCATTGGAATCACCACTAGAGAATGTTCCATTCATTCACTGCGAATCTGGAATTCATCTGAACCTCCACTCCTGGCAGGTTTTCGTTACGCCACTGGTGAATGTCCAAGTAACTCAATACTGGTTTTCAGAGGCATGTTCAACTCGCAGAAGTGCTGTTCAATGGGCTATCCACTCAATATTGGTCAGCTCTTCATTTTCCTCTCCACACAAACCAGCCTTCAGAAATCATTGGGCTCTCCACTACAGACTGTTCCATTCATTCACTGCGATTCTGCAATTCATCTGACTCTCCGCTCCAGGCAGGTTTTCATTACAGCACTGGTGAATGACCAAGTAATCCAATGCTGGTTTTCAGCCGCCTTTTCACACTCGCAGTGTGCTGTTCAATTGTCTATCCACTCAAACCTGGTCAGCCTTTCATTTTCTTTTCCACAATATCAGACTTCAGAAATCATTGGAATCGCCAGTACAGAATGTTCCATTCATTCACTGCCAATCTGGAATTCATCTGAATCTGCACTCCAGGTAGGCTTTCATTACACCACTTATGAATGTCCAAGTAACACAATGCTGGTTTTCAGCGGTCTGTTCACACTCTAAGCCCTGCTTTTTACTGGGTATCCACACAACTGTGGTCAGCTCTTCATTTTCATGTCCAAACAATCCAGACTTGAGAAATCATTGCAATCTCCAGTACAGAATGTTCCATTCATTCACTGCGAATCTGGAATTCAACTGAATCTCCACTACCTGCAGATTTATCTTACACCACTTGTGAATGTCCAAGTAAAACAATGCTGGTTTTCAGAGGCCTGTTCATGTTCGCAGTCGTGCTGTTCAATTGGCTATCCACTCAACCTGTTTTGCTCCTCATTTTCCTGTGCACACAACCCAGCCTTCAGAAATCATTGTAATCTCCACTACAGGATGTTCCATTCATTCACTGGGAATCTGGAATTCATCTGAATCTGCACTCCACGCAGGCTTTCGTTACACCACTGCTGAAAGTCGAAGTAATGCAATACTGGTTTTCAGTGGTCTGTTCACATTCGAAGCCGAGGCTTTTTACAGGCTATCCACTCAACACTGGTCAGCTCTTCATTTTCGTGTCCCCACAATCCAGATTTCAGAAATCATTGCAATCTCCACTACAGAATGTTCCATTCATTCACTGCGAGTCTGGAGTTTATCTGATTCTCCACTCCCGCCTGGTTAACATTACACCACTTGTGAATGTCCAAGTAAGCCAATGCTGGTTTTCAGAGGCCTGTTCATACTCGCAGCCGTGCTGTTTAATTGACAATTCACTCCACCCTGTTCAGCTCTTCATTGTCCCACCACACTACCAGCCTTCAGAAATCTTTGTTATCTCCACTACAGAATGTTCCATTCATTCACTGCGAATCTGGAATTCATCTGACTCTCAACTCCACGCAGGTTTTCATTACACCACTGTTGAATGTCCAAGTAACCCAATGCTGGTTTTCAGCGGCCTGTTCATATTCGCAGCCCTGCTGTTTACTTGGCTATCGATTCAAGCCTGGTCAGCTCTTCATTTTCCTGTCCACACAACACAGGCTTCAGAAATCATTGGAATCTCCTCTACAGAATGTTCCATTCATTCACTGCGAATGTGGAATTCAACTGACTCTCCACTCCATGCAGGTTTTCCTTACACCACTGATGAATGTCCAAGTAACCCAATGCTGGTTTTCAGCTGCATGTTCACACTCGCAGCCATGCTATACAATTGGCTTTCCACTAAATCCTGATTAGTTCTTGATTTTCCTTCCACACGACCCAGCCTTCAGAAATCGTTGGAATCTCCACTAGAGAATGTTCCATTCATTCACTGCGAATCTGGAATTCCTCTGAACCTCCACTCCCGGCAGGTTTTCGTTACACCACTGTTGAATGTCCAAGTAACCCAATGTTTTAAGTGTTTTCTTCACAAGCGCAGTGGTGCTGTTCAATTGGCTATCCACTCAACCCTGGCCAGCTCTACATTTTCCTGTCCACACCACAGAGACTGGAGAAATCATTGTTATCTCCACTACAGAATGTTCCATTCATTCACAGCGAATCTGGAATTCATCTGAATCTCCACTCCCGGCAGGTTTTCGTGACACCACTGGTAAATATCCAAGTAAGCCAATGCTGGTTTTAAGTGGCCTGCTCATACTCTCAGCCGTGCTGTTCAATTTGCTATCCACTCAACCCTCTTCAGCTCCATTTTCCTGTCCACATAACCCAAACTTCAGAAACAATTGGTATCTCCTCCACAGAATGTTCCATTCATTGACGGCAAATCTGAAATTCATCTAATTCTCAACTCCCGTCAGGTTTTCGTTACACCACTTGTGAATGTCCAATTAAGCCAAAGCTGGTTTTCAGTGGCCTGTTCTTACTACGAGACGTGCTGTTCATTTGGCTATCCATTCCACCCTGTTCAGCTCTACATTTTCGTGTCCACAAAACCCAGCCTTCAGAAATCATTGGAATCACCACTAGAGAATGTTCCATTCATTCACTGCGAATCTGGAATTCATCTGAATCTCCACTCCCGGCAGGTTTTCATTGCACCACTGCTGAATGTTCAAGTAACGCAATGATGGTTTTCAGCGGTCTATTCACACTCGAACCCGTGCTGTTCACGGTCTAGCGACTCAACACTGGTGAGTTCTTCTTTTTCCAGTTCAGACAATACAAACCTCAGAAACCATTGCAATCTACACTACAGAATGTTTCATTCATTCAGGCGAATCTTGAATTCATCTTGTTCTCCACTCCCAGCAGGTTTTCGTTTCACCACTGGTGAATGTCCAAGCAACCCAAGGCTGGTTTCAGCTGCGTGTTAACACTCGCAGCCGTGCTGTTCAATTGGCTATCCAGTGAACGCTGGTTAGCTCTTGATTTTCCTTCCACACACCGAGCCTTCAGAAATCATTCTTATCTCCACTTCAGAGTGTTCCATTCGTTCCCTGCGAATCTGGAATTGCTCTGACTCTCCACACCAGGCAGATTTTCCTAACAACACTGGTGAATGACCAGGTAATCCAATGCTGGTTTTCAGCGGCTGTTCACACTCACAGCCTTGCTGTTCAATTGGCAATCCAGTCAAACCTAGTCAGCTCTTCATTTTCCTGTCCACACAACCCAGCGTTCAGAAATCATTGGAATCTCTACTACAGAAATTTCCATTCATTCACTGTGAATCTGGAAATACTCTGAATCTGCATTCCAGGAAGGCTTTCGTTACACCACTGATGAATGTCCAAGTAATGCAATGCTGCTTCTTAGTGGTCTGTTCACACTCGAAACCGTGCTGTTCATTGGCTATCCACTCAATATCGGTCAGCTCTTCAATATCCTGTCCAGACTATCCAGATTCCTAAATGTTGGCAATCACCACTACAGAATGTTCCATTCAATCACGCGAATCTGGAATTCATCAGAGTCTCCACTCCTGGAAGGTTTTCGTGACACCACTGGTAAATGTCCAAGGAAGACAATGCTGGTTTTAAGCCGCCTGCTAAAAACACTCAGCCGTGCTGTTCAATTTGCTATCCACCCAACCCTATTCAGCTCTACATTTTCCTGTCCTCATAACCCAACCTTCAGAAATAATTGGTATCTCCTCCACAGAATGTTCCGTTCATTCACTGCGAATCTTAAATTCATCTGACTCTCAACTCCCGGCGGGTTATCGTTACACCACTTGTGAATGTCCAAGTAAGCCAATGCTGGTTTTCAGTGGCCTGTTCATACTAAGAGACGTGCTGTTCATTTGGCTATCCACTCCACCCTGTTCAGCTCTACATTTTCGTGTCCACAAAACCCAGCCTTCAGAAATCATTGGAATCACCACTAGAGAATGTTCCATTCATTCACTGCGAATCTGGAATTCCTCTGAACCTCCACTCCTGGCAGGTTTTCGTTACGCCACTGGTGAATGTCCAAGTAACTCAATACTGGTTTTCAGAGGCATGTTCAACTCGCAGAAGTGCTGTTCAATGGGCTATCCACTCAATATTGGTCAGCTCTTCATTTTCCTCTCCACACAAACCAGCCTTCAGAAATCATTGGGCTCTCCACTACAGACTGTTCCATTCATTCACTGCGATTCTGCAATTCATCTGACTCTCCGCTCCAGGCAGGTTTTCATTACAGCACTGGTGAATGACCAAGTAATCCAATGCTGGTTTTCAGCCGCCTTTTCACACTCGCAGTGTGCTGTTCAATTGTCTATCCACTCAAACCTGGTCAGCCTTTCATTTTCTTTTCCACAATATCAGACTTCAGAAATCATTGGAATCGCCAGTACAGAATGTTCCATTCATTCACTGCCAATCTGGAATTCATCTGAATCTGCACTCCAGGTAGGCTTTCATTACACCACTTATGAATGTCCAAGTAACACAATGCTGGTTTTCAGCGGTCTGTTCACACTCTAAGCCCTGCTTTTTACTGGGTATCCACACAACTGTGGTCAGCTCTTCATTTTCATGTCCAAACAATCCAGACTTGAGAAATCATTGCAATCTCCAGTACAGAATGTTCCATTCATTCACTGCGAATCTAGAATTCAACTGAATCTCCACTACCTGCAGATTTATCTTACACCACTTGTGAATGTCCAAGTAAAACAATGCTGGTTTTCAGAGGCCTGTTCATGTTCGCAGTCGTGCTGTTCAATTGGCTATCCACTCAACCTGTTTTGCTCCTCATTTTCCTGTGCACACAACCCAGCCTTCAGAAATCATTGTAATCTCCACTACAGGATGTTCCATTCATTCACTGGGAATCTGGAATTCATCTGAATCTGCACTCCACGCAGGCTTTCGTTACACCACTGCTGAAAGTCGAAGTAATGCAATACTGGTTTTCAGTGGTCTATTCACATTCGAAGCCGAGGCTTTTTACAGGCTATCCGCTCAACACTGGTCAGCTCTTCATTTTCGTGTCCCCACAATCCAGATTTCAGAAATCATTGCAATCTCCACTACAGAATGTTCCATTCATTCACTGCGAGTCTGGAGTTTATCTGATTCTCCACTCCCGCCTGGTTAACATTACACCACTTGTGAATGTCCAAGTAAGCCGATGCTGGTTTTCAGAGGCCTGTTCATACTCGCAGCCGTGCTGTTTAATTGACAATTCACTCCACCCTGTTCAGCTCTTCATTGTCCCACCACACTACCAGCCTTCAGAAATCTTTGTTATCTCTACTACAGAATGTTCCATTCATTCACTGCGAATCTGGAATTCATCTGACTCTCAACTCCACGCAGGTTTTCATTACACCACTGTTGAATGTCCAAGTAACCCAATGCTGGTTTTCAGCGGCCTGTTCATATTCGCAGCCCTGCTGTTTACTTGGCTATCGATTCAAGCCTGGTCAGCTCTTCATTTTCCTGTCCACACAACACAGGCTTCAGAAATCATTGGAATCTCCTCTACAGAATGTTCCATTCATTCACTGCGAATGTGGAATTCAACTGACTCTCCACTCCATGCAGGTTTTCCTTACACCACTGATGAATGTCCAAGTAACCCAATGCTGGTTTTCAGCTGCATGTTCACACTCGCAGCCATGCTATACAATTGGCTTTCCACTAAATCCTGATTAGTTCTTGATTTTCCTTCCACACGACCCAGCCTTCAGAAATCGTTGGAATCTCCACTAGAGAATGTTCCATTCATTCACTGCGAATCTGGAATTCCTCTGAACCTCCACTCCCGGCAGGTTTTCGTTACACCACTGTTGAATGTCCAAGTAACCCAATGTTTTAAGTGTTTTCTTCACAAGCGCAGTGGTGCTGTTCAATTGGCTATCCACTCAACCCTGGCCAGCTCTACATTTTCCTGTCCACACCACAGAGACTGGAGAAATCATTGTTATCTCCACTACAGAATGTTCCATTCATTCACAGCGAATCTGGAATTCATCTGAATCTCCACTCCCGGCAGGTTTTCGTGACACCACTGGTAAATATCCAAGTAAGCCAAGGCTGGTTTTAAGTGGCCTGCTCATACTCTCAGCCGTGCTGTTCAATTTGCTATCCACTCAACCCTCTTCAGCTCCATTTTCCTGTCCACATAACCCAAACTTCAGAAACAATTGGTATCTCCTCCACAGAATGTTCCATTCATTGACGGCAAATCTGAAATTCATCTAATTCTCAACTCCCGTCAGGTTTTCGTTACACCACTTGTGAATGTCCAATTAAGCCAAAGCTGGTTTTCAGTGGCCTGTTCTTACTACGAGACGTGCTGTTCATTTGGCTATCCATTCCACCCTGTTCAGCTCTACATTTTCGTGTCCACAAAACCCAGCCTTCAGAAATCATTGGAATCACCACTAGAGAATGTTCCATTCATTCACTGCGAATCTGGAATTCATCTGAATCTCCACTCCCGGCAGGTTTTCATTGCACCACTGCTGAATGTTCAAGTAACGCAATGATGGTTTTCAGCGGTCTATTCACACTCGAACCCGTGCTGTTCACGGTCTAGCGACTCAACACTGGTGAGTTCTTCTTTTTCCAGTTCAGACAATACAAACCTCAGAAACCATTGCAATCTACACTACAGAATGTTTCATTCATTCAGGCGAATCTTGAATTCATCTTGTTCTCCACTCCCAGCAGGTTTTCGTTTCACCACTGGTGAATGTCCAAGCAACCCAAGGCTGGTTTCAGCTGCGTGTTAACACTCGCAGCCGTGCTGTTCAATTGGCTATCCAGTGAACGCTGGTTAGCTCTTGATTTTCCTTCCACACACCGAGCCTTCAGAAATCATTCTTATCTCCACTTCAGAGTGTTCCATTCGTTCCCTGCGAATCTGGAATTCCTCTGACTCTCCACACCAGGCAGATTTTCCTAACAACACTGGTGAATGACCAGGTAATCCAATGCTGGTTTTCAGCGGCTGTTCACACTCACAGCCTTGCTGTTCAATTGGCAATCCAGTCAAACCTAGTCAGCTCTTCATTTTCCTGTCCACACAACCCAGCGTTCAGAAATCATTGGAATCTCTACTACAGAAATTTCCATTCATTCACTGTGAATCTGGAAATACTCTGAATCTGCATTCCAGGAAGGCTTTCGTTACACCACTGATGAATGTCCAAGTAATGCAATGCTGCTTCTTAGTGGTCTGTTCACACTCGAAACCGTGCTGTTCATTGGCTATCCACTCAATATCGGTCAGCTCTTCAATATCCTGTCCAGACTATCCAGATTCCTAAATGTTGGCAATCACCACTACAGAATGTTCCATTCAATCACGCGAATCTGGAATTCATCAGAGTCTCCACTCCTGGAAGGTTTTCGTGACACCACTGGTAAATATCCAAGGAAGACAATGCTGGTTTTAAGCCGCCTGCTAAAAACACTCAGCCGTGCTGTTCAATTTGCTATCCACCCAACCCTATTCAGCTCTACATTTTCCTGTCCTCATAACCCAACCTTCAGAAATAATTGGTATCTCCTCCACAGAATGTTCCGTTCATTCACTGCGAATCTTAAATTCATCTGACTCTCAACTCCCGGCGGGTTATCGTTACACCACTTGTGAATGTCCAAGTAAGCCAATGCTGGTTTTCAGTGGCCTGTTCATACTAAGAGACGTGCTGTTCATTTGGCTATCCACTCCACCCTGTTCAGCTCTACACTCTCGTGTCCACAAAACCCAGCCTTCAGAAATCATTGGAATCACCACTAGAGAATGTTCCATTCATTCACTGCGAATCTGGAATTCCTCTGAACCTCCACTCCTGGCAGGTTTTCGTTACGCCACTGGTGAATGTCCAAGTAACTCAATACTGGTTTTCAGAGGCATGTTCAACTCGCAGAAGTGCTGTTCAATGGGCTATCCACTCAATATTGGTCAGCTCTTCATTTTCCTCTCCACACAAACCAGCCTTCAGAAATCATTGGGCTCTCCACTACAGACTGTTCCATTCATTCACTGCGATTCTGCAATTCATCTGACTCTCCGCTCCAGGCAGGTTTTCATTACAGCACTGGTGAATGACCAAGTAATCCAATGCTGGTTTTCAGCCGCCTTTTCACACTCGCAGTGTGCTGTTCAATTGTCTATCCACTCAAACCTGGTCAGCCTTTCATTTTCTTTTCCACAATATCAGACTTCAGAAATCATTGGAATCGCCAGTACAGAATGTTCCATTCATTCACTGCCAATCTGGAATTCATCTGAATCTGCACTCCAGGTAGGCTTTCATTACACCACTTATGAATGTCCAAGTAACACAATGCTGGTTTTCAGCGGTCTGTTCACACTCTAAGCCCTGCTTTTTACTGGGTATCCACACAACTGTGGTCAGCTCTTCATTTTCATGTCCAAACAATCCAGACTTGAGAAATCATTGCAATCTCCAGTACAGAATGTTCCATTCATTCACTGCGAATCTGGAATTCAACTGAATCTCCACTACCTGCAGATTTATCTTACACCACTTGTGAATGTCCAAGTAAAACAATGCTGGTTTTCAGAGGCCTGTTCATGTTCGCAGTCGTGCTGTTCAATTGGCTATCCACTCAACCTGTTTTGCTCCTCATTTTCCTGTGCACACAACCCAGCCTTCAGAAATCATTGTAATCTCCACTACAGGATGTTCCATTCATTCACTGGGAATCTGGAATTCATCTGAATCTGCACTCCACGCAGGCTTTCGTTACACCACTGCTGAAAGTCGAAGTAATGCAATACTGGTTTTCAGTGGTCTGTTCACATTCGAAGCCGAGGCTTTTTACAGGCTATCCACTCAACACTGGTCAGCTCTTCATTTTCGTGTCCCCACAATCCAGATTTCAGAAATCATTGCAATCTCCACTACAGAATGTTCCATTCATTCACTGCGAGTCTGGAGTTTATCTGATTCTCCACTCCCGCCTGGTTAACATTACACCACTTGTGAATGTCCAAGTAAGCCAATGCTGGTTTTCAGAGGCCTGTTCATACTCGCAGCCGTGCTGTTTAATTGACAATTCACTCCTCCCTGTTCAGCTCTTCATTGTCCCACCACACTACCAGCCTTCAGAAATCTTTGTTATCTCCACTACAGAACGTTCCATTCATTCACTGCGAATCTGGAATTCATCTGACTCTCAACTCCACGCAGGTTTTCATTACACCACTGTTGAATGTCCAAGTAACCCAATGCTGGTTTTCAGCGGCCTGTTCATATTCGCAGCCCTGCTGTTTACTTGGCTATCGATTCAAGCCTGGTCAGCTCTTCATTTTCCTGTCCACACAACACAGGCTTCAGAAATCATTGGAATCTCCTCTACAGAATGTTCCATTCATTCACTGCGAATGTGGAATTCAACTGACTCTCCACTCCATGCAGGTTTTCCTTACACCACTGATGAATGTCCAAGTAACCCAATGCTGGTTTTCAGCTGCATGTTCACACTCGCAGCCATGCTATACAATTGGCTTTCCACTAAATCCTGATTAGTTCTTGATTTTCCTTCCACACGACCCAGCCTTCAGAAATCGTTGGAATCTCCACTAGAGAATGTTCCATTCATTCACTGCGAATCTGGAATTCCTCTGAACCTCCACTCCCGGCAGGTTTTCGTTACACCACTGTTGAATGTCCAAGTAACCCAATGTTTTAAGTGTTTTCTTCACAAGCGCAGTGGTGCTGTTCAATTGGCTATCCACTCAACCCTGGCCAGCTCTACATTTTCCTGTCCACACCACAGAGACTGGAGAAATCATTGTTATCTCCACTACAGAATGTTCCATTCATTCACAGCGAATCTGGAATTCATCTGAATCTCCACTCCCGGCAGGTTTTCGTGACACCACTGGTAAATATCCAAGTAAGCCAATGCTGGTTTTAAGTGGCCTGCTCATACTCTCAGCCGTGCTGTTCAATTTGCTATCCACTCAACCCTCTTCAGCTCCATTTTCCTGTCCACATAACCCAAACTTCAGAAACAATTGGTATCTCCTCCACAGAATGTTCCATTCATTGACGGCAAATCTGAAATTCATCTAATTCTCAACTCCCGTCAGGTTTTCGTTACACCACTTGTGAATGTCCAATTAAGCCAAAGCTGGTTTTCAGTGGCCTGTTCTTACTACGAGACGTGCTGTTCATTTGGCTATCCATTCCACCCTGTTCAGCTCTACATTTTCGTGTCCACAAAACCCAGCCTTCAGAAATCATTGGAATCACCACTAGAGAATGTTCCATTCATTCACTGCGAATCTGGAATTCATCTGAATCTCCACTCCCGGCAGGTTTTCATTGCACCACTGCTGAATGTTCAAGTAACGCAATGATGGTTTTCAGCGGTCTATTCACACTCGAACCCGTGCTGTTCACGGTCTAGCGACTCAACACTGGTGAGTTCTTCTTTTTCCAGTTCAGACAATACAAACCTCAGAAACCATTGCAATCTACACTACAGAATGTTTCATTCATTCAGGCGAATCTTGAATTCATCTTGTTCTCCACTCCCAGCAGGTTTTCGTTTCACCACTGGTGAATGTCCAAGCAACCCAAGGCTGGTTTCAGCTGCGTGTTAACACTCGCAGCCGTGCTGTTCAATTGGCTATCCAGTGAACGCTGGTTAGCTCTTGATTTTCCTTCCACACACCGAGCCTTCAGAAATCATTCTTATCTCCACTTCAGAGTGTTCCATTCGTTCCCTGCGAATCTGGAATTCCTCTGACTCTCCACACCAGGCAGATTTTCCTAACAACACTGGTGAATGACCAGGTAATCCAATGCTGGTTTTCAGCGGCTGTTCACACTCACAGCCTTGCTGTTCAATTGGCAATCCAGTCAAACCTAGTCAGCTCTTCATTTTCCTGTCCACACAACCCAGCGTTCAGAAATCATTGGAATCTCTACTACAGAAATTTCCATTCATTCACTGTGAATCTGGAAATACTCTGAATCTGCATTCCAGGAAGGCTTTCGTTACACCACTGATGAATGTCCAAGTAATGCAATGCTGCTTCTTAGTGGTCTGTTCACACTCGAAACCGTGCTGTTCATTGGCTATCCACTCAATATCGGTCAGCTCTTCAATATCCTGTCCAGACTATCCAGATTCCTAAATGTTGGCAATCACCACTACAGAATGTTCCATTCAATCACGCGAATCTGGAATTCATCAGAGTCTCCACTCCTGGAAGGTTTTCGTGACACCACTGGTAAATGTCCAAGGAAGACAATGCTGGTTTTAAGCCGCCTGCTAACACACTCAGCCGTGCTGTTCAATTTGCTATCCACCCAACCCTATTCAGCTCTACATTTTCCTGTCCTCATAACCCAACCTTCAGAAATAATTGGTATCTCCTCCACAGAATGTTCCGTTCATTCACTGCGAATCTTAAATTCATCTGACTCTCAACTCCCGGCGGGTTATCGTTACACCACTTGTGAATGTCCAAGTAAGCCAATGCTGGTTTTCAGTGGCCTGTTCATACTAAGAGACGTGCTGTTCATTTGGCTATCCACTCCACCCTGTTCAGCTCTACATTCTCGTGTCCACAAAACCCAGCCTTCAGAAATCATTGGAATCACCACTAGAGAATGTTCCATTCATTCACTGCGAATCTGGAATTCCTCTGAACCTCCACTCCTGGCAGGTTTTCGTTACGCCACTGGTGAATGTCCAAGTAACTCAATACTGGTTTTCAGAGGCATGTTCAACTCGCAGAAGTGCTGTTCAATGGGCTATCCACTCAATATTGGTCAGCTCTTCATTTTCCTCTCCACACAAACCAGCCTTCAGAAATCATTGGGCTCTCCACTACAGACTGTTCCATTCATTCACTGCGATTCTGCAATTCATCTGACTCTCCGCTCCAGGCAGGTTTTCATTACAGCACTGGTGAATGACCAAGTAATCCAATGCTGGTTTTCAGCCGCCTTTTCACACTCGCAGTGTGCTGTTCAATTGTCTATCCACTCAAACCTGGTCAGCCTATCATTTTCTTTTCCACAATATCAGACTTCAGAAATCATTGGAATCGCCAGTACAGAATGTTCCATTCATTCACTGCCAATCTGGAATTCATCTGAATCTGCACTCCAGGTAGGCTTTCATTACACCACTTATGAATGTCCAAGTAACACAATGCTGGTTTTCAGCGGTCTGTTCACACTCTAAGCCCTGCTTTTTACTGGGTATCCACACAACTGTGGTCAGCTCTTCATTTTCATGTCCAAACAATCCAGACTTGAGAAATCATTGCAATCTCCAGTACAGAATGTTCCATTCATTCACTGCGAATCTGGAATTCAACTGAATCTCCACTACCTGCAGATTTATCTTACACCACTTGTGAATGTCCAAGTAAAACAATGCTGGTTTTCAGAGGCCTGTTCATGTTCGCAGTCGTGCTGTTCAATTGGCTATCCACTCAACCTGTTTTGCTCCTCATTTTCCTGTGCACACAACCCAGCCTTCAGAAATCATTGTAATCTCCACTACAGGATGTTCCATTCATTCACTGGGAATCTGGAATTCATCTGAATCTGCACTCCACGCAGGCTTTCGTTACACCACTGCTGAAAGTCGAAGTAATGCAATACTGGTTTTCAGTGGTCTGTTCACATTCGAAGCCGAGGCTTTTTACAGGCTATCCACTCAACACTGGTCAGCTCTTCATTTTCGTGTCCCCACAATCCAGATTTCAGAAATCATTGCAATCTCCACTACAGAATGTTCCATTCATTCACTGCGAGTCTGGAGTTTATCTGATTCTCCACTCCCGCCTGGTTAACATTACACCACTTGTGAATGTCCAAGTAAGCCAATGCTGGTTTTCAGAGGCCTGTTCATACTCGCAGCCGTGCTGTTTAATTGACAATTCACTCCACCCTGTTCAGCTCTTCATTGTCCCACCACACTACCAGCCTTCAGAAATCTTTGTTATCTCCACTACAGAATGTTCCATTCATTCACTGCGAATCTGGAATTCATCTGACTCTCAACTCCACGCAGGTTTTCATTACACCACTGTTGAATGTCCAAGTAACCCAATGCTGGTTTTCAGCGGCCTGTTCATATTCGCAGCCCTGCTGTTTACTTGGCTATCGATTCAAGCCTGGTCAGCTCTTCATTTTCCTGTCCACACAACACAGGCTTCAGAAATCATTGGAATCTCCTCTACAGAATGTTCCATTCATTCACTGCGAATGTGGAATTCAACTGACTCTCCACTCCATGCAGGTTTTCCTTACACCACTGATGAATGTCCAAGTAACCCAATGCTGGTTTTCAGCTGCATGTTCACACTCGCAGCCATGCTATACAATTGGCTTTCCACTAAATCCTGATTAGTTCTTGATTTACCTTCCACACGACCCAGCCTTCAGAAATCGTTGGAATCTCCACTAGAGAATGTTCCATTCATTCACTGCGAATCTGGAATTCCTCTGAACCTCCACTCCCGGCAGGTTTTCGTTACACCACTGTTGAATGTCCAAGTAACCCAATGTTTTAAGTGTTTTCTTCACAAGCGCAGTGGTGCTGTTCAATTGGCTATCCACTCAACCCTGGCCAGCTCTACATTTTCCTGTCCACACCACAGAGACTGGAGAAATCATTGTTATCTCCACTACAGAATGTTCCATTCATTCACAGCGAATCTGGAATTCATCTGAATCTCCACTCCCGGCAGGTTTTCGTGACACCACTGGTAAATATCCAAGTAAGCCAATGCTGGTTTTAAGTGGCCTGCTCATACTCTCAGCCGTGCTGTTCAATTTGCTATCCACTCAACCCTCTTCAGCTCCATTTTCCTGTCCACATAACCCAAACTTCAGAAACAATTGGTATCTCCTCCACAGAATGTTCCATTCATTGACGGCAAATCTGAAATTCATCTAATTCTCAACTCCCGTCAGGTTTTCGTTACACCACTTGTGAATGTCCAATTAAGCCAAAGCTGGTTTTCAGTGGCCTGTTCTTACTACGAGACGTGCTGTTCATTTGGCTATCCATTCCACCCTGTTCAGCTCTACATTTTCGTGTCCACAAAACCCAGCCTTCAGAAATCATTGGAATCACCACTAGAGAATGTTCCATTCATTCACTGCGAATCTGGAATTCATCTGAATCTCCACTCCCGGCAGGTTTTCATTGCACCACTGCTGAATGTTCAAGTAACGCAATGATGGTTTTCAGCGGTCTATTCACACTCGAACCCGTGCTGTTCACGGTCTAGCGACTCAACACTGGTGAGTTCTTCTTTTTCCAGTTCAGACAATACAAACCTCAGAAACCATTGCAATCTACACTACAGAATGTTTCATTCATTCAGGCGAATCTTGAATTCATCTTGTTCTCCACTCCCAGCAGGTTTTCGTTTCACCACTGGTGAATGTCCAAGCAACCCAAGGCTGGTTTCAGCTGCGTGTTAACACTCGCAGCCGTGCTGTTCAATTGGCTATCCAGTGAACGCTGGTTAGCTCTTGATTTTCCTTCCACACACCGAGCCTTCAGAAATCATTCTTATCTCCACTTCAGAGTGTTCCATTCGTTCCCTGCGAATCTGGAATTCCTCTGACTCTCCACACCAGGCAGATTTTCCTAACAACACTGGTGAATGACGAGGTAATCCAATGCTGGTTTTCAGCGGCTGTTCACACTCACAGCCTTGCTGTTCAATTGGCAATCCAGTCAAACCTAGTCAGCTCTTCATTTTCCTGTCCACACAACCCAGCGTTCAGAAATCATTGGAATCTCTACTACAGAAATTTCCATTCATTCACTGTGAATCTGGAAATAATCTGAATCTGCATTCCAGGAAGGCTTTTGTTACACCACTGATGAATGTCCAAGTAATGCAATGCTGCTTCTTAGTGGTCTGTTCACACTCGAAACCGTGCTGTTCATTGGCTATCCACTCAATATCGGTCAGCTCTTCAATATCCTGTCCAGACTATCCAGATTCCTAAATGTTGGCAATCACCACTACAGAATGTTCCATTCAATCACGCGAATCTGGAATTCATCAGAGTCTCCACTCCTGGAAGGTATTCGTGACACCACTGGTAAATGTCCAAGGAAGACAATGCTGGTTTTAAGCCGCCTGCTAACACACTCAGCCGTGCTGTTCAATTTGCTATCCACCCAACCCTATTCAGCTCTACATTTTCCTGTCCTCATAACCCAACCTTCAGAAATAATTGGTATCTCCTCCACAGAATGTTCCGTTCATTCACTGCGAATCTTAAATTCATCTGACTCTCAACTCCCGGCGGGTTATCGTTACACCACTTGTGAATGTCCAAGTAAGCCAATGCTGGTTTTCAGTGGCCTGTTCATACTAAGAGACGTGCTGTTCATTTGGCTATCCACTCCACCCTGTTCAGCTCTACATTTTCGTGTCCACAAAACCCAGCCTTCAGAAATCATTGGAATCACCACTAGAGAATGTTCCATTCATTCACTGCGAATCTGGAATTCCTCTGAACCTCCACTCCTGGCAGGTTTTCGTTACGCCACTGGTGAATGTCCAAGTAACTCAATACTGGTTTTCAGAGGCATGTTCAACTCGCAGAAGTGCTGTTCAATGGGCTATCCACTCAATATTGGTCAGCTCTTCATTTTCCTCTCCACACAAACCAGCCTTCAGAAATCATTGGGCTCTCCACTACAGACTGTTCCATTCATTCACTGCGATTCTGCAATTCATCTGACTCTCCGCTCCAGGCAGGTTTTCATTACAGCACTGGTGAATGACCAAGTAATCCAATGCTGGTTTTCAGCCGCCTTTTCACACTCGCAGTGTGCTGTTCAATTGTGTATCCACTCAAACCTGGTCAGCCTATCATTTTCTTTTCCACAATATCAGACTTCAGAAATCATTGGAATCGCCAGTACAGAATGTTCCATTCATTCACTGCCAATCTGGAATTCATCTGAATCTGCACTCCAGGTAGGCTTTCATTACACCACTTATGAATGTCCAAGTAACACAATGCTGGTTTTCAGCGGTCTGTTCACACTCTAAGCCCTGCTTTTTACTGGGTATCCACACAACTGTGGTCAGCTCTTCATTTTCATGTCCAAACAATCCAGACTTGAGAAATCATTGCAATCTCCAGTACAGAATGTTCCATTCATTCACTGCGAATCTGGAATTCAACTGAATCTCCACTACCTGCAGATTTATCTTACACCACTTGTGAATGTCCAAGTAAAACAATGCTGGTTTTCAGAGGCCTGTTCATGTTCGCAGTCGTGCTGTTCAATTGGCTATACACTCAACCTGTTTTGCTCCTCATTTTCCTGTGCACACAACCCAGCCTTCAGAAATCATTGTAATCTCCACTACAGGATGTTCCATTCATTCACTGGGAATCTGGAATTCATCTGAATCTGCACTCCACGCAGGCTTTCGTTACACCACTGCTGAAAGTCGAAGTAATGCAATACTGGTTTTCAGTGGTCTGTTCACATTCGAAGCCGAGGCTTTTTACAGGCTATCCACTCAACACTGGTCAGCTCTTCATTTTCGTGTCCCCACAATCCAGATTTCAGAAATCATTGCAATCTCCACTACAGAATGTTCCATTCATTCACTGCGAGTCTGGAGTTTATCTGATTCTCCACTCCCGCCTGGTTAACATTACACCACTTGTGAATGTCCAAGTAAGCCAATGCTGGTTTTCAGAGACCTGTTCATACTCGCAGCCGTGCTGTTTAATTGACAATTCACTCCACCCTGTTCAGCTCTTCATTGTCCCACCACACTACCAGCCTTCAGAAATCTTTGTTATCTCCACTACAGAATGTTCCATTCATTCACTGCGAATCTGGAATTCATCTGACTCTCAACTCCACGCAGTTTTTCATTACACCACTGTTGAATGTCCAAGTAACCCAATGCTGGTTTTCAGCGGCCTGTTCATATTCGCAGCCCTGCTGTTTACTTGGCTATCGATTCAAGCCTGGTCAGCTCTTCATTTTCCTGTCCACACAACACAGGCTTCAGAAATCATTGGAATCTCCTCTACAGAATGTTCCATTCATTCACTGCGAATGTGGAATTCAACTGACTCTCCACTCCATGCAGGTTTTCCTTACACCACTGATGAATGTCCAAGTAACCCAATGCTGGTTTTCAGCTGCATGTTCACACTTGCAGCCATGCTATACAATTGGCTTTCCACTAAATCCTGATTAGTTCTTGATTTACCTTCCACACGACCCAGCCTTCAGAAATCGTTGGAATCTCCACTAGAGAATGTTCCATTCATTCACTGCGAATCTGGAATTCCTCTGAACCTCCACTCCCGGCAGGTTTTCGTTACACCACTGTTGAATGTCCAAGTAACCCAATGTTTTAAGTGTTTTCTTCACAAGCGCAGTGGTGCTGTTCAATTGGCTATCCACTCAACCCTGGCCAGCTCTACATTTTCCTGTCCACACCACAGAGACTGGAGAAATCATTGTTATCTCCACTACAGAATGTTCCATTCATTCACAGCGAATCTGGAATTCATCTGAATCTCCACTCCCGGCAGGTTTTCGTGACACCACTGGTAAATATCCAAGTAAGCCAATGCTGGTTTTAAGTGGCCTGCTCATACTCTCAGCCGTGCTGTTCAATTTGCTATCCACTCAACCCTCTTCAGCTCCATTTTCCTGTCCACATAACCCAAACTTCGGAAACAATTGGTATCTCCTCCACAGAATGTTCCATTCATTGACGGCAAATCTGAAATTCATCTAATTCTCAACTCCCGTCAGGTTTTCGTTACACCACTTGTGAATGTCCAATTAAGCCAAAGCTGGTTTTCAGTGGCCTGTTCTTACTACGAGACGTGCTGTTCATTTGGCTATCCATTCCACCCTGTTCAGCTCTACATTTTCGTGTCCACAAAACCCAGCCTTCAGAAATCATTGGAATCACCACTAGAGAATGTTCCATTCATTCACTGCGAATCTGGAATTCATCTGAATCTCCACTCCCGGCAGGTTTTCATTGCACCACTGCTGAATGTTCAAGTAACGCAATGATGGTTTTCAGCGGTCTATTCACACTCGAACCCGTGCTGTTCACGGTCTAGCGACTCAACACTGGTGAGTTCTTCTTTTTCCAGTTCAGACAATACAAACCTCAGAAACCATTGCAATCTACACTACAGAATGTTTCATTCATTCAGGCGAATCTTGAATTCATCTTGTTCTCCACTCCCAGCAGGTTTTCGTTTCACCACTGGTGAATGTCCAAGCAACCCAAGGCTGGTTTCAGCTGCGTGTTAACACTCGCAGCCGTGCTGTTCAATTGGCTATCCAGTGAACGCTGGTTAGCTCTTGATTTTCCTTCCACACACCGAGCCTTCAGAAATCATTCTTATCTCCACTTCAGAGTGTTCCATTCGTTCCCTGCGAATCTGGAATTCCTCTGACTCTCCACACCAGGCAGATTTTCCTAACAACACTGGTGAATGACCAGGAAATCCAATGCTGGTTTTCAGCGGCTGTTCACACTCACAGCCTTGCTGTTCAATTGGCAATCCAGTCAAACCTAGTCAGCTCTTCATTTTCCTGTCCACACAACCCAGCGTTCAGAAATCATTGGAATCTCTACTACAGAAATTTCCATTCATTCACTGTGAATCTGGAAATAATCTGAATCTGCATTCCAGGAAGGCTTTCGTTACACCACTGATGAATGTCCAAGTAATGCAATGCTGCTTCTTAGTGGTCTGTTCACACTCGAAACCGTGCTGTTCATTGGCTATCCACTCAATATCGGTCAGCTCTTCAATATCCTGTCCAGACTATCCAGATTCCTAAATGTTGGCAATCACCACTACAGAATGTTCCATTCAATCACGCGAATCTGGAATTCATCAGAGTCTCCACTCCTGGAAGGTATTCGTGACACCACTGGTAAATGTCCAAGGAAGACAATGCTGGTTTTAAGCCGCCTGCTAACACACTCAGCCGTGCTGTTCAATTTGCTATCCACCCAACCCTATTCAGCTCTACATTTTCCTGTCCTCATAACCCAACCTTCAGAAATAATTGGTATCTCCTCCACAGAATGTTCCGTTCATTCACTGCGAATCTTAAATTCATCTGACTCTCAACTCCCGGCGGGTTATCGTTACACCACTTGTGAATGTCCAAGTAAGCCAATGCTGGTTTTCAGTGGCCTGTTCATACTAAGAGACGTGCTGTTCATTTGGCTATCCACTCCACCCTGTTCAGCTCTACATTTTCGTGTCCACAAAACCCAGCCTTCAGAAATCATTGGAATCACCACTAGAGAATGTTCCATTCATTCACTGCGAATCTGGAATTCCTCTGAACCTCCACTCCTGGCAGGTTTTCGTTACGCCACTGGTGAATGTCCAAGTAACTCAATACTGGTTTTCAGAGGCATGTTCAACTCGCAGAAGTGCTGTTCAATGGGCTATCCACTCAATATTGGTCAGCTCTTCATTTTCCTCTCCACACAAACCAGCCTTCAGAAATCATTGGGCTCTCCACTACAGACTGTTCCATTCATTCACTGCGATTCTGCAATTCATCTGACTCTCCGCTCCAGGCAGGTTTTCATTACAGCACTGGTGAATGACCAAGTAATCCAATGCTGGTTTTCAGCCGCCTTTTCACACTCGCAGTGTGCTGTTCAATTGTCTATCCACTCAAACCTGGTCAGCCTATCATTTTCTTTTCCACAATATCAGACTTCAGAAATCATTGGAATCGCCAGTACAGAATGTTCCATTCATTCACTGCCAATCTGGAATTCATCTGAATCTGCACTCCAGGTAGGCTTTCATTACACCACTTATGAATGTCCAAGTAACACAATGCTGGTTTTCAGCGGTCTGTTCACACTCTAAGCCCTGCTTTTTACTGGGTATCCACACAACTGTGGTCAGCTCTTCATTTTCATGTCCAAACAATCCAGACTTGAGAAATCATTGCAATCTCCAGTACAGAATGTTCCATTCATTCACTGCGAATCTGGAATTCAACTGAATCTCCACTACCTGCAGATTTATCTTACACCACTTGTGAATGTCCAAGTAAAACAATGCTGGTTTTCAGAGGCCTGTTCATGTTCGCAGGCGTGCTGTTCAATTGGCTATCCACTCAACCTGTTTTGCTCCTCATTTTCCTGTGCACACAACCCAGCCTTCAGAAATCATTGTAATCTCCACTACAGGATGTTCCATTCATTCACTGGGAATCTGGAATTCATCTGAATCTGCACTCCACGCAGGCTTTCGTTACACCACTGCTGAAAGTCGAAGTAATGCAATACTGGTTTTCAGTGGTCTGTTCACATTCGAAGCCGAGGCTTTTTACAGGCTATCCACTCAACACTGGTCAGCTCTTCATTTTCGTGTCCCCACAATCCAGATTTCAGAAATCATTGCAATCTCCACTACAGAATGTTCCATTCATTCACTGCGAGTCTGGAGTTTATCTGATTCTCCACTCCCGCCTGGTTAACATTACACCACTTGTGAATGTCCAAGTAAGCCAATGCTGGTTTTCAGAGGCCTGTTCATACTCGCAGCCGTGCTGTTTAATTGACAATTCACTCCACCCTGTTCAGCTCTTCATTGTCCCACCACACTACCAGCCTTCAGAAATCTTTGTTATCTCCACTACAGAATGTTCCATTCATTCACTGCGAATCTGGAATTCATCTGACTCTCAACTCCACGCAGGTTTTCATTACACCACTGTTGAATGTCCAAGTAACCCAATGCTGGTTTTCAGCGGCCTGTTCATATTCGCAGCCCTGCTGTTTACTTGGCTATCGATTCAAGCCTGGTCAGCTCTTCATTTTCCTGTCCACACAACACAGGCTTCAGAAATCATTGGAATCTCCTCTACAGAATGTTCCATTCATTCACTGCGAATGTGGAATTCAACTGACTCTCCACTCCATGCAGGTTTTCCTTACACCACTGATGAATGTCCAAGTAACCCAATGCTGGTTTTCAGCTGCATGTTCACACTCGCAGCCATGCTATACAATTGGCTTTCCACTAAATCCTGATTAGTTCTTGATTTTCCTTCCACACGACCCAGCCTTCAGAAATCGTTGGAATCTCCACTAGAGAATGTTCCATTCATTCACTGCGAATCTGGAATTCCTCTGAACCTCCACTCCCGGCAGGTTTTCGTTACACCACTGTTGAATGTCCAAGTAACCCAATGTTTTAAGTGTTTTCTTCACAAGCGCAGTTGTGCTGTTCAATTGGCTATCCACTCAACCCTGGCCAGCTCTACATTTTCCTGTCCACACCACAGAGACTGGAGAAATCATTGTTATCTCCACTACAGAATGTTCCATTCATTCACAGCGAATCTGGAATTCATCTGAATCTCCACTCCCGGCAGGTTTTCGTGACACCACTGCTAAATATCCAAGTAAGCCAATGCTGGTTTTAAGTGGCCTGCTCATACTCTCAGCCGTGCTGTTCAATTTGCTATCCACTCAACCCTCTTCAGCTCCATTTTCCTGTCCACATAACCCAAACTTCAGAAACAATTGGTATCTCCTCCACAGAATGTTCCATTCATTGACGGCAAATCTGAAATTCATCTAATTCTCAACTCCCGTCAGGTTTTCGTTACACCACTTGTGAATGTCCAATTAAGCCAAAGCTGGTTTTCAGTGGCCTGTTCTTACTACGAGACGTGCTGTTCATTTGGCTATCCATTCCACCCTGTTCAGCTCTACATTTTCGTGTCCACAAAACCCAGCCTTCAGAAATCATTGGAATCACCACTAGAGAATGTTCCATTCATTCACTGCGAATCTGGAATTCATCTGAATCTCCACTCCCGGCAGGTTTTCATTGCACCACTGCTGAATGTTCAAGTAACGCAATGATGGTTTTCAGCGGTCTATTCACACTCGAACCCGTGCTGTTCACGGTCTAGCGACTCAACACTGGTGAGTTCTTCTTTTTCCAGTTCAGACAATACAAACCTCAGAAACCATTGCAATCTACACTACAGAATGTTTCATTCATTCAGGCGAATCTTGAATTCATCTTGTTCTCCACTCCCAGCAGGTTTTCGTTTCACCACTGGTGAATGTCCAAGCAACCCAAGGCTGGTTTCAGCTGCGTGTTAACACTCGCAGCCGTGCTGTTCAATTGGCTATCCAGTGAACGCTGGTTAGCTCTTGATTTTCCTTCCACACACCGAGCCTTCAGAAATCATTCTTATCTCCACTTCAGAGTGTTCCATTCGTTCCCTGCGAATCTGGAATTCCTCTGACTCTCCACACCAGGCAGATTTTCCTAACAACACTGGTGAATGACCAGGTAATCCAATGCTGGTTTTCAGCGGCTGTTCACACTCACAGCCTTGCTGTTCAATTGGCAATCCAGTCAAATCTAGTCAGCTCTTCATTTTCCTGTCCACACAACCCAGCGTTCAGAAATCATTGGAATCTCTACTACAGAAATTTCCATTCATTCACTGTGAATCTGGAAATACTCTGAATCTGCATTCCAGGAAGGCTTTCGTTACACCACTGATGAATGTCCAAGTAATGCAATGCTGCTTCTTAGTGGTCTGTTCACACTCGAAACCGTGCTATTCATTGGCTATCCACTCAATATCGGTCAGCTCTTCAATATCCTGTCCAGACTATCCAGATTCCTAAATGTTGGCAATCACCACTACAGAATGTTCCATTCAATCACGCGAATCTGGAATTCATCAGAGTCTCCACTCCTGGAAGGTTTTCGTGACACCACTGGTAAATGTCCAAGGAAGACAATGCTGGTTTTAAGCCGCCTGCTAACACACTCAGCCGTGCTGTTCAATTTGCTATCCACCCAACCCTATTCAGCTCTACATTTTCCTGTCCTCATAACCCAACCTTCAGAAGTAATTGGTATCTCCTCCACAGAATGTTCCGTTCATTCACTGCGAATCTTAAATTCATCTGACTCTCAACTCCCGGCGGGTTATCGTTACACCACTTGTGAATGTCCAAGTAAGCCAATGCTGGTTTTCAGTGGCCTGTTCATACTAAGAGACGTGCTGTTCATTTGGCTATCCACTCCACCCTGTTCAGCTCTACATTTTCGTGTCCACAAAACCCAGCCTTCAGAAATCATTGGAATCACCACTAGAGAATGTTCCATTCATTCACTGCGAATCTGGAATTCCTCTGAACCTCCACTCCTGGCAGGTTTTCGTTACGCCACTGGTGAATGTCCAAGTAACTCAATACTGGTTTTCAGAGGCATGTTCAACTCGCAGAAGTGCTGTTCAATGGGCTATCCACTCAATATTGGTCAGCTCTTCATTTTCCTCTCCACACAAACCAGCCTTCAGAAATCATTGGGCTCTCCACTACAGACTGTTCCATTCATTCACTGCGATTCTGCAATTCATCTGACTCTCCGCTCCAGGCAGGTTTTCATTACAGCACTGGTGAATGACCAAGTAATCCAATGCTGGTTTTCAGCCGCCTTTTCACACTCGCAGTGTGCTGTTCAATTGTCTATCCACTCAAACCTGGTCAGCCTTTCATTTTCTTTTCCACAATATCAGACTTCAGAAATCATTGGAATCGCCAGTACAGAATGTTCCATTCATTCACTGCCAATCTGGAATTCATCTGAATCTGCACTCCAGGTAGGCTTTCATTACACCACTTATGAATGTCCAAGTAACACAATGCTGGTTTTCAGCGGTCTGTTCACACTCTAAGCCCTGCTTTTTACTGGGTATCCACACAACTGTGGTCAGCTCTTCATTTTCATGTCCAAACAATCCAGACTTGAGAAATCATTGCAATCTCCAGTACAGAATGTTCCATTCATTCACTGCGAATCTGGAATTCAACTGAATCTCCACTACCTGCAGATTTATCTTACACCACTTGTGAATGTCCAAGTAAAACAATGCTGGTTTTCAGAGGCCTGTTCATGTTCGCAGTCGTGCTGTTCAATTGGCTATCCACTCGACCTGTTTTGCTCCTCATTTTCCTGTGCACACAACCCAGCCTTCAGAAATCATTGTAATCTCCACTACAGGATGTTCCATTCATTCACTGGGAATCTGGAATTCATCTGAATCTGCACTCCACGCAGGCTTTCGTTACACCACTGCTGAAAGTCGAAGTAATGCAATACTGGTTTTCAGTGGTCTGTTCACATTCGAAGCCGAGGCTTTTTACAGGCTATCCACTCAACACTGGTCAGCTCTTCATTTTCGTGTCCCCACAATCCAGATTTCAGAAATCATTGCAATCTCCACTACAGAATGTTCCATTCATTCACTGCGAGTCTGGAGTTTATCTGATTCTCCACTCCCGCCTGGTTAACATTACACCACTTGTGAATGTCCAAGTAAGCCAATGCTGGTTTTCAGAGGCCTGTTCATACTCGCAGCCGTGCTGTTTAATTGACAATTCACTCCACCCTGTTCAGCTCTTCATTGTCCCACCACACTACCAGCCTTCAGAAATCTTTGTTATCTCCACTACAGAATGTTCCATTCATTCACTGCGAATCTGGAATTCATCTGACTCTCAACTCCACGCAGTTTTTCATTACACCACTGTTGAATGTCCAAGTAACCCAATGCTGGTTTTCAGCGGCCTGTTCATATTCGCAGCCCTGCTGTTTACTTGGCTATCGATTCAAGCCTGGTCAGCTCTTCATTTTCCTGTCCACACAACACAGGCTTCAGAAATCATTGGAATCTCCTCTACAGAATGTTCCATTCATTCACTGCGAATGTGGAATTCAACTGACTCTCCACTCCATGCAGGTTTTCCTTACACCACTGATGAATGTCCAAGTAACCCAATGCTGGTTTTCAGCTGCATGTTCACACTCGCAGCCATGCTATACAATTGGCTTTCCACTAAATCCTGATTAGTTCTTGATTTTCCTTCCACACGACCCAGCCTTCAGAAATCGTTGGAATCTCCACTAGAGAATGTTCCATTCATTCACTGCGAATCTGGAATTCCTCTGAACCTCCACTCCCGGCAGGTTTTCGTTACACCACTGTTGAATGTCCAAGTAACCCAATGTTTTAAGTGTTTTCTTCACAAGCGCAGTGGTGCTGTTCAATTGGCTATCCACTCAACCCTGGCCAGCTCTACATTTTCCTGTCCACACCACAGAGACTGGAGAAATCATTGTTATCTCCACTACAGAATGTTCCATTCATTCACAGCGAATCTGGAATTCATCTGAATCTCCACTCCCGGCAGGTTTTCGTGACACCACTGCTAAATATCCAAGTAAGCCAATGCTGGTTTTAAGTGGCCTGCTCATACTCTCAGCCGTGCTGTTCAATTTGCTATCCACTCAACCCTCTTCAGCTCCATTTTCCTGTCCACATAACCCAAACTTCAGAAACAATTGGTATCTCCTCCACAGAATGTTCCATTCATTGACGGCAAATCTGAAATTCATCTAATTCTCAACTCCCGTCAGGTTTTCGTTACACCACTTGTGAATGTCCAATTAAGCCAAAGCTGGTTTTCAGTGGCCTGTTCTTACTACGAGACGTGCTGTTCATTTGGCTATCCATTCCACCCTGTTCAGCTCTACATTTTCGTGTCCACAAAACCCAGCCTTCAGAAATCGTTGGAATCTCCACTAGAGAATGTTCAAGTAACGCAATGATGGTTTTCAGCGGTCTATTCACACTCGAACCCGTGCTGTTCACGGTCTAGCGACTCAACACTGGTGAGTTCTTCTTTTTCCAGTTCAGACAATACAAACCTCAGAAACCATTGCAATCTACACTACAGAATGTTTCATTCATTCAGGCGAATCTTGAATTCATCTTGTTCTCCACTCCCAGCAGGTTTTCGTTTCACCACTGGTGAATGTCCAAGCAACCCAAGGCTGGTTTCAGCTGCGTGTTAACACTCGCAGCCGTGCGGTTCAATTGGCTATCCAGTGAACGCTGGTTAGCTCTTGATTTTCCTTCCACACACCGAGCCTTCAGAAATCATTCTTATCTCCACTTCAGAATGTTCCATTCGTTCCCTGCGAATCTGGAATTCCTCTGACTCTCCACACCAGGCAGATTTTCCTAACAACACTGGTGAATGACCAGGTAATCCAATGCTGGTTTTCAGCGGCTGTTCACACTCACAGCCTTGCTGTTCAATTGGCAATCCAGTCAAACCTAGTCAGCTCTTCATTTTCCTGTCCACACAACCCAGCGTTCAGAAATCATTGGAATCTCTACTACAGAAATTTCCATTCATTCACTGTGAATCTGGAAATACTCTGAATCTGCATTCCAGGAAGGCTTTCGTTACACCACTGATGAATGTCCAAGTAATGCAATGCTGCTTCTTAGTGGTCTGTTCACACTCGAAACCGTGCTGTTCATTGGCTATCCACTCAATATCGGTCAGCTCTTCAATATCCTGTCCAGACTATCCAGATTCCTAAATGTTGGCAATCACCACTACAGAATGTTCCATTCAATCACGCGAATCTGGAATTCATCAGAGTCTCCACTCCTGGAAGGTTTTCGTGACACCACTGGTAAATGTCCAAGGAAGACAATGCTGGTTTTAAGCCGCCTGCTAACACACTCAGCCGTGCTGTTCAATTTGCTATCCACCCAACCCTATTCAGCTCTACATTTTCCTGTCCTCATAACCCAACCTTCAGAAATAATTGGTATCTCCTCCACAGAATGTTCCGTTCATTCACTGCGAATCTTAAATTCATCTGACTCTCAACTCCCGGCGGGTTATCGTTACACCACTTGTGAATGTCCAAGTAAGCCAATGCTGGTTTTCAGTGGCCTGTTCATACTAAGAGACGTGCTGTTCATTTGGCTATCCACTCCACCCTGTTCAGCTCTACATTTTCGTGTCCACAAAACCCAGCCTTCAGAAATCATTGGAATCACCACTAGAGAATGTTCCATTCATTCACTGCGAATCTGGAATTCCTCTGAACCTCCACTCCTGGCAGGTTTTCGTTACGCCACTGGTGAATGTCCAAGTAACTCAATACTGGTTTTCAGAGGCATGTTCAACTCGCAGAAGTGCTGTTCAATGGGCTATCCACTCAATATTGGTCAGCTCTTCATTTTCCTCTCCACACAAACCAGCCTTCAGAAATCATTGGGCTCTCCACTACAGACTGTTCCATTCATTCACTGCGATTCTGCAATTCATCTGACTCTCCGCTCCAGGCAGGTTTTCATTACAGCACTGGTGAATGACCAAGTAATCCAATGCTGGTTTTCAGCCGCCTTTTCACACTCGCAGTGTGCTGTTCAATTGTCTATCCACTCAAACCTGGTCAGCCTTTCATTTTCTTTTCCACAATATCAGACTTCAGAAATCATTGGAATCGCCAGTACAGAATGTTCCATTCATTCACTGCCAATCTGGAATTCATCTGAATCTGCACTCCAGGTAGGCTTTCATTACACCACTTATGAATGTCCAAGTAACACAATGCTGGTTTTCAGCGGTCTGTTCACACTCTAAGCCCTGCTTTTTACTGGGTATCCACACAACTGTGGTCAGCTCTTCATTTTCATGTCCAAACAATCCAGACTTGAGAAATCATTGCAATCTCCAGTACAGAATGTTCCATTCATTCACTGCGAATCTGGAATTCAACTGAATCTCCACTACCTGCAGATTTATCTTACACCACTTGTGAATGTCCAAGTAAAACAATGCTGGTTTTCAGAGGCCTGTTCATGTTCGCAGTCGTGCTGTTCAATTGGCTATCCACTCAACCTGTTTTGCTCCTCATTTTCCTGTGCACACAACCCAGCCTTCAGAAATCATTGTAATCTCCACTACAGGATGTTCCATTCATTCACTGGGAATCTGGAATTCATCTGAATCTGCACTCCACGCAGGCTTTCGTTACACCACTGCTGAAAGTCGAAGTAATGCAATACTGGTTTTCAGTGGTCTGTTCACATTCGAAGCCGAGGCTTTTTACAGGCTATCCACTCAACACTGGTCAGCTCTTCATTTTCGTGTCCCCACAATCCAGATTTCAGAAATCATTGCAATCTCCACTACAGAATGTTCCATTCATTCACTGCGAGTCTGGAGTTTATCTGATTCTCCACTCCCGCCTGGTTAACATTACACCACTTGTGAATGTCCAAGTAAGCCAATGCTGGTTTTCAGAGGCCTGTTCATACTCGCAGCCGTGCTGTTTAATTGACAATTCACTCCACCCTGTTCAGCTCTTCATTGTCCCACCACACTACCAGCCTTCAGAAATCTTTGTTATCTCCACTACAGAATGTTCCATTCATTCACTGCGAATCTGGAATTCATCTGACTCTCAACTCCACGCAGGTTTTCATTACACCACTGTTGAATGTCCAAGTAACCCAATGCTGGTTTTCAGCGGCCTGTTCATATTCGCAGCCCTGCTGTTTACTTGGCTATCGATTCAAGCCTGGTCAGCTCTTCATTTTCCTGTCCACACAACACAGGCTTCAGAAATCATTGGAATCTCCTCTACAGAATGTTCCATTCATTCACTGCGAATGTGGAATTCAACTGACTCTCCACTCCATGCAGGTTTTCCTTACACCACTGATGAATGTCCAAGTAACCCAATGCTGGTTTTCAGCTGCATGTTCACACTCGCAGCCATGCTATACAATTGGCTTTCCACTAAATCCTGATTAGTTCTTGATTTTCCTTCCACACGACCCAGCCTTCAGAAATCATTGGAATCTCCACTAGAGAATGTTCCATTCATTCACTGCGAATCTGGAATTCCTCTGAACCTCCACTCCCGGCAGGTTTTCGTTACACCACTGTTGAATGTCCAAGTAACCCAATGTTTTAAGTGTTTTCTTCACAAGCGCAGTGGTGCTGTTCAATTGGCTATCCACTCAACCCTGGCCAGCTCTACATTTTCCTGTCCACACCACAGAGACTGGAGAAATCATTGTTATCTCCACTACAGAATGTTCCATTCATTCACAGCGAATCTGGAATTCATCTGAATCTCCACTCCCGGCAGGTTTTCGTGACACCACTGGTAAATATCCAAGTAAGCCAATGCTGGTTTTAAGTGGCCTGCTCATACTCTCAGCCGTGCTGTTCAATTTGCTATCCACTCAACCCTCTTCAGCTCCATTTTCCTGTCCACATAACCCAAACTTCAGAAACAATTGGTATCTCCTCCACAGAATGTTCCATTCATTGACGGCAAATCTGAAATTCATCTAATTCTCAACTCCCGTCAGGTTTTCGTTACACCACTTGTGAATGTCCAATTAAGCCAAAGCTGGTTTTCAGTGGCCTGTTCTTACTACGAGACGTGCTGTTCATTTGGCTATCCATTCCACCCTGTTCAGCTCTACATTTTCGTGTCCACAAAACCCAGCCTTCAGAAATCATTGGAATCACCACTAGAGAATGTTCCATTCATTCACTGCGAATCTGGAATTCATCTGAATCTCCACTCCCGGCAGGTTTTCATTGCACCACTGCTGAATGTTCAAGTAACGCAATGATGGTTTTCAGCGGTCTATTCACACTCGAACCCGTGCTGTTCACGGTCTAGCGACTCAACACTGGTGAGTTCTTCTTTTTCCAGTTCAGACAATACAAACCTCAGAAACCATTGCAATCTACACTACAGAATGTTTCATTCATTCAGGCGAATCTTGAATTCATCTTGTTCTCCACTCCCAGCAGGTTTTCGTTTCACCACTGGTGAATGTCCAAGCAACCCAAGGCTGGTTTCAGCTGCGTGTTAACACTCGCAGCCGTGCGGTTCAATTGGCTATCCAGTGAACGCTGGTTAGCTCTTGATTTTCCTTCCACACACCGAGCCTTCAGAAATCATTCTTATCTCCACTTCAGAATGTTCCATTCGTTCCCTGCGAATCTGTAATTCCTCTGACTCTCCACACCAGGCAGATTTTCCTAACAACACTGGTGAATGACCAGGTAATCCAGTGCTGGTTTTCAGCGGCTGTTCACACTCACAGCCTTGCTGTTCAATTGGCAATCCAGTCAAACCTAGTCAGCTCTTCATTTTCCTGTCCACACAACCCAGCGTTCAGAAATCATTGGAATCTCTACTACAGAAATTTCCATTCATTCACTGTGAATCTGGAAATACTCTGAATCTGCATTCCAGGAAGGCTTTCGTTACACCACTGATGAATGTCCAAGTAATGCAATGCTGCTTCTTAGTGGTCTGTTCACACTCGAAACCGTGCTGTTCATTGGCTATCCACTCAATATCGGTCAGCTCTTCAATATCCTGTCCAGACTATCCAGATTCCTAAATGTTGGCAATCACCACTACAGAATGTTCCATTCAATCACGCGAATCTGGAATTCATCAGAGTCTCCACTCCTGGAAGGTTTTCGTGACACCACTGGTAAATGTCCAAGGAAGACAATGCTGGTTTTAAGCCGCCTGCTAACACTCTCAGCCGTGCTGTTCAATTTGCTATCCACCCAACCCTATTCAGCTCTACATTTTCCTGTCCTCATAACCCAACCTTCAGAAATAATTGGTATCTCCTCCACAGAATGTTCCGTTCATTCACTGCGAATCTTAAATTCATCTGACTCTCAACTCCCGGCGGGTTATCGTTACACCACTTGTGAATGTCCAAGTAAGCCAATGCTGGTTTTCAGTGGCCTGTTCATACTAAGAGACGTGCTGTTCATTTGGCTATCCACTCCACCCTGTTCAGCTCTACATTTTCGTGTCCACAAAACCCAGCCTTCAGAAATCATTGGAATCACCACTAGAGAATGTTCCATTCATTCACTGCGAATCTGGAATTCCTCTGAACCTCCACTCCTGGCAGGTTTTCGTTACGCCACTGGTGAATGTCCAAGTAACTCAATACTGGTTTTCAGAGGCATGTTCAACTCGCAGAAGTGCTGTTCAATGGGCTATCCACTCAATATTGGTCAGCTCTTCATTTTCCTCTCCACACAAACCAGCCTTCAGAAATCATTGGGCTCTCCACTACAGACTGTTCCATTCATTCACTGCGATTCTGCAATTCATCTGACTCTCCGCTCCAGGCAGGTTTTCATTACAGCACTGGTGAATGACCAAGTAATCCAATGCTGGTTTTCAGCCGCCTTTTCACACTCGCAGTGTGCTGTTCAATTGTCTATCCACTCAAACCTGGTCAGCCTTTCATTTTCTTTTCCACAATATCAGACTTCAGAAATCATTGGAATCGCCAGTACAGAATGTTCCATTCATTCACTGCCAATCTGGAATTCATCTGAATCTGCACTCCAGGTAGGCTTTCATTACACCACTTATGAATGTCCAAGTAACACAATGCTGGTTTTCAGCGGTCTGTTCACACTCTAAGCCCTGCTTTTTACTGGGTATCCACACAACTGTGGTCAGCTCTTCATTTTCATGTCCAAACAATCCAGACTTGAGAAATCATTGCAATCTCCAGTACAGAATGTTCCATTCATTCACTGCGAATCTGGAATTCAACTGAATCTCCACTACCTGCAGATTTATCTTACACCACTTGTGAATGTCCAAGTAAAACAATGCTGGTTTTCAGAGGCCTGTTCATGTTCGCAGTCGTGCTGTTCAATTGGCTATCCACTCAACCTGTTTTGCTCCTCATTTTCCTGTGCACACAACCCAGCCTTCAGAAATCATTGTAATCTCCACTACAGGATGTTCCATTCATTCACTGGGAATCTGGAATTCATCTGAATCTGCACTCCACGCAGGCTTTCGTTACACCACTGCTGAAAGTCGAAGTAATGCAATACTGGTTTTCAGTGGTCTGTTCACATTCGAAGCCGAGGCTTTTTACAGGCTATCCACTCAACATTGGTCAGCTCTTCATTTTCGTGTCCCCACAATCCAGATTTCAGAAATCATTGCAATCTCCACTACAGAATGTTCCATTCATTCACTGCGAGTCTGGAGTTTATCTGATTCTCCACTCCCGCCTGGTTAACATTACACCACTTGTGAATGTCCAAGTAAGCCAATGCTGGTTTTCAGAGGCCTGTTCATACTCGCAGCCGTGCTGTTTAATTGACAATTCACTCCACCCTGTTCAGCTCTTCATTGTCCCACCACACTACCAGCCTTCAGAAATCTTTGTTATCTCCACTACAGAACGTTCCATTCATTCACTGCGAATCTGGAATTCATCTGACTCTCAACTCCACGCAGGTTTTCATTACACCACTGTTGAATGTCCAAGTAACCCAATGCTGGTTTTCAGCGGCCTGTTCATATTCGCAGCCCTGCTGTTTACTTGGCTATCGATTTAAGCCTGGTCAGCTCTTCATTTTCCTGTCCACACAACACAGGCTTCAGAAATCATTGGAATCTCCTCTACAGAATGTTCCATTCATTCACTGCGAATGTGGAATTCAACTGACTCTCCACTCCATGCAGGTTTTCCTTACACCACTGATGAATGTCCAAGTAACCCAATGCTGGTTTTCAGCTGCATGTTCACACTCGCAGCCATGCTATACAATTGGCTTTCCACTAAATCCTGATTAGTTCTTGATTTTCCTTCCACACGACCCAGCCTTCAGAAATCGTTGGAATCTCCACTAGAGAATGTTCCATTCATTCACTGCGAATCTGGAATTCCTCTGAACCTCCACTCCCGGCAGGTTTTCGTTACACCACTGTTGAATGTCCAAGTAACCCAATGTTTTAAGTGTTTTCTTCACAAGCGCAGTGGTGCTGTTCAATTGGCTATCCACTCAACCCTGGCCAGCTCTACATTTTCCTGTCCACACCACAGAGACTGGAGAAATCATTGTTATCTCCACTACAGAATGTTCCATTCATTCACAGCGAATCTGGAATTCATCTGAATCTCCACTCCCGGCAGGTTTTCGTGACACCACTGGTAAATATCCAAGTAAGCCAATGCTGGTTTTAAGTGGCCTGCTCATACTCTCAGCCGTCCTGTTCAATTTGCTATTCACTCAACCCTCTTCAGCTCCATTTTCCTGTCCACATAACCCAAACTTCAGAAACAATTGGTATCTCCTCCACAGAATGTTCCATTCATTGACGGCAAATCTGAAATTCATCTAATTCTCAACTCCCGTCAGGTTTTCGTTACACCACTTGTGAATGTCCAATTAAGCCAAAGCTGGTTTTCAGTGGCCTGTTCTTACTACGAGACGTGCTGTTCATTTGGCTATCCATTCCACCCTGTTCAGCTCTACATTTTCGTGTCCACAAAACCCAGCCTTCAGAAATCATTGGAATCACCACTAGAGAATGTTCCATTCATTCACTGCGAATCTGGAATTCATCTGAATCTCCACTCCCGGCAGGTTTTCATTGCACCACTGCTGAATGTTCAAGTAACGCAATGATGGTTTTCAGCGGTCTATTCACACTCGAACCCGTGCTGTTCACGGTCTAGCGACTCAGCACTGGTGAGTTCTTCTTTTTCCAGTTCAGACAATACAAACCTCAGAAACCATTGCAATCTACACTACAGAATGTTTCATTCATTCAGGCGAATCTTGAATTCATCTTGTTCTCCACTCCCAGCAGGTTTTCGTTTCACCACTGGTGAATGTCCAAGCAACCCAAGGCTGGTTTCAGCTGCGTGTTAACACTCGCAGCCGTGCTGTTCAATTGGCTATCCAGTGAACGCTGGTTAGCTCTTGATTTTCCTTCCACACACCGAGCCTTCAGAAATCATTCTTATCTCCACTTCAGAATGTTCCATTCGTTCCCTGCGAATCTGGAATTCCTCTGACTCTCCACACCAGGCAGATTTTCCTAACAACACTGGTGAATGACCAGGTAATCCAATGCTGGTTTTCAGCGGCTGTTCACACTCACAGCCTTGCTGTTCAATTGGCAATCCAGTCAAACCTAGTCAGCTCTTCATTTTCCTGTCCACACAACCCAGCGTTCAGAAATCATTGGAATCTCTACTAGAGAAATTTCCATTCATTCACTGTGAATCTGGAAATACTCTGAATCTGCATTCCAGGAAGGCTTTCGTTACACCACTGATGAATGTCCAAGTAATGCAATGCTGCTTCTTAGTGGTCTGTTCACACTCGAAACCGTGCTGTTCATTGGCTATCCACTCAATATCGGTCAGCTCTTCAATATCCTGTCCAGACTATCCAGATTCCTAAATGTTGGCAATCACCACTACAGAATGTTCCATTCAATCACGCGAATCTGGAATTCATCAGAGTCTCCACTCCTGGAAGGTTTTCGTGACACCACTGGTAAATGTCCAAGGAAGACAATGCTGGTTTTAAGCCGCCTGCTAACACACTCAGCCGTGCTGTTCAATTTGCTATCCACCCAACCCTATTCAGCTCTACATTTTCCTGTCCTCATAACCCAACCTTCAGAAATAATTGGTATCTCCTCCACAGAATGTTCCGTTCATTCACTGCGAATCTTAAATTCATCTGACTCTCAACTCCCGGCGGGTTATCGTTACACCACTTGTGAATGTCCAAGTAAGCCAATGCTGGTTTTCAGTGGCCTGTTCATACTAAGAGACGTGCTGTTCATTTGGCTATCCACTCCACCCTGTTCAGCTCTACATTTTCGTGTCCACAAAACCCAGCCTTCAGAAATCATTGGAATCACCACTAGAGAATGTTCCATTCATTCACTGCGAATCTAGAATTCCTCTGAACCTCCACTCCTGGCAGGTTTTCGTTACGCCACTGGTGAATGTCCAAGTAACTCAATACTGGTTTTCAGAGGCATGTTCAACTCGCAGAAGTGCTGTTCAATGGGCTATCCACTCAATATTGGTCAGCTCTTCATTTTCCTCTCCACACAAACCAGCCTTCAGAAATCATTGGGCTCTCCACTACAGACTGTTCCATTCATTCACTGCGATTCTGCAATTCATCTGACTCTCCGCTCCAGGCAGGTTTTCATTACAGCACTGGTGAATGACCAAGTAATCCAATGCTGGTTTTCAGCCGCCTTTTCACACTCGCAGTGTGCTGTTCAATTGTCTATCCACTCAAACCTGGTCAGCCTTTCATTTTCTTTTCCACAATATCAGACTTCAGAAATCATTGGAATCGCCAGTACAGAATGTTCCATTCATTCACTGCCAATCTGGAATTCATCTGAATCTGCACTCCAGGTAGGCTTTCATTACACCACTTATGAATGTCCAAGTAACACAATGCTGGTTTTCAGCGGTCTGTTCACACTCTAAGCCCTGCTTTTTACTGGGTATCCACACAACTGTGGTCAGCTCTTCATTTTCATGTCCAAACAATCCAGACTTGAGAAATCATTGCAATCTCCAGTACAGAATGTTCCATTCATTCACTGCGAATCTGGAATTCAACTGAATCTCCACTACCTGCAGATTTATCTTACACCACTTGTGAATGTCCAAGTAAAACAATGCTGGTTTTCAGAGGCCTGTTCATGTTCGCAGTCGTGCTGTTCAATTGGCTATCCACTCAACCTGTTTTGCTCCTCATTTTCCTGTGCACACAACCCAGCCTTCAGAAATCATTGTAATCTCCACTACAGGATGTTCCATTCATTCACTGGGAATCTGGAATTCATCTGAATCTGCACTCCACGCAGGCTTTCGTTACACCACTGCTGAAAGTCGAAGTAATGCAATACTGGTTTTCAGTGGTCTGTTCACATTCGAAGCCGAGGCTTTTTACAGGCTATCCACTCAACACTGGTCAGCTCTTCATTTTCGTGTCCCCACAATCCAGATTTCAGAAATCATTGCAATCTCCACTACAGAATGTTCCATTCATTCACTGCGAGTCTGGAGTTTATCTGATTCTCCACTCCCGCCTGGTTAACATTACACCACTTGTGAATGTCCAAGTAAGCCAATGCTGGTTTTCAGAGGCCTGTTCATACTCGCAGCCGTGCTGTTTAATTGACAATTCACTCCACCCTGTTCAGCTCTTCATTGTCCCACCACACTACCAGCCTTCAGAAATCTTTGTTATCTCCACTACAGAATGTTCCATTCATTCACTGCGAATCTGGAATTCATCTGACTCTCAACTCCACGCAGGTTTTCATTACACCACTGTTGAATGTCCAAGTAACCCAATGCTGGTTTTCAGCGGCCTGTTCATATTCGCAGCCCTGCTGTTTACTTGGCTATCGATTCAAGCCTGGTCAGCTCTTCATTTTCCTGTCCACACAACACAGGCTTCAGAAATCATTGGAATCTCCTCTACAGAATGTTCCATTCATTCACTGCGAATGTGGAATTCAACTGACTCTCCACTCCATGCAGGTTTTCCTTACACCACTGATGAATGTCCAAGTAACCCAATGCTGGTTTTCAGCTGCATGTTCACACTCGCAGCCATGCTATACAATTGGCTTTCCACTAAATCCTGATTAGTTCTTGATTTTCCTTCCACACGACCCAGCCTTCAGAAATCGTTGGAATCTCCACTAGAGAATGTTCCATTCATTCACTGCGAATCTGGAATTCCTCTGAACCTCCACTCCCGGCAGGTTTTCGTTACACCACTGTTGAATGTCCAAGTAACCCAATGTTTTAAGTGTTTTCTTCACAAGCGCAGTGGTGCTGTTCAATTGGCTATCCACTCAACCCTGGCCAGCTCTACATTTTCCTGTCCACACCACAGAGACTGGAGAAATCATTGTTATCTCCACTACAGAATGTTCCATTCATTCACAGCGAATCTGGAATTCATCTGAATCTCCACTCCCGGCAGGTTTTCGTGACACCACTGGTAAATATCCAAGTAAGCCAATGCTGGTTTTAAGTGGCCTGCTCATACTCTCAGCCGTGCTGTTCAATTTGCTATCCACTCAACCCTCTTCAGCTCCATTTTCCTGTCCACATAACCCAAACTTCAGAAACAATTGGTATCTCCTCCACAGAATGTTCCATTCATTGACGGCAAATCTGAAATTCATCTAATTCTCAACTCCCGTCAGGTTTTCGTTACACCACTTGTGAATGTCCAATTAAGCCAAAGCTGGTTTTCAGTGGCCTGTTCTTACTACGAGACGTGCTTTTCATTTGGCTATCCATTCCACCCTGTTCAGCTCTACATTTTCGTGTCCACAAAACCCAGCCTTCAGAAATCATTGGAATCACCACTAGAGAATGTTCCATTCATTCACTGCGAATCTGGAATTCATCTGAATCTCCACTCCCGGCAGGTTTTCATTGCACCACTGCTGAATGTTCAAGTAACGCAATGATGGTTTTCAGCGGTCTATTCACACTCGAACCCGTGCTGTTCACGGTCTAGCGACTCAACACTGGTGAGTTCTTCTTTTTCCAGTTCAGACAATACAAACCTCAGAAACCATTGCAATCTACACTACAGAATGTTTCATTCATTCACGCGAATCTTGAATTCATCTTGTTCTCCACTCCCAGCAGGTTTTCGTTTCACCACTGGTGAATGTCCAAGCAACCCAAGGCTGGTTTCAGCTGCGTGTTAACACTCGCAGCCGTGCTGTTCAATTGGCTATCCAGTGAACGCTGGTTAGCTCTTGATTTTCCTTCCACACACCGAGCCTTCAGAAATCATTCTTATCTCCACTTCAGAATGTTCCATTCGTTCCCTGCGAATCTGGAATTCCTCTGACTCTCCACACCAGGCAGATTTTCCTAACAACACTGGTGAATGACCAGGTAATCCAATGCTGGTTTTCAGCGGCTGTTCACACTCACAGCCTTGCTGTTCAATTGGCAATCCAGTCAAACCTAGTCAGCTCTTCATTTTCCTGTCCACACAACCCAGCGTTCAGAAATCATTGGAATCTCTACTACAGAAATTTCCATTCATTCACTGTGAATCTGGAAATACTCTGAATCTGCATTCCAGGAAGGCTTTCGTTACACCACTGATGAATGTCCAAGTAATGCAATGCTGCTTCTTAGTGGTCTGTTCACACTCGAAACCGTGCTGTTCATTGGCTATCCACTCAATATCGGTCAGCTCTTCAATATCCTGTCCAGACTATCCAGATTCCTAAATGTTGGCAATCACCACTACAGAATGTTCCATTCAATCACGCGAATCTGGAATTGCTCTGACTCTCCACACCAGGCAGATTTTCCTAACAACACTGGTGAATGACCAGGTAATCCAATGCTGGTTTTCAGCGGCTGTTCACACTCACAGCCTTGCTGTTCAATTGGCAATCCAGTCAAACCTAGTCAGCTCTTCATTTTCCTGTCCACACAACCCAGCGTTCAGAAATCATTGGAATCTCTACTACAGAAATTTCCATTCATTCACTGTGAATCTGGAAATACTCTGAATCTGCATTCCAGGAAGGCTTTCGTTACACCACTGATGAATGTCCAAGTAATGCAATGCTGCTTCTTAGTGGTCTGTTCACACTCGAAACCGTGCTGTTCATTGGCTATCCACTCAATATCGGTCAGCTCTTCAATATCCTGTCCAGACTATCCAGATTCCTAAATGTTGGCAATCACCACTACAGAATGTTCCATTCAATCACGCGAATCTGGAATTCATCAGAGTCTCCACTCCTGGAAGGTTTTCGTGACACCACTGGTAAATGTCCAAGGAAGACAATGCTGGTTTTAAGCCGCCTGCTAACACACTCAGCCGTGCTGTTCAATTTGCTATCCACCCAACCCTATTCAGCTCTACATTTTCCTGTCCTCATAACCCAACCTTCAGAAATAATTGGTATCTCCTCCACAGAATGTTCCGTTCATTCACTGCGAATCTTAAATTCATCTGACTCTCAACTCCCGGCGGGTTATCGTTACACCACTTGTGAATGTCCAAGTAAGCCAATGCTGGTTTTCAGTGGCCTGTTCATACTAAGAGACGTGCTGTTCATTTGGCTATCCACTCCACCCTGTTCAGCTCTACATTTTCGTGTCCACAAAACCCAGCCTTCAGAAATCATTGGAATCACCACTAGAGAATGTTCCATTCATTCACTGCGAATCTGGAATTCCTCTGAACCTCCACTCCTGGCAGGTTTTCGTTACGCCACTGGTGAATGTCCAAGTAACTCAATACTGGTTTTCAGAGGCATGTTCAACTCGCAGAAGTGCTGTTCAATGGGCTATCCACTCAATATTGGTCAGCTCTTCATTTTCCTCTCCACACAAACCAGCCTTCAGAAATCATTGGGCTCTCCACTACAGACTGTTCCATTCATTCACTGCGATTCTGCAATTCATCTGACTCTCCGCTCCAGGCAGGTTTTCATTACAGCACTGGTGAATGACCAAGTAATCCAATGCTGGTTTTCAGCCGCCTTTTCACACTCGCAGTGTGCTGTTCAATTGTCTATCCACTCAAACCTGGTCAGCCTTTCATTTTCTTTTCCACAATATCAGACTTCAGAAATCATTGGAATCGCCAGTACAGAATGTTCCATTCATTCACTGCCAATCTGGAATTCATCTGAATCTGCACTCCAGGTAGGCTTTCATTACACCACTTATGAATGTCCAAGTAACACAGTGCTGGTTTTCAGCGGTCTGTTCACACTCTAAGCCCTGCTTTTTACTGGGTATCCACACAACTGTGGTCAGCTCTTCATTTTCATGTCCAAACAATCCAGACTTGAGAAATCATTGCAATCTCCAGTACAGAATGTTCCATTCATTCACTGCGAATCTGGAATTCAACTGAATCTCCACTACCTGCAGATTTATCTTACACCACTTGTGAATGTCCAAGTAAAACAATGCTGGTTTTCAGAGGCCTGTTCATGTTCGCAGTCGTGCTGTTCAATTGGCTATCCACTCAACCTGTTTTGCTCCTCATTTTCCTGTGCACACAACCCAGCCTTCAGAAATCATTGTAATCTCCACTACAGGATGTTCCATTCATTCACTGGGAATCTGGAATTCATCTGAATCTGCACTCCACGCAGGCTTTTGTTACACCACTGCTGAAAGTCGAAGTAATGCAATACTGGTTTTCAGTGGTCTGTTCACATTCGAAGCCGAGGCTTTTTACAGGCTATCCACTCAACACTGGTCAGCTCTTCATTTTCGTGTCCCCACAATCCAGATTTCAGAAATCATTGCAATCTCCACTACAGAATGTTCCATTCATTCACTGCGAGTCTGGAGTTTATCTGATTCTCCACTCCCGCCTGGTTAACATTACACCACTTGTGAATGTCCAAGTAAGCCAATGCTGGTTTTCAGAGGCCTGTTCATACTCGCAGCCGTGCTGTTTAATTGACAATTCACTCCACCCTGTTCAGCTCTTCATTGTCCCACCACACTACCAGCCTTCAGAAATCTTTGTTATCTCCACTACAGAATGTTCCATTCATTCACTGCGAATCTGGAATTCATCTGACTCTCAACTCCACGCAGGTTTTCATTACACCACTGTTGAATGTCCAAGTAACCCAATGCTGGTTTTCAGCGGCCTGTTCATATTCGCAGCCCTGCTGTTTACTTGGCTATCGATTCAAGCCTGGTCAGCTCTTCATTTTCCTGTCCACACAACACAGGCTTCAGAAATCATTGGAATCTCCTCTACAGAATGTTCCATTCATTCACTGCGAATGTGGAATTCAACTGACTCTCCACTCCATGCAGGTTTTCCTTACACCACTGATGAATGTCCAAGTAACCCAATGCTGGTTTTCAGCTGCATGTTCACACTCGCAGCCATGCTATACAATTGGCTTTCCACTAAATCCTGATTAGTTCTTGATTTTCCTTCCACACGACCCAGCCTTCAGAAATCGTTGGAATCTCCACTAGAGAATGTTCCATTCATTCACTGCGAATCTGGAATTCCTCTGAACCTCCACTCCCGGCAGGTTTTCGTTACACCACTGTTGAATGTCCAAGTAACCCAATGTTTTAAGTGTTTTCTTCACAAGCGCAGTGGTGCTGTTCAATTGGCTATCCACTCAACCCTGGCCAGCTCTACATTTTCCTGTCCACACCACAGAGACTGGAGAAATCATTGTTATCTCCACTACAGAATGTTCCATTCATTCACAGCGAATCTGGAATTCATCTGAATCTCCACTCCCGGCAGGTTTTCGTGACACCACTGGTAAATATCCAAGTAAGCCAATGCTGGTTTTAAGTGGCCTGCTCATACTCTCAGCCGTGCTGTTCAATTTGCTATCCACTCAACCCTCTTCAGCTCCATTTTCCTGTCCACATAACCCAAACTTCAGAAACAATTGGTATCTCCTCCACAGAATGTTCCATTCATTGACGGCAAATCTGAAATTCATCTAATTCTCAACTCCCGTCAGGTTTTCGTTACACCACTTGTGAATGTCCAATTAAGCCAAAGCTGGTTTTCAGTGGCCTGTTCTTACTACGAGACGTGCTGTTCATTTGGCTATCCATTCCACCCTGTTCAGCTCTACATTTTCGTGTCCACAAAACCCAGCCTTCAGAAATCATTGGAATCACCACTAGAGAATGTTCCATTCATTCACTGCGAATCTGGAATTCATCTGAATCTCCACTCCCGGCAGGTTTTCATTGCACCACTGCTGAATGTTCAAGTAACGCAATGATGGTTTTCAGCGGTCTATTCACACTCGAACCCGTGCTGTTCACGGTCTAGCGACTCAACACTGGTGAGTTCTTCTTTTTCCAGTTCAGACAATACAAACCTCAGAAACCATTGCAATCTACACTACAGAATGTTTCATTCATTCAGGCGAATCTTGAATTCATCTTGTTCTCCACTCCCAGCAGGTTTTCGTTTCACCACTGGTGAATGTCCAAGCAACCCAAGGCTGGTTTCAGCTGCGTGTTAACACTCGCAGCCGTGCGGTTCAATTGGCTATCCAGTGAACGCTGGTTAGCTCTTGATTTTCCTTCCACACACCGAGCCTTCAGAAATCATTCTTATCTCCACTTCAGAATGTTCCATTCGTTCCCTGCGAATCTGGAATTCCTCTGACTCTCCACACCAGGCAGATTTTCCTAACAACACTGGTGAATGACCAGGTAATCCAATGCTGGTTTTCAGCGGCTGTTCACACTCACAGCCTTGCTGTTCAATTGGCAATCCAGTCAAACCTAGTCAGCTCTTCATTTTCCTGTCCACACAACCCAGCGTTCAGAAATCATTGGCATCTCTACTACAGAAATTTCCATTCATTCACTGTGAATCTGGAAATACTCTGAATCTGCATTCCAGGAAGGCTTTCGTTACACCACTGATGAATGTCCAAGTAATGCAATGCTGCTTCTTAGTGGTCTGTTCACACTCGAAACCGTGCTGTTCATTGGCTATCCACTCAATATCGGTCAGCTCTTCAATATCCTGTCCAGACTATCCAGATTCCTAAATGTTGGCAATCACCACTACAGAATGTTCCATTCAATCACGCGAATCTGGAATTCATCAGAGTCTCCACTCCTGGAAGGTTTTCGTGACACCACTGGTAAATGTCCAAGGAAGACAATGCTGGTTTTAAGCCGCCTGCTAACACACTCAGCCGTGCTGTTCAATTTGCTATCCACCCAACCCTATTCAGCTCTACATTTTCCTGTCCTCATAACCCAACCTTCAGAAATAATTGGTATCTCCTCCACAGAATGTTCCGTTCATTCACTGCGAATCTTAAATTCATCTGACTCTCAACTCCCGGCGGGTTATCGTTACACCACTTGTGAATGTCCAAGTAAGCCAATGCTGGTTTTCAGTGGCCTGTTCATACTAAGAGACGTGCTGTTCATTTGGCTATCCACTCCACCCTGTTCAGCTCTACATTTTCGTGTCCACAAAACCCAGCCTTCAGAAATCATTGGAATCACCACTAGAGAATGTTCCATTCATTCACTGCGAATCTGGAATTCCTCTGAACCTCCACTCCTGGCAGGTTTTCGTTACGCCACTGGTGAATGTCCAAGTAACTCAATACTGGTTTTCAGAGGCATGTTCAACTCGCAGAAGTGCTGTTCAATGGGCTATCCACTCAATATTGGTCAGCTCTTCATTTTCCTCTCCACACAAACCAGCCTTCAGAAACCATTGGGCTCTCCACTACAGACTGTTCCATTCATTCACTGCGATTCTGCAATTCATCTGACTCTCCGCTCCAGGCAGGTTTTCATTACAGCACTGGTGAATGACCAAGTAATCCAATGCTGGTTTTCAGCCGCCTTTTCACACTCGCAGTGTGCTGTTCAATTGTCTATCCACTCAAACCTGGTCAGCCTTTCATTTTCTTTTCCACAATATCAGACTTCAGAAATCATTGGAATCGCCAGTACAGAATGTTCCATTCATTCACTGCCAATCTGGAATTCATCTGAATCTGCACTCCAGGTAGGCTTTCATTACACCACTTATGAATGTCCAAGTAACACAGTGCTGGTTTTCAGCGGTCTGTTCACACTCTAAGCCCTGCTTTTTACTGGGTATCCACACAACTGTGGTCAGCTCTTCATTTTCATGTCCAAACAATCCAGACTTGAGAAATCATTGCAATCTCCAGTACAGAATGTTCCATTCATTCACTGCGAATCTGGAATTCAACTGAATCTCCACTACCTGCAGATTTATCTTACACCACTTGTGAATGTCCAAGTAAAACAATGCTGGTTTTCAGAGGCCTGTTCATGTTCGCAGTCGTGCTGTTCAATTGGCTATCCACTCAACCTGTTTTGCTCCTCATTTTCCTGTGCACACAACCCAGCCTTCAGAAATCATTGTAATCTCCACTACAGGATGTTCCATTCATTCACTGGGAATCTGGAATTCATCTGAATCTGCACTCCACGCAGGCTTTCGTTACACCACTGCTGAAAGTCGAAGTAATGCAATACTGGTTTTCAGTGGTCTGTTCACATTCGAAGCCGAGGCTTTTTACAGGCTATCCACTCAACACTGGTCAGCTCTTCATTTTCGTGTCCCCACAATCCAGATTTCAGAAATCATTGCAATCTCCACTACAGAATGTTCCATTCATTCACTGCGAGTCTGGAGTTTATCTGATTCTCCACTCCCGCCTGGTTAACATTACACCACTTGTGAATGTCCAAGTAAGCCAATGCTGGTTTTCAGAGGCCTGTTCATACTCGCAGCCGTGCTGTTTAATTGACAATTCACTCCACCCTGTTCAGCTCTTCATTGTCCCACCACACTACCAGCCTTCAGAAATCTTTGTTATCTCCACTACAGAATGTTCCATTCATTCACTGCGAATCTGGAATTCATCTGACTCTCAACTCCACGCAGGTTTTCATTACACCACTGTTGAATGTCCAAGTAACCCAATGCTGGTTTTCAGCGGCCTGTTCATATTCGCAGCCCTGCTGTTTACTTGGCTATCGATTCAAGCCTGGTCAGCTCTTCATTTTCCTGTCCACACAACACAGGCTTCAGAAATCATTGGAATCTCCTCTACAGAATGTTCCATTCATTCACTGCGAATGTGGAATTCAACTGACTCTCCACTCCATGCAGGTTTTCCTTACACCACTGATGAATGTCCAAGTAACCCAATGCTGGTTTTCAGCTGCATGTTCACACTCGCAGCCATGCTATACAATTGGCTTTCCACTAAATCCTGATTAGTTCTTGATTTTCCTTCCACACGACCCAGCCTTCAGAAATCGTTGGAATCTCCACTAGAGAATGTTCCATTCATTCACTGCGAATCTGGAATTCCTCTGAACCTCCACTCCCGGCAGGTTTTCGTTACACCACTGTTGAATGTCCAAGTAACCCAATGTTTTAAGTGTTTTCTTCACAAGCGCAGTGGTGCTGTTCAATTGGCTATCCACTCAACCCTGGCCAGCTCTACATTTTCCTGTCCACACCACAGAGACTGGAGAAATCATTGTTATCTCCACTACAGAATGTTCCATTCATTCACAGCGAATCTGGAATTCATCTGAATCTCCACTCCCGGCAGGTTTTCGTGACACCACTGGTAAATATCCAAGTAAGCCAATGCTGGTTTTAAGTGGCCTGCTCATACTCTCAGCCGTGCTGTTCAATTTGCTATCCACTCAACCCTCTTCAGCTCCATTTTCCTGTCCACATAACCCAAACTTCAGAAACAATTGGTATCTCCTCCACAGAATGTTCCATTCATTGACGGCAAATCTGAAATTCATCTAATTCTCAACTCCCGTCAGGTTTTCGTTACACCACTTGTGAATGTCCAATTAAGCCAAAGCTGGTTTTCAGTGGCCTGTTCTTACTACGAGACGTGCTGTTCATTTGGCTATCCATTCCACCCTGTTCAGCTCTACATTTTCGTGTCCACAAAACCCAGCCTTCAGAAATCATTGGAATCACCACTAGAGAATGTTCCATTCATTCACTGCGAATCTGGAATTCATCTGAATCTCCACTCCCGGCAGGTTTTCATTGCACCACTGCTGAATGTTCAAGTAACGCAATGATGGTTTTCAGCGGTCTATTCACACTCGAACCCGTGCTGTTCACGGTCTAGCGACTCAACACTGGTGAGTTCTTCTTTTTCCAGTTCAGACAATACAAACCTCAGAAACCATTGCAATCTACACTACAGAATGTTTCATTCATTCAGGCGAATCTTGAATTCATCTTGTTCTCCACTCCCAGCAGGTTTTCGTTTCACCACTGGTGAATGTCCAAGCAACCCAAGGCTGGTTTCAGCTGCGTGTTAACACTCGCAGCCGTGCTGTTCAATTGGCTATCCAGTGAACGCTGGTTAGCTCTTGATTTTCCTTCCACACACCGAGCCTTCAGAAATCATTCTTATCTCCACTTCAGAATGTTCCATTCGTTCCCTGCGAATCTGGAATTCCTCTGACTCTCCACACCAGGCAGATTTTCCTAACAACACTGGTGAATGACCAGGTAATCCAATGCTGGTTTTCAGCGGCTGTTCACACTCACAGCCTTGCTGTTCAATTGGCAATCCAGTCAAACCTAGTCAGCTCTTCATTTTCCTGTCCACACAACCCAGCGTTCAGAAATCATTGGAATCTCTACTACAGAAATTTCCATTCATTCACTGTGAATCTGGAAATACTCTGAATCTGCATTCCAGGAAGGCTTTCGTTACACCACTGATGAATGTCCAAGTAATGCAATGCTGCTTCTTAGTGGTCTGTTCACACTCGAAACCGTGCTGTTCATTGGCTATCCACTCAATATCGGTCAGCTCTTCAATATCCTGTCCAGACTATCCAGATTCCTAAATGTTGGCAATCACCACTACAGAATGTTCCATTCAATCACGCGAATCTGGAATTCATCAGAGTCTCCACTCCTGGAAGGTTTTCGTGACACCACTGGTAAATGTCCAAGGAAGACAATGCTGGTTTTAAGCCGCCTGCTAACACACTCAGCCGTGCTGTTCAATTTGCTATCCACCCAACCCTATTCAGCTCTACATTTTCCTGTCCTCATAACCCAACCTTCAGAAATAATTGGTATCTCCTCCACAGAATGTTCCGTTCATTCACTGCGAATCTTAAATTCATCTGACTCTCAACTCCCGGCGGGTTATCGTTACACCACTTGTGAATGTCCAAGTAAGCCAATGCTGGTTTTCAGTGGCCTGTTCATACTAAGAGACGTGCTGTTCATTTGGCTATCCACTCCACCCTGTTCAGCTCTACATTTGCGTGTCCACAAAACCCAGCCTTCAGAAATCATTGGAATCACCACTAGAGAATGTTCCATTCATTCACTGCGAATCTGGAATTCCTCTGAACCTCCACTCCTGGCAGGTTTTCGTTACGCCACTGGTGAATGTCCAAGTAACTCAATACTGGTTTTCAGAGGCATGTTCAACTCGCAGAAGTGCTGTTCAATGGGCTATCCACTCAATATTGGTCAGCTCTTCATTTTCCTCTCCACACAAACCAGCCTTCAGAAATCATTGGGCTCTCCACTACAGACTGTTCCATTCATTCACTGCGATTCTGCAATTCATCTGACTCTCCGCTCCAGGCAGGTTTTCATTACAGCACTGGTGAATGACCAAGTAATCCAATGCTGGTTTTCAGCCGCCTTTTCACACTCGCAGTGTGCTGTTCAATTGTCTATCCACTCAAACCTGGTCAGCCTTTCATTTTCTTTTCCACAATATCAGACTTCAGAAATCATTGGAATCGCCAGTACAGAATGTTCCATTCATTCACTGCCAATCTGGAATTCATCTGAATCTGCACTCCAGGTAGGCTTTCATTACACCACTTATGAATGTCCAAGTAACACAGTGCTGGTTTTCAGCGGTCTGTTCACACTCTAAGCCCTGCTTTTTACTGGGTATCCACACAACTGTGGTCAGCTCTTCATTTTCATGTCCAAACAATCCAGACTTGAGAAATCATTGCAATCTCCAGTACAGAATGTTCCATTCATTCACTGCGAATCTGGAATTCAACTGAATCTCCACTACCTGCAGATTTATCTTACACCACTTGTGAATGTCCAAGTAAAACAATGCTGGTTTTCAGAGGCCTGTTCATGTTCGCAGTCGTGCTGTTCAATTGGCTATCCACTCAACCTGTTTTGCTCCTCATTTTCCTGTGCACACAACCCAGCCTTCAGAAATCATTGTAATCTCCACTACAGGATGTTCCATTCATTCACTGGGAATCTGGAATTCATCTGAATCTGCACTCCACGCAGGCTTTCGTTACACCACTGCTGAAAGTCGAAGTAATGCAATACTGGTTTTCAGTGGTCTGTTCACATTCGAAGCCGAGGCTTTTTACAGGCTATCCACTCAACACTGGTCAGCTCTTCATTTTCGTGTCCCCACAATCCAGATTTCAGAAATCATTGCAATCTCCACTACAGAATGTTCCATTCATTCACTGCGAGTCTGGAGTTTATCTGATTCTCCACTCCCGCCTGGTTAACATTACACCACTTGTGAATGTCCAAGTAAGCCAATGCTGGTTTTCAGAGGCCTGTTCATACTCGCAGCCGTGCTGTTTAATTGACAATTCACTCCACCCTGTTCAGCTCTTCATTGTCCCACCACACTACCAGCCTTCAGAAATCTTTGTTATCTCCACTACAGAATGTTCCATTCATTCACTGCGAATCTGGAATTCATCTGACTCTCAACTCCACGCAGGTTTTCATTACACCACTGTTGAATGTCCAAGTAACCCAATGCTGGTTTTCAGCGGCCTGTTCATATTCGCAGCCCTGCTGTTTACTTGGCTATCGATTCAAGCCTGGTCAGCTCTTCATTTTCCTGTCCACACAACACAGGCTTCAGAAATCATTGGAATCTCCTCTACAGAATGTTCCATTCATTCACTGCGAATGTGGAATTCAACTGACTCTCCACTCCATGCAGGTTTTCCTTACACCACTGATGAATGTCCAAGTAACCCAATGCTGGTTTTCAGCTGCATGTTCACACTCGCAGCCATGCTATACAATTGGCTTTCCACTAAATCCTGATTAGTTCTTGATTTTCCTTCCACACGACCCAGCCTTCAGAAATCGTTGGAATCTCCACTAGAGAATGTTCCATTCATTCACTGCGAATCTGGAATTCCTCTGAACCTCCACTCCCGGCAGGTTTTCGTTACACCACTGTTGAATGTCCAAGTAACCCAATGTTTTAAGTGTTTTCTTCACAAGCGCAGTGGTGCTGTTCAATTGGCTATCCACTCAACCCTGGCCAGCTCTACATTTTCCTGTCCACACCACAGAGACTGGAGAAATCATTGTTATCTCCACTACAGAATGTTCCATTCATTCACAGCGAATCTGGAATTCATCTGAATCTCCACTCCCGGCAGGTTTTCGTGACACCACTGGTAAATATCCAAGTAAGCCAATGCTGGTTTTAAGTGGCCTGCTCATACTCTCAGCCGTGCTGTTCAATTTGCTATCCACTCAACCCTCTTCAGCTCCATTTTCCTGTCCACATAACCCAAACTTCAGAAACAATTGGTATCTCCTCCACAGAATGTTCCATTCATTGACGGCAAATCTGAAATTCATCTAATTCTCAACTCCCGTCAGGTTTTCGTTACACCACTTGTGAATGTCCAATTAAGCCAAAGCTGGTTTTCAGTGGCCTGTTCTTACTACGAGACGTGCTGTTCATTTGGCTATCCATTCCACCCTGTTCAGCTCTACATTTTCGTGTCCACAAAACCCAGCCTTCAGAAATCATTGGAATCACCACTAGAGAATGTTCCATTCATTCACTGCGAATCTGGAATTCATCTGAATCTCCACTCCCGGCAGGTTTTCATTGCACCACTGCTGAATGTTCAAGTAACGCAATGATGGTTTTCAGCGGTCTATTCACACTCGAACCCGTGCTGTTCACGGTCTAGCGACTCAACACTGGTGAGTTCTTCTTTTTCCAGTTCAGACAATACAAACCTCAGAAACCATTGCAATCTACACTACAGAATGTTTCATTCATTCAGGCGAATCTTGAATTCATCTTGTTCTCCACTCCCAGCAGGTTTTCGTTTCACCACTGGTGAATGTCCAAGCAACCCAAGGCTGGTTTCAGCTGCGTGTTAACACTCGCAGCCGTGCTGTTCAATTGGCTATCCAGTGAACGCTGGTTAGCTCTTGATTTTCCTTCCACACACCGAGCCTTCAGAAATCATTCTTATCTCCACTTCAGAATGTTCCATTCGTTCCCTGCGAATCTGGAATTCCTCTGACTCTCCACACCAGGCAGATTTTCCTAACAACACTGGTGAATGACCAGGTAATCCAATGCTGGTTTTCAGCGGCTGTTCACACTCACAGCCTTGCTGTTCAATTGGCAATCCAGTCAAACCTAGTCAGCTCTTCCTTTTCCTGTCCACACAACCCAGCGTTCAGAAATCATTGGAATCTCTACTACAGAAATTTCCATTCATTCACTGTGAATCTGGAAATACTCTGAATCTGCATTCCAGGAAGGCTTTCGTTACACCACTGATGAATGTCCAAGTAATGCAATGCTGCTTCTTAGTGGTCTGTTCACACTCGAAACCGTGCTGTTCATTGGCTATCCACTCAATATCGGTCAGCTCTTCAATATCCTGTCCAGACTATCCAGATTCCTAAATGTTGGCAATCACCACTACAGAATGTTCCATTCAATCACGCGAATCTGGAATTCATCAGAGTCTCCACTCCTGGAAGGTTTTCATGACACCACTGGTAAATGTCCAAGGAAGACAATGCTGGTTTTAAGCCGCCTGCTAACACACTCAGCCGTGCTGTTCAATTTGCTATCCACCCAACCCTATTCAGCTCTACATTTTCCTGTCCTCATAACCCAACCTTCAGAAATAATTGGTATCTCCTCCACAGAATGTTCCGTTCATTCACTGCGAATCTTAAATTCATCTGACTCTCAACTCCCGGCGGGTTATCGTTACACCACTTGTGAATGTCCAAGTAAGCCAATGCTGGTTTTCAGTGGCCTGTTCATACTAAGAGACGTGCTGTTCATTTGGCTATCCACTCCACCCTGTTCAGCTCTACATTTTCGTGTCCACAAAACCCAGCCTTCAGAAATCATTGGAATCACCACTAGAGAATGTTCCATTCATTCACTGCGAATCTGGAATTCCTCTGAACCTCCACTCCTGGCAGGTTTTCGTTACGCCACTGGTGAATGTCCAAGTAACTCAATACTGGTTTTCAGAGGCATGTTCAACTCGCAGAAGTGCTGTTCAATGGGCTATCCACTCAATATTGGTCAGCTCTTCATTTTCCTCTCCACACAAACCAGCCTTCAGAAATCATTGGGCTCTCCACTACAGACTGTTCCATTCATTCACTGCGATTCTGCAATTCATCTGACTCTCCGCTCCAGGCAGGTTTTCATTACAGCACTGGTGAATGACCAAGTAATCCAATGCTGGTTTTCAGCCGCCTTTTCACACTCGCAGTGTGCTGTTCAATTGTCTATCCACTCAAACCTGGTCAGCCTTTCATTTTCTTTTCCACAATATCAGACTTCAGAAATCATTGGAATCGCCAGTACAGAATGTTCCATTCATTCACTGCCAATCTGGAATTCATCTGAATCTGCACTCCAGGTAGGCTTTCATTACACCACTTATGAATGTCCAAGTAACACAATGCTGGTTTTCAGCGGTCTGTTCACACTCTAAGCCCTGCTTTTTACTGGGTATCCACACAACTGTGGTCAGCTCTTCATTTTCATGTCCAAACAATCCAGACTTGAGAAATCATTGCAATCTCCAGTACAGAATGTTCCATTCATTCACTGCGAATCTGGAATTCAACTGAATCTCCACTACCTGCAGATTTATCTTACACCACTTGTGAATGTCCAAGTAAAACAATGCTGGTTTTCAGAGGCCTGTTCATGTTCGCAGTCGTGCTGTTCAATTGGCTATCCACTCAACCTGTTTTGCTCCTCATTTTCCTGTGCACACAACCCAGCCTTCAGAAATCATTGTAATCTCCACTACAGGATGTTCCATTCATTCACTGGGAATCTGGAATTCATCTGAATCTGCACTCCACGCAGGCTTTCGTTACACCACTGCTGAAAGTCGAAGTAATGCAATACTGGTTTTCAGTGGTCTGTTCACATTCGAAGCCGAGGCTTTTTACAGGCTATCCACTCAACACTGGTCAGCTCTTCATTTTCGTGTCCCCACAATCCAGATTTCAGAAATCATTGCAATCTCCACTACAGAATGTTCCATTCATTCACTGCGAGTCTGGAGTTTATCTGATTCTCCACTCCCGCCTGGTTAACATTACACCACTTGTGAATGTCCAAGTAAGCCAATGCTGGTTTTCAGAGGCCTGTTCATACTCGCAGCCGTGCTGTTTAATTGACAATTCACTCCACCCTGTTCAGCTCTTCATTGTCCCACCACACTACCAGCCTTCAGAAATCTTTGTTATCTCCACTACAGAATGTTCCATTCATTCACTGCGAATCTGGAATTCATCTGACTCTCAACTCCACGCAGGTTTTCATTACACCACTGTTGAATGTCCAAGTAACCCAATGCTGGTTTTCAGCGGCCTGTTCATATTCGCAGCCCTGCTGTTTACTTGGCTATCGATTCAAGCCTGGTCAGCTCTTCATTTTCCTGTCCACACAACACAGGCTTCAGAAATCATTGGAATCTCCTCTACAGAATGTTCCATTCATTCACTGCGAATGTGGAATTCAACTGACTCTCCACTCCATGCAGGTTTTCCTTACACCACTGATGAATGTCCAAGTAACCCAATGCTGGTTTTCAGCTGCATGTTCACACTCGCAGCCATGCTATACAATTGGCTTTCCACTAAATCCTGATTAGTTCTTGATTTTCCTTCCACACGACCCAGCCTTCAGAAATCGTTGGAATCTCCACTAGAGAATGTTCCATTCATTCACTGCGAATCTGGAATTCCTCTGAACCTCCACTCCCGGCAGGTTTTCGTTACACCACTGTTGAATGTCCAAGTAACCCAATGTTTTAAGTGTTTTCTTCACAAGCGCAGTGGTGCTGTTCAATTGGCTATCCACTCAACCCTGGCCAGCTCTACATTTTCCTGTCCACACCACAGAGACTGGAGAAATCATTGTTATCTCCACTAGAGAATGTTCCATTCATTCACAGCGAATCTGGAATTCATCTGAATCTCCACTCCCGGCAGGTTTTCGTGACACCACTGGTAAATATCCAAGTAAGCCAATGCTGGTTTTAAGTGGCCTGCTCATACTCTCAGCCGTGCTGTTCAATTTGCTATCCACTCAACCCTCTTCAGCTCCATTTTCCTGTCCACATAACCCAAACTTCAGAAACAATTGGTATCTCCTCCACAGAATGTTCCATTCATTGACGGCAAATCTGAAATTCATCTAATTCTCAACTCCCGTCAGGTTTTCGTTACACCACTTGTGAATGTCCAATTAAGCCAAAGCTGGTTTTCAGTGGCCTGTTCTTACTACGAGACGTGCTGTTCATTTGGCTATCCATTCCACCCTGTTCAGCTCTACATTTTCGTGTCCACAAAACCCAGCCTTCAGAAATCATTGGAATCACCACTAGAGAATGTTCCATTCATTCACTGCGAATCTGGAATTCATCTGAATCTCCACTCCCGGCAGGTTTTCATTGCACCACTGCTGAATGTTCAAGTAACGCAATGATGGTTTTCAGCGGTCTATTCACACTCGAACCCGTGCTGTTCACGGTCTAGCGACTCAACACTGGTGAGTTCTTCTTTTTCCAGTTCAGACAATACAAACCTCAGAAACCATTGCAATCTACACTACAGAATGTTTCATTCATTCAGGCGAATCTTGAATTCATCTTGTTCTCCACTCCCAGCAGGTTTTCGTTTCACCACTGGTGAATGTCCAAGCAACCCAAGGCTGGTTTCAGCTGCGTGTTAACACTCGCAGCCGTGCTGTTCAATTGGCTATCCAGTGAACGCTGGTTAGCTCTTGATTTTCCTTCCACACACCGAGCCTTCAGAAATCATTCTTATCTCCACTTCAGAATGTTCCATTCGTTCCCTGCGAATCTGGAATTCCTCTGACTCTCCACACCAGGCAGATTTTCCTAACAACACTGGTGAATGACCAGGTAATCCAATGCTGGTTTTCAGCGGCTGTTCACACTCACAGCCTTGCTGTTCAATTGGCAATCCAGTCAAACCTAGTCAGCTCTTCATTTTCCTGTCCACACAACCCAGCGTTCAGAAATCATTGGAATCTCTACTACAGAAATTTCCATTCATTCACTGTGAATCTGGAAATACTCTGAATCTGCATTCCAGGAAGGCTTTCGTTACACCACTGATGAATGTCCAAGTAATGCAATGCTGCTTCTTAGTGGTCTGTTCACACTCGAAACCGTGCTGTTCATTGGCTATCCACTCAATATCGGTCAGCTCTTCAATATCCTGTCCAGACTATCCAGATTCCTAAATGTTGGCAATCACCACTACAGAATGTTCCATTCAATCACGCGAATCTGGAATTCATCAGAGTCTCCACTCCTGGAAGGTTTTCGTGACACCACTGGTAAATGTCCAAGGAAGACAATGCTGGTTTTAAGCCGCCTGCTAACACACTCAGCCGTGCTGTTCAATTTGCTATCCACCCAACCCTATTCAGCTCTACATTTTCCTGTCCTCATAACCCAACCTTCAGAAATAATTGGTATCTCCTCCACAGAATGTTCCGTTCATTCACTGCGAATCTTAAATTCATCTGACTCTCAACTCCCGGCGGGTTATCGTTACACCACTTGTGAATGTCCAAGTAAGCCAATGCTGGTTTTCAGTGGCCTGTTCATACTAAGAGACGTGCTGTTCATTTGGCTATCCACTCCACCCTGTTCAGCTCTACATTTGCGTGTCCACAAAACCCAGCCTTCAGAAATCATTGGAATCACCACTAGAGAATGTTCCATTCATTCACTGCGAATCTGGAATTCCTCTGAACCTCCACTCCTGGCAGGTTTTCGTTACGCCACTGGTGAATGTCCAAGTAACTCAATACTGGTTTTCAGAGGCATGTTCAACTCGCAGAAGTGCTGTTCAATGGGCTATCCACTCAATATTGGTCAGCTCTTCATTTTCCTCTCCACACAAACCAGCCTTCAGAAATCATTGGGCTCTCCACTACAGACTGTTCCATTCATTCACTGCGATTCTGCAATTCATCTGACTCTCCGCTCCAGGCAGGTTTTCATTACAGCACTGGTGAATGACCAAGTAATCCAATGCTGGTTTTCAGCCGCCTTTTCACACTCGCAGTGTGCTGTTCAATTGTCTATCCACTCAAACCTGGTCAGCCTTTCATTTTCTTTTCCACAATATCAGACTTCAGAAATCATTGGAATCGCCAGTACAGAATGTTCCATTCATTCACTGCCAATCTGGAATTCATCTGAATCTGCACTCCAGGTAGGCTTTCATTACACCACTTATGAATGTCCAAGTAACACAATGCTGGTTTTCAGCGGTCTGTTCACACTCTAAGCCCTGCTTTTTACTGGGTATCCACACAACTGTGGTCAGCTCTTCATTTTCATGTCCAAACAATCCAGACTTGAGAAATCATTGCAATCTCCAGTACAGAATGTTCCATTCATTCACTGCGAATCTGGAATTCAACTGAATCTCCACTACCTGCAGATTTATCTTACACCACTTGTGAATGTCCAAGTAAAACAATGCTGGTTTTCAGAGGCCTGTTCATGTTCGCAGTCGTGCTGTTCAATTGGCTATCCACTCAACCTGTTTTGCTCCTCATTTTCCTGTGCACACAACCCAGCCTTCAGAAATCATTGTAATCTCCACTACAGGATGTTCCATTCATTCACTGGGAATCTGGAATTCATCTGAATCTGCACTCCACGCAGGCTTTCGTTACACCACTGCTGAAAGTCGAAGTAATGCAATACTGGTTTTCAGTGGTCTGTTCACATTCGAAGCCGAGGCTTTTTACAGGCTATCCACTCAACACTGGTCAGCTCTTCATTTTCGTGTCCCCACAATCCAGATTTCAGAAATCATTGCAATCTCCACTACAGAATGTTCCATTCATTCACTGCGAGTCTGGAGTTTATCTGATTCTCCACTCCCGCCTGGTTAACATTACACCACTTGTGAATGTCCAAGTAAGCCAATGCTGGTTTTCAGAGGCCTGTTCATACTCGCAGCCGTGCTGTTTAATTGACAATTCACTCCACCCTGTTCAGCTCTTCATTGTCCCACCACACTACCAGCCTTCAGAAATCTTTGTTATCTCCACTACAGAATGTTCCATTCATTCACTGCGAATCTGGAATTCATCTGACTCTCAACTCCACGCAGGTTTTCATTACACCACTGTTGAATGTCCAAGTAACCCAATGCTGGTTTTCAGCGGCCTGTTCATATTCGCAGCCCTGCTGTTTACTTGGCTATCGATTCAAGCCTGGTCAGCTCTTCATTTTCCTGTCCACACAACACAGGCTTCAGAAATCATTGGAATCTCCTCTACAGAATGTTCCATTCATTCACTGCGAATGTGGAATTCAACTGACTCTCCACTCCATGCAGGTTTTCCTTACACCACTGATGAATGTCCAAGTAACCCAATGCTGGTTTTCAGCTGCATGTTCACACTCGCAGCCATGCTATACAATTGGCTTTCCACTAAATCCTGATTAGTTCTTGATTTTCCTTCCACACGACCCAGCCTTCAGAAATCGTTGGAATCTCCACTAGAGAATGTTCCATTCATTCACTGCGAATCTGGAATTCCTCTGAACCTCCACTCCCGGCAGGTTTTCGTTACACCACTGTTGAATGTCCAAGTAACCCAATGTTTTAAGTGTTTTCTTCACAAGCGCAGTGGTGCTGTTCAATTGGCTATCCACTCAACCCTGGCCAGCTCTACATTTTCCTGTCCACACCACAGAGACTGGAGAAATCATTGTTATCTCCACTACAGAATGTTCCATTCATTCACAGCGAATCTGGAATTCATCTGAATCTCCACTCCCGGCAGGTTTTCGTGACACCACTGGTAAATATCCAAGTAAGCCAATGCTGGTTTTAAGTGGCCTGCTCATACTCTCAGCCGTGCTGTTCAATTTGCTATCCACTCAACCCTCTTCAGCTCCATTTTCCTGTCCACATAACCCAAACTTCAGAAACAATTGGTATCTCCTCCACAGAATGTTCCATTCATTGACGGCAAATCTGAAATTCATCTAATTCTCAACTCCCGTCAGGTTTTCGTTACACCACTTGTGAATGTCCAATTAAGCCAAAGCTGGTTTTCAGTGGCCTGTTCTTACTACGAGACGTGCTGTTCATTTGGCTATCCATTCCACCCTGTTCAGCTCTACATTTTCGTGTCCACAAAACCCAGCCTTCAGAAATCATTGGAATCACCACTAGAGAATGTTCCATTCATTCACTGCGAATCTGGAATTCATCTGAATCTCCACTCCCGGCAGGTTTTCATTGCACCACTGCTGAATGTTCAAGTAACGCAATGATGGTTTTCAGCGGTCTATTCACACTCGAACCCGTGCTGTTCACGGTCTAGCGACTCAACACTGGTGAGTTCTTCTTTTTCCAGTTCAGACAATACAAACCTCAGAAACCATTGCAATCTACACTACAGAATGTTTCATTCATTCAGGCGAATCTTGAATTCATCTTGTTCTCCACTCCCAGCAGGTTTTCGTTTCACCACTGGTGAATGTCCAAGCAACCCAAGGCTGGTTTCAGCTGCGTGTTAACACTCGCAGCCGTGCTGTTCAATTGGCTATCCAGTGAACGCTGGTTAGCTCTTGATTTTCCTTCCACACACCGAGCCTTCAGAAATCATTCTTATCTCCACTTCAGAATGTTCCATTCGTTCCCTGCGAATCTGGAATTCCTCTGACTCTCCACACCAGGCAGATTTTCCTAACAACACTGGTGAATGACCAGGTAATCCAATGCTGGTTTTCAGCGGCTGTTCACACTCACAGCCTTGCTGTTCAATTGGCAATCCAGTCAAACCTAGTCAGCTCTTCATTTTCCTGTCCACACAACCCAGCGTTCAGAAATCATTGGAATCTCTACTACAGAAATTTCCATTCATTCACTGTGAATCTGGAAATACTCTGAATCTGCATTCCAGGAAGGCTTTCGTTACACCACTGATGAATGTCCAAGTAATGCAATGCTGCTTCTTAGTGGTCTGTTCACACTCGAAACCGTGCTGTTCATTGGCTATCCACTCAATATCGGTCAGCTCTTCAATATCCTGTCCAGACTATCCAGATTCCTAAATGTTGGCAATCACCACTACAGAATGTTCCATTCAATCACGCGAATCTGGAATTCATCAGAGTCTCCACTCCTGGAAGGTTTTCGTGACACCACTGGTAAATGTCCAAGGAAGACAATGCTGGTTTTAAGCCGCCTGCTAAGACACTCAGCCGTGCTGTTCAATTTGCTATCCACCCAACCCTATTCAGCTCTACATTTTCCTGTCCTCATAACCCAACCTTCAGAAATAATTGGTATCTCCTCCACAGAATGTTCCGTTCATTCACTGCGAATCTTAAATTCATCTGACTCTCAACTCCCGGCGGGTTATCGTTACACCACTTGTGAATGTCCAAGTAAGCCAATGCTGGTTTTCAGTGGCCTGTTCATACTAAGAGACGTGCTGTTCATTTGGCTATCCACTCCACCCTGTTCAGCTCTACATTTTCGTGTCCACAAAACCCAGCCTTCAGAAATCATTGGAATCACCACTAGAGAATGTTCCATTCATTCACTGCGAATCTGGAATTCCTCTGAACCTCCACTCCTGGCAGGTTTTCGTTACGCCACTGGTGAATGTCCAAGTAACTCAATACTGGTTTTCAGAGGCATGTTCAACTCGCAGAAGTGCTGTTCAATGGGCTATCCACTCAATATTGGTCAGCTCTTCATTTTCCTCTCCACACAAACCAGCCTTCAGAAATCATTGGGCTCTCCACTACAGACTGTTCCATTCATTCACTGCGATTCTGCAATTCATCTGACTCTCCGCTCCAGGCAGGTTTTCATTACAGCACTGGTGAATGACCAAGTAATCCAATGCTGGTTTTCAGCCGCCTTTTCACACTCGCAGTGTGCTGTTCAATTGTCTATCCACTCAAACCTGGTCAGCCTTTCATTTTCTTTTCCACAATATCAGACTTCAGAAATCATTGGAATCGCCAGTACAGAATGTTCCATTCATTCACTGCCAATCTGGAATTCATCTGAATCTGCACTCCAGGTAGGCTTTCATTACACCACTTATGAATGTCCAAGTAACACAATGCTGGTTTTCAGCGGTCTGTTCACACTCTAAGCCCTGCTTTTTACTGGGTATCCACACAACTGTGGTCAGCTCTTCATTTTCATGTCCAAACAATCCAGACTTGAGAAATCATTGCAATCTCCAGTACAGAATGTTCCATTCATTCACTGCGAATCTGGAATTCAACTGAATCTCCACTACCTGCAGATTTATCTTACACCACTTGTGAATGTCCAAGTAAAACAATGCTGGTTTTCAGAGGCCTGTTCATGTTCGCAGTCGTGCTGTTCAATTGGCTATCCACTCAACCTGTTTTGCTCCTCATTTTCCTGTGCACACAACCCAGCCTTCAGAAATCATTGTAATCTCCACTACAGGATGTTCCATTCATTCACTGGGAATCTGGAATTCATCTGAATCTGCACTCCACGCAGGCTTTCGTTACACCACTGCTGAAAGTCGAAGTAATGCAATACTGGTTTTCAGTGGTCTGTTCACATTCGAAGCCGAGGCTTTTTACAGGCTATCCACTCAACACTGGTCAGCTCTTCATTTTCGTGTCCCCACAATCCAGATTTCAGAAATCATTGCAATCTCCACTACAGAATGTTCCATTCATTCACTGCGAGTCTGGAGTTTATCTGATTCTCCACTCCCGCCTGGTTAACATTACACCACTTGTGAATGTCCAAGTAAGCCAATGCTGGTTTTCAGAGGCCTGTTCATACTCGCAGCCGTGCTGTTTAATTGACAATTCACTCCACCCTGTTCAGCTCTTCATTGTCCCACCACACTACCAGCCTTCAGAAATCTTTGTTATCTCCACTACAGAATGTTCCATTCATTCACTGCGAATCTGGAATTCATCTGACTCTCAACTCCACGCAGGTTTTCATTACACCACTGTTGAATGTCCAAGTAACCCAATGCTGGTTTTCAGCGGCCTGTTCATATTCGCAGCCCTGCTGTTTACTTGGCTATCGATTCAAGCCTGGTCAGCTCTTCATTTTCCTGTCCACACAACACAGGCTTCAGAAATCATTGGAATCTCCTCTACAGAATGTTCCATTCATTCACTGCGAATGTGGAATTCAACTGACTCTCCACTCCATGCAGGTTTTCCTTACACCACTGATGAATGTCCAAGTAACCCAATGCTGGTTTTCAGCTGCATGTTCACACTCGCAGCCATGCTATACAATTGGCTTTCCACTAAATCCTGATTAGTTCTTGATTTTCCTTCCACACGACCCAGCCTTCAGAAATCGTTGGAATCTCCACTAGAGAATGTTCCATTCATTCACTGCGAATCTGGAATTCCTCTGAACCTCCACTCCCGGCAGGTTTTCGTTACACCACTGTTGAATGTCCAAGTAACCCAATGTTTTAAGTGTTTTCTTCACAAGCGCAGTGGTGCTGTTCAATTGGCTATCCACTCAACCCTGGCCAGCTCTACATTTTCCTGTCCACACCACAGAGACTGGAGAAATCATTGTTATCTCCACTACAGAATGTTCCATTCATTCACAGCGAATCTGGAATTCATCTGAATCTCCACTCCCGGCAGGTTTTCGTGACACCACTGGTAAATATCCAAGTAAGCCAATGCTGGTTTTAAGTGGCCTGCTCATACTCTCAGCCGTGCTGTTCAATTTGCTATCCACTCAACCCTCTTCAGCTCCATTTTCCTGTCCACATAACCCAAACTTCAGAAACAATTGGTATCTCCTCCACAGAATGTTCCATTCATTGACGGCAAATCTGAAATTCATCTAATTCTCAACTCCCGTCAGGTTTTCGTTACACCACTTGTGAATGTCCAATTAAGCCAAAGCTGGTTTTCAGTGGCCTGTTCTTACTACGAGACGTGCTGTTCATTTGGCTATCCATTCCACCCTGTTCAGCTCTACATTTTCGTGTCCACAAAACCCAGCCTTCAGAAATCATTGGAATCACCACTAGAGAATGTTCCATTCATTCACTGCGAATCTGGAATTCATCTGAATCTCCACTCCCGGCAGGTTTTCATTGCACCACTGCTGAATGTTCAAGTAACGCAATGATGGTTTTCAGCGGTCTATTCACACTCGAACCCGTGCTGTTCACGGTCTAGCGACTCAACACTGGTGAGTTCTTCTTTTTCCAGTTCAGACAATACAAACCAAAGAAACCATTGCAATCTACACTACAGAATGTTTCATTCATTCAGGCGAATCTTGAATTCATCTTGTTCTCCACTCCCAGCAGGTTTTCGTTTCACCACTGGTGAATGTCCAAGCAACCCAAGGCTGGTTTCAGCTGCGTGTTAACACTCGCAGCCGTGCTGTTCAATTGGCTATCCAGTGAACGCTGGTTAGCTCTTGATTTTCCTTCCACACACCGAGCCTTCAGAAATCATTCTTATCTCCACTTCAGAATGTTCCATTCGTTCCCTGCGAATCTGGAATTCCTCTGACTCTCCACACCAGGCAGATTTTCCTAACAACACTGGTGAATGACCAGGTAATCCAATGCTGGTTTTCAGCGGCTGTTCACACTCACAGCCTTGCTGTTCAATTGGCAATCCAGTCAAACCTAGTCAGCTCTTCATTTTCCTGTCCACACAACCCAGCGTTCAGAAATCATTGGAATCTCTACTACAGAAATTTCCATTCATTCACTGTGAATCTGGAAATACTCTGAATCTGCATTCCAGGAAGGCTTTCGTTACACCACTGATGAATGTCCAAGTAATGCAATGCTGCTTCTTAGTGGTCTGTTCACACTCGAAACCGTGCTGTTCATTGGCTATCCACTCAATATCGGTCAGCTCTTCAATATCCTGTCCAGACTATCCAGATTCCTAAATGTTGGCAATCACCACTACAGAATGTTCCATTCAATCACGCGAATCTGGAATTCATCAGAGTCTCCACTCCTGGAAGGTTTTCGTGACACCACTGGTAAATGTCCAAGGAAGACAATGCTGGTTTTAAGCCGCCTGCTAACACACTCAGCCGTGCTGTTCAATTTGCTATCCACCCAACCCTATTCAGCTCTACATTTTCCTGTCCTCATAACCCAACCTTCAGAAATAATTGGTATCTCCTCCATAGAATGTTCCGTTCATTCACTGCGAATCTTAAATTCATCTGACTCTCAACTCCCGGCGGGTTATCGTTACACCACTTGTGAATGTCCAAGTAAGCCAATGCTGGTTTTCAGTGGCCTGTTCATACTAAGAGACGTGCTGTTCATTTGGCTATCCACTCCACCCTGTTCAGCTCTACATTTTCGTGTCCACAAAACCCAGCCTTCAGAAATCATTGGAATCACCACTAGAGAATGTTCCATTCATTCACTGCGAATCTGGAATTCCTCTGAACCTCCACTCCTGGCAGGTTTTCGTTACGCCACTGGTGAATGTCCAAGTAACTCAATACTGGTTTTCAGAGGCATGTTCAACTCGCAGAAGTGCTGTTCAATGGGCTATCCACTCAATATTGGTCAGCTCTTCATTTTCCTCTCCACACAAACCAGCCTTCAGAAATCATTGGGCTCTCCACTACAGACTGTTCCATTCATTCACTGCGATTCTGCAATTCATCTGACTCTCCGCTCCAGGCAGGTTTTCATTACAGCACTGGTGAATGACCAAGTAATCCAATGCTGGTTTTCAGCCGCCTTTTCACACTCGCAGTGTGCTGTTCAATTGTCTATCCACTCAAACCTGGTCAGCCTTTCATTTTCTTTTCCACAATATCAGACTTCAGAAATCATTGGAATCGCCAGTACAGAATGTTCCATTCATTCACTGCCAATCTGGAATTCATCTGAATCTGCACTCCAGGTAGGCTTTCATTACACCACTTATGAATGTCCAAGTAACACAGTGCTGGTTTTCAGCGGTCTGTTCACACTCTAAGCCCTGCTTTTTACTGGGTATCCACACAACTGTGGTCAGCTCTTCATTTTCATGTCCAAACAATCCAGACTTGAGAAATCATTGCAATCTCCAGTACAGAATGTTCCATTCATTCACTGCGAATCTGGAATTCAACTGAATCTCCACTACCTGCAGATTTATCTTACACCACTTGTGAATGTCCAAGTAAAACAATGCTGGTTTTCAGAGGCCTGTTCATGTTCGCAGTCGTGCTGTTCAATTGGCTATCCACTCAACCTGTTTTGCTCCTCATTTTCCTGTGCACACAACCCAGCCTTCAGAAATCATTGTAATCTCCACTACAGGATGTTCCATTCATTCACTGGGAATCTGGAATTCATCTGAATCTGCACTCCACGCAGGCTTTCGTTACACCACTGCTGAAAGTCGAAGTAATGCAATACTGGTTTTCAGTGGTCTGTTCACATTCGAAGCCGAGGCTTTTTACAGGCTATCCACTCAACACTGGTCAGCTCTTCATTTTCGTGTCCCCACAATCCAGATTTCAGAAATCATTGCAATCTCCACTACAGAATGTTCCATTCATTCACTGCGAGTCTGGAGTTTATCTGATTCTCCACTCCCGCCTGGTTAACATTACACCACTTGTGAATGTCCAAGTAAGCCAATGCTGGTTTTCAGAGGCCTGTTCATACTCGCAGCCGTGCTGTTTAATTGACAATTCACTCCACCCTGTTCAGCTCTTCATTGTCCCACCACACTACCAGCCTTCAGAAATCTTTGTTATCTCCACTACAGAATGTTCCATTCATTCACTGCGAATCTGGAATTCATCTGACTCTCAACTCCACGCAGGTTTTCATTACACCACTGTTGAATGTCCAAGTAACCCAATGCTGGTTTTCAGCGGCCTGTTCATATTCGCAGCCCTGCTGTTTACTTGGCTATCGATTCAAGCCTGGTCAGCTCTTCATTTTCCTGTCCACACAACACAGGCTTCAGAAATCATTGGAATCTCCTCTACAGAATGTTCCATTCATTCACTGCGAATGTGGAATTCAACTGACTCTCCACTCCATGCAGGTTTTCCTTACACCACTGATGAATGTCCAAGTAACCCAATGCTGGTTTTCAGCTGCATGTTCACACTCGCAGCCATGCTATACAATTGGCTTTCCACTAAATCCTGATTAGTTCTTGATTTTCCTTCCACACGACCCAGCCTTCAGAAATCGTTGGAATCTCCACTAGAGAATGTTCCATTCATTCACTGCGAATCTGGAATTCCTCTGAACCTCCACTCCCGGCAGGTTTTCGTTACACCACTGTTGAATGTCCAAGTAACCCAATGTTTTAAGTGTTTTCTTCACAAGCGCAGTGGTGCTGTTCAATTGGCTATCCACTCAACCCTGGCCAGCTCTACATTTTCCTGTCCACACCACAGAGACTGGAGAAATCATTGTTATCTCCACTACAGAATGTTCCATTCATTCACAGCGAATCTGGAATTCATCTGAATCTCCACTCCCGGCAGGTTTTCGTGACACCACTGGTAAATATCCAAGTAAGCCAATGCTGGTTTTAAGTGGCCTGCTCATACTCTCAGCCGTGCTGTTCAATTTGCTATCCACTCAACCCTCTTCAGCTCCATTTTCCTGTCCACATAACCCAAACTTCAGAAACAATTGGTATCTCCTCCACAGAATGTTCCATTCATTGACGGCAAATCTGAAATTCATCTAATTCTCAACTCCCGTCAGGTTTTCGTTACACCACTTGTGAATGTCCAATTAAGCCAAAGCTGGTTTTCAGTGGCCTGTTCTTACTACGAGACGTGCTGTTCATTTGGCTATCCATTCCACCCTGTTCAGCTCTACATTTTCGTGTCCACAAAACCCAGCCTTCAGAAATCATTGGAATCACCACTAGAGAATGTTCCATTCATTCACTGCGAATCTGGAATTCATCTGAATCTCCACTCCCGGCAGGTTTTCATTGCACCACTGCTGAATGTTCAAGTAACGCAATGATGGTTTTCAGCGGTCTATTCACACTCGAACCCGTGCTGTTCACGGTCTAGCGACTCAACACTGGTGAGTTCTTCTTTTTCCAGTTCAGACAATACAAACCTCAGAAACCATTGCAATCTACACTACAGAATGTTTCATTCATTCAGGCGAATCTTGAATTCATCTTGTTCTCCACTCCCAGCAGGTTTTCGTTTCACCACTGGTGAATGTCCAAGCAACCCAAGGCTGGTTTCAGCTGCGTGTTAACACTCGCAGCCGTGCTGTTCAATTGGCTATCCAGTGAACGCTGGTTAGCTCTTGATTTTCCTTCCACACACCGAGCCTTCAGAAATCATTCTTATCTCCACTTCAGAATGTTCCATTCGTTCCCTGCGAATCTGGAATTCCTCTGACTCTCCACACCAGGCAGATTTTCCTAACAACACTGGTGAATGACCAGGTAATCCAATGCTGGTTTTCAGCGGCTGTTCACACTCACAGCCTTGCTGTTCAATTGGCAATCCAGTCAAACCTAGTCAGCTCTTCATTTTCCTGTCCACACAACCCAGCGTTCAGAAATCATTGGCATCTCTACTACAGAAATTTCCATTCATTCACTGTGAATCTGGAAATACTCTGAATCTGCATTCCAGGAAGGCTTTCGTTACACCACTGATGAATGTCCAAGTAATGCAATGCTGCTTCTTAGTGGTCTGTTCACACTCGAAACCGTGCTGTTCATTGGCTATCCACTCAATATCGGTCAGCTCTTCAATATCCTGTCCAGACTATCCAGATTCCTAAATGTTGGCAATCACCACTACAGAATGTTCCATTCAATCACGCGAATCTGGAATTCATCAGAGTCTCCACTCCTGGAAGGTTTTCGTGACACCACTGGTAAATGTCCAAGGAAGACAATGCTGGTTTTAAGCCGCCTGCTAACACACTCAGCCGTGCTGTTCAATTTGCTATCCACCCAACCCTATTCAGCTCTACATTTTCCTGTCCTCATAACCCAACCTTCAGAAATAATTGGTATCTCCTCCACAGAATGTTCCGTTCATTCACTGCGAATCTTAAATTCATCTGACTCTCAACTCCCGGCGGGTTATCGTTACACCACTTGTGAATGTCCAAGTAAGCCAATGCTGGTTTTCAGTGGCCTGTTCATACTAAGAGACGTGCTGTTCATTTGGCTATCCACTCCACCCTGTTCAGCTCTACATTTTCGTGTCCACAAAACCCAGCCTTCAGAAATCATTGGAATCACCACTAGAGAATGTTCCATTCATTCACTGCGAATCTGGAATTCCTCTGAACCTCCACTCCTGGCAGGTTTTCGTTACGCCACTGGTGAATGTCCAAGTAACTCAATACTGGTTTTCAGAGGCATGTTCAACTCGCAGAAGTGCTGTTCAATGGGCTATCCACTCAATATTGGTCAGCTCTTCATTTTCCTCTCCACACAAACCAGCCTTCAGAAATCATTGGGCTCTCCACTACAGACTGTTCCATTCATTCACTGCGATTCTGCAATTCATCTGACTCTCCGCTCCAGGCAGGTTTTCATTACAGCACTGGTGAATGACCAAGTAATCCAATGCTGGTTTTCAGCCGCCTTTTCACACTCGCAGTGTGCTGTTCAATTGTCTATCCACTCAAACCTGGTCAGCCTTTCATTTTCTTTTCCACAATATCAGACTTCAGAAATCATTGGAATCGCCAGTACAGAATGTTCCATTCATTCACTGCCAATCTGGAATTCATCTGAATCTGCACTCCAGGTAGGCTTTCATTACACCACTTATGAATGTCCAAGTAACACAATGCTGGTTTTCAGCGGTCTGTTCACACTCTAAGCCCTGCTTTTTACTGGGTATCCACACAACTGTGGTCAGCTCTTCATTTTCATGTCCAAACAATCCAGACTTGAGAAATCATTGCAATCTCCAGTACAGAATGTTCCATTCATTCACTGCGAATCTGGAATTCAACTGAATCTCCACTACCTGCAGATTTATCTTACCCCACTTGTGAATGTCCAAGTAAAACAATGCTGGTTTTCAGAGGCCTGTTCATGTTCGCAGTCGTGCTGTTCAATTGGCTATCCACTCAACCTGTTTTGCTCCTCATTTTCTGTGTACACAACCCAGCCTTCAGAAATCATTGTAATCTCCACTACAGGATGTTCCATTCATTCACTGGGAATCTGGAATTCATCTGAATCTGCACTCCACGCAGGCTTTCGTTACACCACTGCTGAAAGTCGAAGTAATGCAATACTGGTTTTCAGTGGTCTGTTCACATTCGAAGCCGAGGCTTTTTACAGGCTATCCACTCAACACTGGTCAGCTCTTCATTTTCGTGTCCCCACAATCCAGATTTCAGAAATCATTGCAATCTCCACTACAGAATGTTCCATTCATTCACTGCGAGTCTGGAGTTTATCTGATTCTCCACTCCCGCCTGGTTAACATTACACCACTTGTGAATGTCCAAGTAAGCCAATGCTGGTTTTCAGAGGCCTGTTCATACTCGCAGCCGTGCTGTTTAATTGACAATTCACTCCACCCTGTTCAGCTCTTCATTGTCCCACCACACTACCAGCCTTCAGAAATCTTTGTTATCTCCACTACAGAATGTTCCATTCATTCACTGCGAATCTGGAATTCATCTGACTCTCAACTCCACGCAGGTTTTCATTACACCACTGTTGAATGTCCAAGTAACCCAATGCTGGTTTTCAGCGGCCTGTTCATATTCGCAGCCCTGCTGTTTACTTGGCTATCGATTCAAGCCTGGTCAGCTCTTCATTTTCCTGTCCACACAACACAGGCTTCAGAAATCATTGGAATCTCCTCTACAGAATGTTCCATTCATTCACTGCGAATGTGGAATTCAACTGACTCTCCACTCCATGCAGGTTTTCCTTACACCACTGATGAATGTCCAAGTAACACAATGCTGGTTTTCAGCTGCATGTTCACACTCGCAGCCATGCTATACAATTGGCTTTCCACTAAATCCTGATTAGTTCTTGATTTTCCTTCCACAAGACCCAGCCTTCAGAAATCGTTGGAATCTCCACTGGAGAATGTTCCATTCATTCACTGCGAATCTGGAATTCCTCTGAACCTCCACTCCCGGCAGGTTTTCGTTACACCACTGTTGAATGTCCAAGTAACCCAATGTTTTAAGTGTTTTCTTCACAAGCGCAGTGGTGCTGTTCAATTGGCTATCCACTCAACCCTGGCCAGCTCTACATTTTCCTGTCCACACCACAGAGACTGGAGAAATCATTGTTATCTCCACTACAGAATGTTCCATTCATTCACAGCGAATCTGGAATTCATCTGAATCTCCACTCCCGGCAGGTTTTCGTGACACCACTGGTAAATATCCAAGTAAGCCAATGCTGGTTTTAAGTGGCCTGCTCATACTCTCAGCCGTGCTGTTCAATTTGCTATCCACTCAACCCTCTTCAGCTCCATTTTCCTGTCCACATAACCCAAACTTCAGAAACAATTGGTATCTCCTCCACAGAATGTTCCATTCATTGACGGCAAATCTGAAATTCATCTAATTCTCAACTCCCGTCAGGTTTTCGTTACACCACTTGTGAATGTCCAATTAAGCCAAAGCTGGTTTTCAGTGGCCTGTTCTTACTACGAGACGTGCTGTTCATTTGGCTATCCATTCCACCCTGTTCAGCTCTACATTTTCGTGTCCACAAAACCCAGCCTTCAGAAATCATTGGAATCACCACTAGAGAATGTTCCATTCATTCACTGCGAATCTGGAATTCATCTGAATCTCCACTCCCGGCAGGTTTTCATTGCACCACTGCTGAATGTTCAAGTAACGCAATGATGGTTTTCAGCGGTCTATTCACACTCGAACCCGTGCTGTTCACGGTCTAGCGACTCAACACTGGTGAGTTCTTCTTTTTCCAGTTCAGACAATACAAACCTCAGAAACCATTGCAATCTACACTACAGAATGTTTCATTCATTCAGGCGAATCTTGAATTCATCTTGTTCTCCACTCCCAGCAGGTTTTCGTTTCACCACTGGTGAATGTCCAAGCAACCCAAGGCTGGTTTCAGCTGCGTGTTAACACTCGCAGCCGTGCTGTTCAATTGGCTATCCAGTGAACGCTGGTTAGCTCTTGATTTTCCTTCCACACACCGAGCCTTCAGAAATCATTCTTATCTCCACTTCAGAATGTTCCATTCGTTCCCTGCGAATCTGGAATTCCTCTGACTCTCCACACCAGGCAGATTTTCCTAACAACACTGGTGAATGACCAGGTAATCCAATGCTGGTTTTCAGCGGCTGTTCACACTCACAGCCTTGTTGTTCAATTGGCAATCCAGTCAAACCTAGTCAGCTCTTCATTTTCCTGTCCACACAACCCAGCGTTCAGAAATCATTGGAATCTCTACTACAGAAATTTCCATTCATTCACTGTGAATCTGGAAATACTCTGAATCTGCATTCCAGGAAGGCTTTCGTTACACCACTGATGAATGTCCAAGTAATGCAATGCTGCTTCTTAGTGGTCTGTTCACACTCGAAACCGTGCTGTTCATTGGCTATCCACTCAATATCGGTCAGCTCTTCAATATCCTGTCCAGACTATCCAGATTCCTAAATGTTGGCAATCACCACTACAGAATGTTCCATTCAATCACGCGAATCTGGAATTCATCAGAGTCTCCACTCCTGGAAGGTTTTCGTGACACCACTGGTAAATGTCCAAGGAAGACAATGCTGGTTTTAAGCCGCCTGCTAACACACTCAGCCGTGCTGTTCAATTTGCTATCCACCCAACCCTATTCAGCTCTACATTTTCCTGTCCTCATAACCCAACCTTCAGAAATAATTGGTATCTCCTCCACAGAATGTTCCGTTCATTCACTGCGAATCTTAAATTCATCTGACTCTCAACTCCCGGCGGGTTATCGTTACACCACTTGTGAATGTCCAAGTAAGCCAATGCTGGTTTTCAGTGGCCTGTTCATACTAAGAGACGTGCTGTTCATTTGGCTATCCACTCCACCCTGTTCAGCTCTACATTTTCGTGTCCACAAAACCCAGCCTTCAGAAATCATTGGAATCACCACTAGAGAATGTTCCATTCATTCACTGCGAATCTGGAATTCCTCTGAACCTCCACTCCTGGCAGGTTTTCGTTACGCCACTGGTGAATGTCCAAGTAACTCAATACTGGTTTTCAGAGGCATGTTCAACTCGCAGAAGTGCTGTTCAATGGGCTATCCACTCAATATTGGTCAGCTCTTCATTTTCCTCTCCACACAAACCAGCCTTCAGAAATCATTGGGCTCTCCACTACAGACTGTTCCATTCATTCACTGCGATTCTGCAATTCATCTGACTCTCCGCTCCAGGCAGGTTTTCATTACAGCACTGGTGAATGACCAAGTAATCCAATGCTGGTTTTCAGCCGCCTTTTCACACTCGCAGTGTGCTGTTCAATTGTCTATCCACTCAAACCTGGTCAGCCTTTCATTTTCTTTTCCACAATATCAGACTTCAGAAATCATTGGAATCGCCAGTACAGAATGTTCCATTCATTCACTGCCAATCAGGAATTCATCTGAATCTGCACTCCAGGTAGGCTTTCATTACACCACTTATGAATGTCCAAGTAACACAATGCTGGTTTTCAGCGGTCTGTTCACACTCTAAGCCCTGCTTTTTACTGGGTATCCACACAACTGTGGTCAGCTCTTCATTTTCATGTCCAAACAATCCAGACTTGAGAAATCATTGCAATCTCCAGTACAGAGTGTTCCATTCATTCACTGCGAATCTGGAATTCAACTGAATCTCCACTACCTGCAGATTTATCTTACACCACTTGTGAATGTCCAAGTAACACAATGCTGGTTTTCAGCGGTCTGTTCACACTCTAAGCCCTGCTTTTTACTGGGTATCCACACAACTGTGGTCAGCTCTTCATTTTCATGTCCAAACAATCCAGACTTGAGAAATCATTGCAATCTCCAGTACAGAATGTTCCATTCATTCACTGCGAATCTGGAATTCAACTGAATCTCCACTACCTGCAGATTTATCTTACACCACTTGTGAATGTCCAAGTAAAACAATGCTGGTTTTCAGAGGCCTGTTCATGTTCGCAGTCGTGCTGTTCAATTGGCTATCCACTCAACCTGTTTTGCTCCTCATTTTCCTGTGCACACAACCCAGCCTTCAGAAATCATTGTAATCTCCACTACAGGATGTTCCATTCATTCACTGGGAATCTGGAATTCATCTGAATCTGCACTCCACGCAGGCTTTCGTTACACCACTGCTGAAAGTCGAAGTAATGCAATACTGGTTTTCAGTGGTCTGTTCACATTCGAAGCCGAGGCTTTTTACAGGCTATCCACTCAACACTGGTCAGCTCTTCATTTTCGTGTCCCCACAATCCAGATTTCAGAAATCATTGCAATCTCCACTACAGAATGTTCCATTCATTCACTGCGAGTCTGGAGTTTATCTGATTCTCCACTCCCGCCTGGTTAACATTACACCACTTGTGAATGTCCAAGTAAGCCAATGCTGGTTTTCAGAGGCCTGTTCATACTCGCAGCCGTGCTGTTTAATTGACAATTCACTCCACCCTGTTCAGCTCTTCATTGTCCCACCACACTACCAGCCTTCAGAAATCTTTGTTATCTCCACTACAGAATGTTCCATTCATTCACTGCGAATCTGGAATTCATCTGACTCTCAACTCCACGCAGGTTTTCATTACACCACTGTTGAATGTCCAAGTAACCCAATGCTGGTTTTCAGCGGCCTGTTCATATTCGCAGCCCTGCTGTTTACTTGGCTATCGATTCAAGCCTGGTCAGCTCTTCATTTTCCTGTCCACACAACACAGGCTTCAGAAATCATTGGAATCTCCTCTACAGAATGTTCCATTCATTCACTGCGAATGTGGAATTCAACTGACTCTCCACTCCATGCAGGTTTTCCTTACACCACTGATGAATGTCCAAGTAACCCAATGCTGGTTTTCAGCTGCATGTTCACACTCGCAGCCATGCTATACAATTGGCTTTCCACTAAATCCTGATTAGTTCTTGATTTTCCTTCCACACGACCCAGCCTTCAGAAATCGTTGGAATCTCCACTAGAGAATGTTCCATTCATTCACTGCGAATCTGGAATTCCTCTGAACCTCCACTCCCGGCAGGTTTTCGTTACACCACTGTTGAATGTCCAAGTAACCCAATGTTTTAAGTGTTTTCTTCACAAGCGCAGTGGTGCTGTTCAATTGGCTATCCACTCAACCCTGGCCAGCTCTACATTTTCCTGTCCACACCACAGAGACTGGAGAAATCATTGTTATCTCCACTACAGAATGTTCCATTCATTCACAGCGAATCTGGAATTCATCTGAATCTCCACTCCCGGCAGGTTTTCGTGACACCACTGGTAAATATCCAAGTAAGCCAATGCTGGTTTTAAGTGGCCTGCTCATACTCTCAGCCGTGCTGTTCAATTTGCTATCCACTCAACCCTCTTCAGCTCCATTTTCCTGTCCACATAACCCAAACTTCAGAAACAATTGGTATCTCCTCCACAGAATGTTCCATTCATTGACGGCAAATCTGAAATTCATCTAATTCTCAACTCCCGTCAGGTTTTCGTTACACCACTTGTGAATGTCCAATTAAGCCAAAGCTGGTTTTCAGTGGCCTGTTCTTACTACGAGACGTGCTGTTCATTTGGCTATCCATTCCACCCTGTTCAGCTCTACATTTTCGTGTCCACAAAACCCAGCCTTCAGAAATCATTGGAATCACCACTAGAGAATGTTCCATTCATTCACTGCGAATCTGGAATTCATCTGAATCTCCACTCCCGGCAGGTTTTCATTGCACCACTGCTGAATGTTCAAGTAACGCAATGATGGTTTTCAGCGGTCTATTCACACTCGAACCCGTGCTGTTCACGGTCTAGCGACTCAACACTGGTGAGTTCTTCTTTTTCCAGTTCAGACAATACAAACCTCAGAAACCATTGCAATCTACACTACAGAATGTTTCATTCATTCAGGCGAATCTTGAATTCATCTTGTTCTCCACTCCCAGCAGGTTTTCGTTTCACCACTGGTGAATGTCCAAGCAACCCAAGGCTGGTTTCAGCTGCGTGTTAACACTCGCAGCCGTGCTGTTCAATTGGCTATCCAGTGAACGCTGGTTAGCTCTTGATTTTCCTTCCACACACCGAGCCTTCAGAAATCATTCTTATCTCCACTTCAGAGTGTTCCATTCGTTCCCTGCGAATCTGGAATTCCTCTGACTCTCCACACCAGGCAGATTTTCCTAACAACACTGGTGAATGACCAGGTAATCCAATGCTGGTTTTCAGCGGCTGTTCACACTCACAGCCTTGCTGTTCAATTGGCAATCCAGTCAAACCTAGTCAGCTCTTCATTTTCCTGTCCACACAACCCAGCGTTCAGAAATCATTGGAATCTCTACTACAGAAATTTCCATTCATTCACTGTGAATCTGGAAATACTCTGAATCTGCATTTCAGGAAGGCTTTCGTTACACCACTGATGAATGTCCAAGTAATGCAATGCTGCTTCTTAGTGGTCTGTTCACACTCGAAACCGTGCTGTTCATTGGCTATCCACTCAATATCGGTCAGCTCTTCAATATCCTGTCCAGACTATCCAGATTCCTCAATGTTGGCAATCACCACTACAGAATGTTCCATTCAATCACGCGAATCTGGAATTCATCAGAGTCTCCACTCCTGGAAGGTTTTCGTGACACCACTGGTAAATGTCCAAGGAAGACAATGCTGGTTTTAAGCCGCCTGCTAACACACTCAGCCGTGCTGTTCAATTTGCTATCCACCCAACCCTATTCAGCTCTACATTTTCCTGTCCTCATAACCCAACCTTCAGAAATAATTGGTATCTCCTCCACAGAATGTTCCGTTCATTCACTGCGAATCTTAAATTCATCTGACTCTCAACTCCCGGCGGGTTATCGTTACACCACTTGTGAATGTCCAAGTAAGCCAATGCTGGTTTTCAGTGGCCTGTTCATACTAAGAGACGTGCTGTTCATTTGGCTATCCACTCCACCCTGTTCAGCTCTACATTTTCGTGTCCACAAAACCCAGCCTTCAGAAATCATTGGAATCACCACTAGAGAATGTTCCATTCATTCACTGCGAATCTGGAATTCCTCTGAACCTCCACTCCTGGCAGGTTTTCGTTACGCCACTGGTGAATGTCCAAGTAACTCAATACTGGTTTTCAGAGGCATGTTCAACTCGCAGAAGTGCTGTTCAATGGGCTATCCACTCAATATTGGTCAGCTCTTCATTTTCCTCTCCACACAAACCAGCCTTCAGAAATCATTGGGCTCTCCACTACAGACTGTTCCATTCATTCACTGCGATTCTGCAATTCATCTGACTCTCCGCTCCAGGCAGGTTTTCATTACAGCACTGGTGAATGACCAAGTAATCCAATGCTGGTTTTCAGCCGCCTTTTCACACTCGCAGTGTGCTGTTCAATTGTCTATCCACTCAAACCTGGTCAGCCTTTCATTTTCTTTTCCACAATATCAGACTTCAGAAATCATTGGAATCGCCAGTACAGAATGTTCCATTCATTCACTGCCAATCTGGAATTCATCTGAATCTGCACTCCAGGTAGGCTTTCATTACACCACTTATGAATGTCCAAGTAACACAATGCTGGTTTTCAGCGGTCTGTTCACACTCTAAGCCCTGCTTTTTACTGGGTATCCACACAACTGTGGTCAGCTCTTCATTTTCATGTCCAAACAATCCAGACTTGAGAAATCATTGCAATCTCCAGTACAGAATGTTCCATTCATTCACTGCGAATCTGGAATTCAACTGAATCTCCACTACCTGCAGATTTATCTTACACCACTTGTGAATGTCCAAGTAAAACAATGCTGGTTTTCAGAGGCCTGTTCATGTTCGCAGTCGTGCTGTTCAATTGGCTATCCACTCAACCTGTTTTGCTCCTCATTTTCCTGTGCACACAACCCAGCCTTCAGAAATCATTGTAATCTCCACTACAGGATGTTCCATTCATTCACTGGGAATCTGGAATTCATCTGAATCTGCACTCCACGCAGGCTTTCGTTACACCACTGCTGAAAGTCGAAGTAATGCAATACTGGTTTTCAGTGGTCTGTTCACATTCGAAGCCGAGGCTTTTTACAGGCTATCCACTCAACACTGGTCAGCTCTTCATTTTCGTGTCCCCACAATCCAGATTTCAGAAATCATTGCAATCTCCACTACAGAATGTTCCATTCATTCACTGCGAGTCTGGAGTTTATCTGATTCTCCACTCCCGCCTGGTTAACATTACACCACTTGTGAATGTCCAAGTAAGCCAATGCTGGTTTTCAGAGGCCTGTTCATACTCGCAGCCGTGCTGTTTAATTGACAATTCACTCCACCCTGTTCAGCTCTTCATTGTCCCACCACACTACCAGCCTTCAGAAATCTTTGTTATCTCCACTACAGAATGTTCCATTCATTCACTGCGAATCTGGAATTCATCTGACTCTCAACTCCACGCAGGTTTTCATTACACCACTGTTGAATGTCCAAGTAACCCAATGCTGGTTTTCAGCGGCCTGTTCATATTCGCAGCCCTGCTGTTTACTTGGCTATCGATTCAAGCCTGGTCAGCTCTTCATTTTCCTGTCCACACAACACAGGCTTCAGAAATCATTGGAATCTCCTCTACAGAATGTTCCATTCATTCACTGCGAATGTGGAATTCAACTGACTCTCCACTCCATGCAGGTTTTCCTTACACCACTGATGAATGTCCAAGTAACCCAATGCTGGTTTTCAGCTGCATGTTCACACTCGCAGCCATGCTATACAATTGGCTTTCCACTAAATCCTGATTAGTTCTTGATTTTCCTTCCACACGACCCAGCCTTCAGAAATCGTTGGAATCTCCACTAGAGAATGTTCCATTCATTCACTGCGAATCTGGAATTCCTCTGAACCTCCACTCCCGGCAGGTTTTCGTTACACCACTGTTGAATGTCCAAGTAACCCAATGTTTTAAGTGTTTTCTTCACAAGCGCAGTGGTGCTGTTCAATTGGCTATCCACTCAACCCTGGCCAGCTCTACATTTTCCTGTCCACACCACAGAGACTGGAGAAATCATTGTTATCTCCACTACAGAATGTTCCATTCATTCACAGCGAATCTGGAATTCATCTGAATCTCCACTCCCGGCAGGTTTTCGTGACACCACTGGTAAATATCCAAGTAAGCCAATGCTGGTTTTAAGTGGCCTGCTCATACTCTCAGCCGTGCTGTTCAATTTGCTATCCACTCAACCCTCTTCAGCTCCATTTTCCTGTCCACATAACCCAAACTTCAGAAACAATTGGTATCTCCTCCACAGAATGTTCCATTCATTGACGGCAAATCTGAAATTCATCTAATTCTCAACTCCCGTCAGGTTTTCGTTACACCACTTGTGAATGTCCAATTAAGCCAAAGCTGGTTTTCAGTGGCCTGTTCTTACTACGAGACGTGCTGTTCATTTGGCTATCCATTCCACCCTGTTCAGCTCTACATTTTCGTGTCCACAAAACCCAGCCTTCAGAAATCATTGGAATCACCACTAGAGAATGTTCCATTCATTCACTGCGAATCTGGAATTCATCTGAATCTCCACTCCCGGCAGGTTTTCATTGCACCACTGCTGAATGTTCAAGTAACGCAATGATGGTTTTCAGCGGTCTATTCACACTCGAACCCGTGCTGTTCACGGTCTAGCGACTCAACACTGGTGAGTTCTTCTTTTTCCAGTTCAGACAATACAAACCTCAGAAACCATTGCAATCTACACTACAGAATGTTTCATTCATTCAGGCGAATCTTGAATTCATCTTGTTCTCCACTCCCAGCAGGTTTTCGTTTCACCACTGGTGAATGTCCAAGCAACCCAAGGCTGGTTTCAGCTGCGTGTTAACACTCGCAGCCGTGCGGTTCAATTGGCTATCCAGTGAACGCTGGTTAGCTCTTGATTTTCCTTCCACACACCGAGCCTTCAGAAATCATTCTTATCTCCACTTCAGAATGTTCCATTCGTTCCCTGCGAATCTGGAATTCCTCTGACTCTCCACACCAGGCAGATTTTCCTAACAACACTGGTGAATGACCAGGTAATCCAATGCTGGTTTTCAGCGGCTGTTCACACTCACAGCCTTGCTGTTCAATTGGCAATCCAGTCAAACCTAGTCAGCTCTTCATTTTCCTGTCCACACAACCCAGCGTTCAGAAATCATTGGCATCTCTACTACAGAAATTTCCATTCATTCACTGTGAATCTGGAAATACTCTGAATCTGCATTCCAGGAAGGCTTTCGTTACACCACTGATGAATGTCCAAGTAATGCAATGCTGCTTCTTAGTGGTCTGTTCACACTCGAAACCGTGCTGTTCATTGGCTATCCACTCAATATCGGTCAGCTCTTCAATATCCTGTCCAGACTATCCAGATTCCTAAATGTTGGCAATCACCACTACAGAATGTTCCATTCAATCACGCGAATCTGGAATTCATCAGAGTCTCCACTCCTGGAAGGTTTTCGTGACACCACTGGTAAATGTCCAAGGAAGACAATGCTGGTTTTAAGCCGCCTGCTAACACACTCAGCCGTGCTGTTCAATTTGCTATCCACCCAACCCTATTCAGCTCTACATTTTCCTGTCCTCATAACCCAACCTTCAGAAATAATTGGTATCTCCTCCACAGAATGTTCCGTTCATTCACTGCGAATCTTAAATTCATCTGACTCTCAACTCCCGGCGGGTTATCGTTACACCACTTGTGAATGTCCAAGTAAGCCAATGCTGGTTTTCAGTGGCCTGTTCATACTAAGAGACGTGCTGTTCATTTGGCTATCCACTCCACCCTGTTCAGCTCTACATTTTCGTGTCCACAAAACCCAGCCTTCAGAAATCATTGGAATCACCACTAGAGAATGTTCCATTCATTCACTGCGAATCTGGAATTCCTCTGAACCTCCACTCCTGGCAGGTTTTCGTTACGCCACTGGTGAATGTCCAAGTAACTCAATACTGGTTTTCAGAGGCATGTTCAACTCGCAGAAGTGCTGTTCAATGGGCTATCCACTCAATATTGGTCAGCTCTTCATTTTCCTCTCCACACAAACCAGCCTTCAGAAATCATTGGGCTCTCCACTACAGACTGTTCCATTCATTCACTGCGATTCTGCAATTCATCTGACTCTCCGCTCCAGGCAGGTTTTCATTACAGCACTGGTGAATGACCAAGTAATCCAATGCTGGTTTTCAGCCGCCTTTTCACACTCGCAGTGTGCTGTTCAATTGTCTATCCACTCAAACCTGGTCAGCCTTTCATTTTCTTTTCCACAATATCAGACTTCAGAAATCATTGGAATCGCCAGTACAGAATGTTCCATTCATTCACTGCCAATCTGGAATTCATCTGAATCTGCACTCCAGGTAGGCTTTCATTACACCACTTATGAATGTCCAAGTAACACAGTGCTGGTTTTCAGCGGTCTGTTCACACTCTAAGCCCTGCTTTTTACTGGGTATCCACACAACTGTGGTCAGCTCTTCATTTTCATGTCCAAACAATCCAGACTTGAGAAATCATTGCAATCTCCAGTACAGAATGTTCCATTCATTCACTGCGAATCTGGAATTCAACTGAATCTCCACTACCTGCAGATTTATCTTACACCACTTGTGAATGTCCAAGTAAAACAATGCTGGTTTTCAGAGGCCTGTTCATGTTCGCAGTCGTGCTGTTCAATTGGCTATCCACTCAACCTGTTTTGCTCCTCATTTTCCTGTGCACACAACCCAGCCTTCAGAAATCATTGTAATCTCCACTACAGGATGTTCCATTCATTCACTGGGAATCTGGAATTCATCTGAATCTGCACTCCACGCAGGCTTTCGTTACACCACTGCTGAAAGTCGAAGTAATGCAATACTGGTTTTCAGTGGTCTGTTCACATTCGAAGCCGAGGCTTTTTACAGGCTATCCACTCAACACTGGTCAGCTCTTCATTTTCGTGTCCCCACAATCCAGATTTCAGAAATCATTGCAATCTCCACTACAGAATGTTCCATTCATTCACTGCGAGTCTGGAGTTTATCTGATTCTCCACTCCCGCCTGGTTAACATTACACCACTTGTGAATGTCCAAGTAAGCCAATGCTGGTTTTCAGAGGCCTGTTCATACTCGCAGCCGTGCTGTTTAATTGACAATTCACTCCACCCTGTTCAGCTCTTCATTGTCCCACCACACTACCAGCCTTCAGAAATCTTTGTTATCTCCACTACAGAATGTTCCATTCATTCACTGCGAATCTGGAATTCATCTGACTCTCAACTCCACGCAGGTTTTCATTACACCACTGTTGAATGTCCAAGTAACCCAATGCTGGTTTTCAGCGGCCTGTTCATATTCGCAGCCCTGCTGTTTACTTGGCTATCGATTCAAGCCTGGTCAGCTCTTCATTTTCCTGTCCACACAACACAGGCTTCAGAAATCATTGGAATCTCCTCTACAGAATGTTCCATTCATTCACTGCGAATGTGGAATTCAACTGACTCTCCACTCCATGCAGGTTTTCCTTACACCACTGATGAATGTCCAAGTAACCCAATGCTGGTTTTCAGCTGCATGTTCACACTCGCAGCCATGCTATACAATTGGCTTTCCACTAAATCCTGATTAGTTCTTGATTTTCCTTCCACACGACCCAGCCTTCAGAAATCGTTGGAATCTCCACTAGAGAATGTTCCATTCATTCACTGCGAATCTGGAATTCCTCTGAACCTCCACTCCCGGCAGGTTTTCGTTACACCACTGTTGAATGTCCAAGTAACCCAATGTTTTAAGTGTTTTCTTCACAAGCGCAGTGGTGCTGTTCAATTGGCTATCCACTCAACCCTGGCCAGCTCTACATTTTCCTGTCCACACCACAGAGACTGGAGAAATCATTGTTATCTCCACTACAGAATGTTCCATTCATTCACAGCGAATCTGGAATTCATCTGAATCTCCACTCCCGGCAGGTTTTCGTGACACCACTGGTAAATATCCAAGTAAGCCAATGCTGGTTTTAAGTGGCCTGCTCATACTCTCAGCCGTGCTGTTCAATTTGCTATCCACTCAACCCTCTTCAGCTCCATTTTCCTGTCCACATAACCCAAACTTCAGAAACAATTGGTATCTCCTCCACAGAATGTTCCATTCATTGACGGCAAATCTGAAATTCATCTAATTCTCAACTCCCGTCAGGTTTTCGTTACACCACTTGTGAATGTCCAATTAAGCCAAAGCTGGTTTTCAGTGGCCTGTTCTTACTACGAGACGTGCTGTTCATTTGGCTATCCATTCCACCCTGTTCAGCTCTACATTTTCGTGTCCACAAAACCCAGCCTTCAGAAATCATTGGAATCACCACTAGAGAATGTTCCATTCATTCACTGCGAATCTGGAATTCATCTGAATCTCCACTCCCGGCAGGTTTTCATTGCACCACTGCTGAATGTTCAAGTAACGCAATGATGGTTTTCAGCGGTCTATTCACACTCGAACCCGTGCTGTTCACGGTCTAGCGACTCAACACTGGTGAGTTCTTCTTTTTCCAGTTCAGACAATACAAACCTCAGAAACCATTGCAATCTACACTACAGAATGTTTCATTCATTCAGGCGAATCTTGAATTCATCTTGTTCTCCACTCCCAGCAGGTTTTCGTTTCACCACTGGTGAATGTCCAAGCAACCCAAGGCTGGTTTCAGCTGCGTGTTAACACTCGCAGCCGTGCTGTTCAATTGGCTATCCAGTGAACGCTGGTTAGCTCTTGATTTTCCTTCCACACACCGAGCCTTCAGAAATCATTCTTATCTCCACTTCAGAATGTTCCATTCGTTCCCTGCGAATCTGGAATTCCTCTGACTCTCCACACCAGGCAGATTTTCCTAACAACACTGGTGAATGACCAGGTAATCCAATGCTGGTTTTCAGCGGCTGTTCACACTCACAGCCTTGCTGTTCAATTGGCAATCCAGTCAAACCTAGTCAGCTCTTCATTTTCCTGTCCACACAACCCAGCGTTCAGAAATCATTGGCATCTCTACTACAGAAATTTCCATTCATTCACTGTGAATCTGGAAATACTCTGAATCTGCATTCCAGGAAGGCTTTCGTTACACCACTGATGAATGTCCAAGTAATGCAATGCTGCTTCTTAGTGGTCTGTTCACACTCGAAACCGTGCTGTTCATTGGCTATCCACTCAATATCGGTCAGCTCTTCAATATCCTGTCCAGACTATCCAGATTCCTAAATGTTGGCAATCACCACTACAGAATGTTCCATTCAATCACGCGAATCTGGAATTCATCAGAGTCTCCACTCCTGGAAGGTTTTCGTGACACCACTGGTAAATGTCCAAGGAAGACAATGCTGGTTTTAAGCCGCCTGCTAACACACTCAGCCGTGCTGTTCAATTTGCTATCCACCCAACCCTATTCAGCTCTACATTTTCCTGTCCTCATAACCCAACCTTCAGAAATAATTGGTATCTCCTCCACAGAATGTTCCGTTCATTCACTGCGAATCTTAAATTCATCTGACTCTCAACTCCCGGCGGGTTATCGTTACACCACTTGTGAATGTCCAAGTAAGCCAATGCTGGTTTTCAGTGGCCTGTTCATACTAAGAGACGTGCTGTTCATTTGGCTATCCACTCCACCCTGTTCAGCTCTACATTTTCGTGTCCACAAAACCCAGCCTTCAGAAATCATTGGAATCACCACTAGAGAATGTTCCATTCATTCACTGCGAATCTGGAATTCCTCTGAACCTCCACTCCTGGCAGGTTTTCGTTACGCCACTGGTGAATGTCCAAGTAACTCAATACTGGTTTTCAGAGGCATGTTCAACTCGCAGAAGTGCTGTTCAATGGGCTATCCACTCAATATTGGTCAGCTCTTCATTTTCCTCTCCACACAAACCAGCCTTCAGAAATCATTGGGCTCTCCACTACAGACTGTTCCATTCATTCACTGCGATTCTGCAATTCATCTGACTCTCCGCTCCAGGCAGGTTTTCATTACAGCACTGGTGAATGACCAAGTAATCCAATGCTGGTTTTCAGCCGCCTTTTCACACTCGCAGTGTGCTGTTCAATTGTCTATCCACTCAAACCTGGTCAGCCTTTCATTTTCTTTTCCACAATATCAGACTTCAGAAATCATTGGAATCGCCAGTACAGAATGTTCCATTCATTCACTGCCAATCTGGAATTCATCTGAATCTGCACTCCAGGTAGGCTTTCATTACACCACTTATGAATGTCCAAGTAACACAGTGCTGGTTTTCAGCGGTCTGTTCACACTCTAAGCCCTGCTTTTTACTGGGTATCCACACAACTGTGGTCAGCTCTTCATTTTCATGTCCAAACAATCCAGACTTGAGAAATCATTGCAATCTCCAGTACAGAATGTTCCATTCATTCACTGCGAATCTGGAATTCAACTGAATCTCCACTACCTGCAGATTTATCTTACACCACTTGTGAATGTCCAAGTAAAACAATGCTGGTTTTCAGAGGCCTGTTCATGTTCGCAGTCGTGCTGTTCAATTGGCTATCCACTCAACCTGTTTTGCTCCTCATTTTCCTGTGCACACAACCCAGCCTTCAGAAATCATTGTAATCTCCACTACAGGATGTTCCATTCATTCACTGGGAATCTGGAATTCATCTGAATCTGCACTCCACGCAGGCTTTCGTTACACCACTGCTGAAAGTCGAAGTAATGCAATACTGGTTTTCAGTGGTCTGTTCACATTCGAAGCCGAGGCTTTTTACAGGCTATCCACTCAACACTGGTCAGCTCTTCATTTTCGTGTCCCCACAATCCAGATTTCAGAAATCATTGCAATCTCCACTACAGAATGTTCCATTCATTCACTGCGAGTCTGGAGTTTATCTGATTCTCCACTCCCGCCTGGTTAACATTACACCACTTGTGAATGTCCAAGTAAGCCAATGCTGGTTTTCAGAGGCCTGTTCATACTCGCAGCCGTGCTGTTTAATTGACAATTCACTCCACCCTGTTCAGCTCTTCATTGTCCCACCACACTACCAGCCTTCAGAAATCTTTGTTATCTCCACTACAGAATGTTCCATTCATTCACTGCGAATCTGGAATTCATCTGACTCTCAACTCCACGCAGGTTTTCATTACACCACTGTTGAATGTCCAAGTAACCCAATGCTGGTTTTCAGCGGCCTGTTCATATTCGCAGCCCTGCTGTTTACTTGGCTATCGATTCAAGCCTGGTCAGCTCTTCATTTTCCTGTCCACACAACACAGGCTTCAGAAATCATTGGAATCTCCTCTACAGAATGTTCCATTCATTCACTGCGAATGTGGAATTCAACTGACTCTCCACTCCATGCAGGTTTTCCTTACACCACTGATGAATGTCCAAGTAACCCAATGCTGGTTTTCAGCTGCATGTTCACACTCGCAGCCATGCTATACAATTGGCTTTCCACTAAATCCTGATTAGTTCTTGATTTTCCTTCCACACGACCCAGCCTTCAGAAATCGTTGGAATCTCCACTAGAGAATGTTCCATTCATTCACTGCGAATCTGGAATTCCTCTGAACCTCCACTCCCGGCAGGTTTTCGTTACACCACTGTTGAATGTCCAAGTAACCCAATGTTTTAAGTGTTTTCTTCACAAGCGCAGTGGTGCTGTTCAATTGGCTATCCACTCAACCCTGGCCAGCTCTACATTTTCCTGTCCACACCACAGAGACTGGAGAAATCATTGTTATCTCCACTACAGAATGTTCCATTCATTCACAGCGAATCTGGAATTCATCTGAATCTCCACTCCCGGCAGGTTTTCGTGACACCACTGGTAAATATCCAAGTAAGCCAATGCTGGTTTTAAGTGGCCTGCTCATACTCTCAGCCGTGCTGTTCAATTTGCTATCCACTCAACCCTCTTCAGCTCCATTTTCCTGTCCACATAACCCAAACTTCAGAAACAATTGGTATCTCCTCCACAGAATGTTCCATTCATTGACGGCAAATCTGAAATTCATCTAATTCTCAACTCCCGTCAGGTTTTCGTTACACCACTTGTGAATGTCCAATTAAGCCAAAGCTGGTTTTCAGTGGCCTGTTCTTACTACGAGACGTGCTGTTCATTTGGCTATCCATTCCACCCTGTTCAGCTCTACATTTTCGTGTCCACAAAACCCAGCCTTCAGAAATCATTGGAATCACCACTAGAGAATGTTCCATTCATTCACTGCGAATCTGGAATTCATCTGAATCTCCACTCCCGGCAGGTTTTCATTGCACCACTGCTGAATGTTCAAGTAACGCAATGATGGTTTTCAGCGGTCTATTCACACTCGAACCCGTGCTGTTCACGGTCTAGCGACTCAACACTGGTGAGTTCTTCTTTTTCCAGTTCAGACAATACAAACCTCAGAAACCATTGCAATCTACACTACAGAATGTTTCATTCATTCAGGCGAATCTTGAATTCATCTTGTTCTCCACTCCCAGCAGGTTTTCGTTTCACCACTGGTGAATGTCCAAGCAACCCAAGGCTGGTTTCAGCTGCGTGTTAACACTCGCAGCCGTGCTGTTCAATTGGCTATCCAGTGAACGCTGGTTAGCTCTTGATTTTCCTTCCACACACCGAGCCTTCAGAAATCATTCTTATCTCCACTTCAGAGTGTTCCATTCGTTCCCTGCGAATCTGGAATTCCTCTGACTCTCCACACCAGGCAGATTTTCCTAACAACACTGGTGAATGACCAGGAAATCCAATGCTGGTTTTCAGCGGCTGTTCACACTCACAGCCTTGCTGTTCAATTGGCAATCCAGTCAAACCTAGTCAGCTCTTCATTTTCCTGTCCACACAACCCAGCGTTCAGAAATCATTGGAATCTCTACTACAGAAATTTCCATTCATTCACTGTGAATCTGGAAATACTCTGAATCTGCATTCCAGGAAGGCTTTCGTTACACCACTGATGAATGTCCAAGTAATGCAATGCTGCTTCTTAGTGGTCTGTTCACACTCGAAACCGTGCTGTTCATTGGCTATCCACTCAATATCGGTCAGCTCTTCAATATCCTGTCCAGACTATCCAGATTCCTAAATGTTGGCAATCACCACTACAGAATGTTCCATTCAATCACGCGAATCTGGAATTCATCAGAGTCTCCACTCCTGGAAGGTATTCGTGACACCACTGGTAAATGTCCAAGGAAGACAATGCTGGTTTTAAGCCGCCTGCTAACACACTCAGCCGTGCTGTTCAATTTGCTATCCACCCAACCCTATTCAGCTCTACATTTTCCTGTCCTCATAACCCAACCTTCAGAAATAATTGGTATCTCCTCCACAGAATGTTCCGTTCATTCACTGCGAATCTTAAATTCATCTGACTCTCAACTCCCGGCGGGTTATCGTTACACCACTTGTGAATGTCCAAGTAAGCCAATGCTGGTTTTCAGTGGCCTGTTCATACTAAGAGACGTGCTGTTCATTTGGCTATCCACTCCACCCTGTTCAGCTCTACATTTTCGTGTCCACAAAACCCAGCCTTCAGAAATCATTGGAATCACCACTAGAGAATGTTCCATTCATTCACTGCGAATCTGGAATTCCTCTGAACCTCCACTCCTGGCAGGTTTTCGTTACGCCACTGGTGAATGTCCAAGTAACTCAATACTGGTTTTCAGAGGCATGTTCAACTCGCAGAAGTGCTGTTCAATGGGCTATCCACTCAATATTGGTCAGCTCTTCATTTTCCTCTCCACACAAACCAGCCTTCAGAAATCATTGGGCTCTCCACTACAGACTGTTCCATTCATTCACTGCGATTCTGCAATTCATCTGACTCTCCGCTCCAGGCAGGTTTTCATTACAGCACTGGTGAATGACCAAGTAATCCAATGCTGGTTTTCAGCCGCCTTTTCACACTCGCAGTGTGCTGTTCAATTGTCTATCCACTCAAACCTGGTCAGCCTTTCATTTTCTTTTCCACAATATCAGACTTCAGAAATCATTGGAATCGCCAGTACAGAATGTTCCATTCATTCACTGCCAATCTGGAATTCATCTGAATCTGCACTCCAGGTAGGCTTTCATTACACCACTTATGAATGTCCAAGTAACACAATGCTGGTTTTCAGCGGTCTGTTCACACTCTAAGCCCTGCTTTTTACTGGGTATCCACACAACTGTGGTCAGCTCTTCATTTTCATGTCCAAACAATCCAGACTTGAGAAATCATTGCAATCTCCAGTACAGAATGTTCCATTCATTCACTGCGAATCTGGAATTCAACTGAATCTCCACTACCTGCAGATTTATCTTACACCACTTGTGAATGTCCAAGTAAAACAATGCTGGTTTTCAGAGGCCTGTTCATGTTCGCAGTCGTGCTGTTCAATTGGCTATCCACTCAACCTGTTTTGCTCCTCATTTTCCTGTGCACACAACCCAGCCTTCAGAAATCATTGTAATCTCCACTACAGGATGTTCCATTCATTCACTGGGAATCTGGAATTCATCTGAATCTGCACTCCACGCAGGCTTTCGTTACACCACTGCTGAAAGTCGAAGTAATGCAATACTGGTTTTCAGTGGTCTGTTCACATTCGAAGCCGAGGCTTTTTACAGGCTATCCACTCAACACTGGTCAGCTCTTCATTTTCGTGTCCCGACAATCCAGATTTCAGAAATCATTGCAATCTCCACTACAGAATGTTCCATTCATTCACTGCGAGTCTGGAGTTTATCTGATTCTCCACTCCCGCCTGGTTAACATTACACCACTTGTGAATGTCCAAGTAAGCCAATGCTGGTTTTCAGAGGCCTGTTCATACTCGCAGCCGTGCTGTTTAATTGACAATTCACTCCACCCTGTTCAGCTCTTCATTGTCCCACCACACTACCAGCCTTCAGAAATCTTTGTTATCTCCACTACAGAATGTTCCATTCATTCACTGCGAATCTGGAATTCATCTGACTCTCAACTCCACGCAGGTTTTCATTACACCACTGTTGAATGTCCAAGTAACCCAATGCTGGTTTTCAGCGGCCTGTTCATATTCGCAGCCCTGCTGTTTACTTGGCTATCGATTCAAGCCTGGTCAGCTCTTCATTTTCCTGTCCACACAACACAGGCTTCAGAAATCATTGGAATCTCCTCTACAGAATGTTCCATTCATTCACTGCGAATGTGGAATTCAACTGACTCTCCACTCCATGCAGGTTTTCCTTACACCACTGATGAATGTCCAAGTAACCCAATGCTGGTTTTCAGCTGCATGTTCACACTCGCAGCCATGCTATACAATTGGCTTTCCACTAAATCCTGATTAGTTCTTGATTTTCCTTCCACACGACCCAGCCTTCAGAAATCGTTGGAATCTCCACTAGAGAATGTTCCATTCATTCACTGCGAATCTGGAATTCCTCTGAACCTCCACTCCCGGCAGGTTTTCGTTACACCACTGTTGAATGTCCAAGTAACCCAATGTTTTAAGTGTTTTCTTCACAAGCGCAGTGGTGCTGTTCAATTGGCTATCCACTCAACCCTGGCCAGCTCTACATTTTCCTGTCCACACCACAGAGACTGGAGAAATCATTGTTATCTCCACTACAGAATGTTCCATTCATTCACAGCGAATCTGGAATTCATCTGAATCTCCACTCCCGGCAGGTTTTCGTGACACCACTGGTAAATATCCAAGTAAGCCAATGCTGGTTTTAAGTGGCCTGCTCATACTCTCAGCCGTGCTGTTCAATTTGCTATCCACTCAACCCTCTTCAGCTCCATTTTCCTGTCCACATAACCCAAACTTCAGAAACAATTGGTATCTCCTCCACAGAATGTTCCATTCATTGACGGCAAATCTGAAATTCATCTAATTCTCAACTCCCGTCAGGTTTTCGTTACACCACTTGTGAATGTCCAATTAAGCCAAAGCTGGTTTTCAGTGGCCTGTTCTTACTACGAGACGTGCTGTTCATTTGGCTATCCATTCCACCCTGTTCAGCTCTACATTTTCGTGTCCACAAAACCCAGCCTTCAGAAATCATTGGAATCACCACTAGAGAATGTTCCATTCATTCACTGCAAATCTGGAATTCATCTGAATCTCCACTCCCGGCAGGTTTTCATTGCACCACTGCTGAATGTTCAAGTAACGCAATGATGGTTTTCAGCGGTCTATTCACACTCGAACCCGTGCTGTTCACGGTCTAGCGACTCAACACTGGTGAGTTCTTCTTTTTCCAGTTCAGACAATACAAACCTCAGAAACCATTGCAATCTACACTACAGAATGTTTCATTCATTCAGGCGAATCTTGAATTCATCTTGTTCTCCACTCCCAGCAGGTTTTCGTTTCACCACTGGTGAATGTCCAAGCAACCCAAGGCTGGTTTCAGCTGCGTGTTAACACTCGCAGCCGTGCTGTTCAATTGGCTATCCAGTGAACGCTGGTTAGCTCTTGATTTTCCTTCCACACACCGAGCCTTCAGAAATCATTCTTATCTCCACTTCAGAATGTTCCATTCGTTCCCTGCGAATCTGGAATTCCTCTGACTCTCCACACCAGGCAGATTTTCCTAACAACACTGGTGAATGACCAGGTAATCCAATGCTGGTTTTCAGCGGCTGTTCACACTCACAGCCTTGCTGTTCAATTGGCAATCCAGTCAAACCTAGTCAGCTCTTCATTTTCCTGTCCACACAACCCAGCGTTCAGAAATCATTGGAATCTCTACTACAGAAATTTCCATTCATTCACTGTGAATCTGGAAATACTCTGAATCTGCATTCCAGGAAGGCTTTCGTTACACCACTGATGAATGTCCAAGTAATGCAATGCTGCTTCTTAGTGGTCTGTTCACACTCGAAACCGTGCTGTTCATTGGCTATCCACTCAATATCGGTCAGCTCTTCAATATCCTGTCCAGACTATCCAGATTCCTAAATGTTGGCAATCACCACTACAGAATGTTCCATTCAATCACGCGAATCTGGAATTCATCAGAGTCTCCACTCCTGGAAGGTTTTCGTGACACCACTGGTAAATGTCCAAGGAAGACAATGCTGGTTTTAAGCCGCCTGCTAACACACTCAGCCGTGCTGTTCAATTTGCTATCCACCCAACCCTATTCAGCTCTACATTTTCCTGTCCTCATAACCCAACCTTCAGAAATAATTGGTATCTCCTCCACAGAATGTTCCGTTCATTCACTGCGAATCTTAAATTCATCTGACTCTCAACTCCCGGCGGGTTATCGTTACACCACTTGTGAATGTCCAAGTAAGCCAATGCTGGTTTTCAGTGGCCTGTTCATACTAAGAGACGTGCTGTTCATTTGGCTATCCACTCCACCCTGTTCAGCTCTACATTTTCGTGTCCACAAAACCCAGCCTTCAGAAATCATTGGAATCACCACTAGAGAATGTTCCATTCATTCACTGCGAATCTGGAATTCCTCTGAACCTCCACTCCTGGCAGGTTTTCGTTACGCCACTGGTGAATGTCCAAGTAACTCAATACTGGTTTTCAGAGGCATGTTCAACTCGCAGAAGTGCTGTTCAATGGGCTATCCACTCAATATTGGTCAGCTCTTCATTTTCCTCTCCACACAAACCAGCCTTCAGAAATCATTGGGCTCTCCACTACAGACTGTTCCATTCATTCACTGCGATTCTGCAATTCATCTGACTCTCCGCTCCAGGCAGGTTTTCATTACAGCACTGGTGAATGACCAAGTAATCCAATGCTGGTTTTCAGCCGCCTTTTCACACTCGCAGTGTGCTGTTCAATTGTCTATCCACTCAAACCTGGTCAGCCTTTCATTTTCTTTTCCACAATATCAGACTTCAGAAATCATTGGAATCGCCAGTACAGAATGTTCCATTCATTCACTGCCAATCTGGAATTCATCTGAATCTGCACTCCAGGTAGGCTTTCATTACACCACTTATGAATGTCCAAGTAACACAATGCTGGTTTTCAGCGGTCTGTTCACACTCTAAGCCCTGCTTTTTACTGGGTATCCACACAACTGTGGTCAGCTCTTCATTTTCATGTCCAAACAATCCAGACTTGAGAAATCATTGCAATCTCCAGTACAGAATGTTCCATTCATTCACTGCGAATCTGGAATTCAACTGAATCTCCACTACCTGCAGATTTATCTTACACCACTTGTGAATGTCCAAGTAAAACAATGCTGGTTTTCAGAGGCCTGTTCATGTTCGCAGTCGTGCTGTTCAATTGGCTATCCACTCAACCTGTTTTGCTCCTCATTTTCCTGTGCACACAACCCAGCCTTCAGAAATCATTGTAATCTCCACTACAGGATGTTCCATTCATTCACTGGGAATCTGGAATTCATCTGAATCTGCACTCCACGCAGGCTTTCGTTACACCACTGCTGAAAGTCGAAGTAATGCAATACTGGTTTTCAGTGGTCTGTTCACATTCGAAGCCGAGGCTTTTTACAGGCTATCCACTCAACACTGGTCAGCTCTTCATTTTCGTGTCCCCACAATCCAGATTTCAGAAATCATTGCAATCTCCACTACAGAATGTTCCATTCATTCACTGCGAGTCTGGAGTTTATCTGATTCTCCACTCCCGCCTGGTTAACATTACACCACTTGTGAATGTCCAAGTAAGCCAATGCTGGTTTTCAGAGGCCTGTTCATACTCGCAGCCGTGCTGTTTAATTGACAATTCACTCCACCCTGTTCAGCTCTTCATTGTCCCACCACACTACCAGCCTTCAGAAATCTTTGTTATCTCCACTACAGAATGTTCCATTCATTCACTGCGAATCTGGAATTCATCTGACTCTCAACTCCACGCAGGTTTTCATTACACCACTGTTGAATGTCCAAGTAACCCAATGCTGGTTTTCAGCGGCCTGTTCATATTCGCAGCCCTGCTGTTTACTTGGCTATCGATTCAAGCCTGGTCAGCTCTTCATTTTCCTGTCCACACAACACAGGCTTCAGAAATCATTGGAATCTCCTCTACAGAATGTTCCATTCATTCACTGCGAATGTGGAATTCAACTGACTCTCCACTCCATGCAGGTTTTCCTTACACCACTGATGAATGTCCAAGTAACCCAATGCTGGTTTTCAGCTGCATGTTCACACTCGCAGCCATGCTATACAATTGGCTTTCCACTAAATCCTGATTAGTTCTTGATTTTCCTTCCACACGACCCAGCCTTCAGAAATCGTTGGAATCTCCACTAGAGAATGTTCCATTCATTCACTGCGAATCTGGAATTCCTCTGAACCTCCACTCCCGGCAGGTTTTCGTTACACCACTGTTGAATGTCCAAGTAACCCAATGTTTTAAGTGTTTTCTTCACAAGCGCAGTGGTGCTGTTCAATTGGCTATCCACTCAACCCTGGCCAGCTCTACATTTTCCTGTCCACACCACAGAGACTGGAGAAATCATTGTTATCTCCACTACAGAATGTTCCATTCATTCACAGCGAATCTGGAATTCATCTGAATCTCCACTCCCGGCAGGTTTTCGTGACACCACTGGTAAATATCCAAGTAAGCCAATGCTGGTTTTAAGTGGCCTGCTCATACTCTCAGCCGTGCTGTTCAATTTGCTATCCACTCAACCCTCTTCAGCTCCATTTTCCTGTCCACATAACCCAAACTTCAGAAACAATTGGTATCTCCTCCACAGAATGTTCCATTCATTGACGGCAAATCTGAAATTCATCTAATTCTCAACTCCCGTCAGGTTTTCGTTACACCACTTGTGAATGTCCAATTAAGCCAAAGCTGGTTTTCAGTGGCCTGTTCTTACTACGAGACGTGCTGTTCATTTGGCTATCCATTCCACCCTGTTCAGCTCTACATTTTCGTGTCCACAAAACCCAGCCTTCAGAAATCATTGGAATCACCACTAGAGAATGTTCCATTCATTCACTGCGAATCTGGAATTCATCTGAATCTCCACTCCCGGCAGGTTTTCATTGCACCACTGCTGAATGTTCAAGTAACGCAATGATGGTTTTCAGCGGTCTATTCACACTCGAACCCGTGCTGTTCACGGTCTAGCGACTCAACACTGGTGAGTTCTTCTTTTTCCAGTTCAGACAATACAAACCTCAGAAACCATTGCAATCTACACTACAGAATGTTTCATTCATTCAGGCGAATCTTGAATTCATCTTGTTCTCCACTCCCAGCAGGTTTTCGTTTCACCACTGGTGAATGTCCAAGCAACCCAAGGCTGGTTTCAGCTGCGTGTTAACACTCGCAGCCGTGCTGTTCAATTGGCTATCCAGTGAACGCTGGTTAGCTCTTGATTTTCCTTCCACACACCGAGCCTTCAGAAATCATTCTTATCTCCACTTCAGAATGTTCCATTCGTTCCCTGCGAATCTGGAATTCCTCTGACTCTCCACACCAGGCAGATTTTCCTAACAACACTGGTGAATGACCAGGTAATCCAATGCTGGTTTTCAGCGGCTGTTCACACTCACAGCCTTGCTGTTCAATTGGCAATCCAGTCAAACCTAGTCAGCTCTTCATTTTCCTGTCCACACAACCCAGCGTTCAGAAATCATTGGAATCTCTACTACAGAAATTTCCATTCATTCACTGTGAATCTGGAAATACTCTGAATCTGCATTCCAGGAAGGCTTTCGTTACACCACTGATGAATGTCCAAGTAATGCAATGCTGCTTCTTAGTGGTCTGTTCACACTCGAAACCGTGCTATTCATTGGCTATCCACTCAATATCGGTCAGCTCTTCAATATCCTGTCCAGACTATCCAGATTCCTAAATGTTGGCAATCACCACTACAGAATGTTCCATTCAATCACGCGAATCTGGAATTCATCAGAGTCTCCACTCCTGGAAGGTTTTCGTGACACCACTGGTAAATGTCCAAGGAAGACAATGCTGGTTTTAAGCCGCCTGCTAACACACTCAGCCGTGCTGTTCAATTTGCTATCCACCCAACCCTATTCAGCTCTACATTTTCCTGTCCTCATAACCCAACCTTCAGAAATAATTGGTATCTCCTCCACAGAATGTTCCGTTCATTCACTGCGAATCTTAAATTCATCTGACTCTCAACTCCCGGCGGGTTATCGTTACACCACTTGTGAATGTCCAAGTAAGCCAATGCTGGTTTTCAGTGGCCTGTTCATACTAAGAGACGTGCTGTTCATTTGGCTATCCACTCCACCCTGTTCAGCTCTACATTTTCGTGTCCACAAAACCCAGCCTTCAGAAATCATTGGAATCACCACTAGAGAATGTTCCATTCATTCACTGCGAATCTGGAATTCCTCTGAACCTCCACTCCTGGCAGGTTTTCGTTACGCCACTGGTGAATGTCCAAGTAACTCAATACTGGTTTTCAGAGGCATGTTCAACTCGCAGAAGTGCTGTTCAATGGGCTATCCACTCAATATTGGTCAGCTCTTCATTTTCCTCTCCACACAAACCAGCCTTCAGAAATCATTGGGCTCTCCACTACAGACTGTTCCATTCATTCACTGCGATTCTGCAATTCATCTGACTCTCCGCTCCAGGCAGGTTTTCATTACAGCACTGGTGAATGACCAAGTAATCCAATGCTGGTTTTCAGCCGCCTTTTCACACTCGCAGTGTGCTGTTCAATTGTCTATCCACTCAAACCTGGTCAGCCTTTCATTTTCTTTTCCACAATATCAGACTTCAGAAATCATTGGAATCGCCAGTACAGAATGTTCCATTCATTCACTGCCAATCTGGAATTCATCTGAATCTGCACTCCAGGTAGGCTTTCATTACACCACTTATGAATGTCCAAGTAACACAATGCTGGTTTTCAGCGGTCTGTTCACACTCTAAGCCCTGCTTTTTACTGGGTATCCACACAACTGTGGTCAGCTCTTCATTTTCATGTCCAAACAATCCAGACTTGAGAAATCATTGCAATCTCCAGTACAGAATGTTCCATTCATTCACTGCGAATCTGGAATTCAACTGAATCTCCACTACCTGCAGATTTATCTTACACCACTTGTGAATGTCCAAGTAAAACAATGCTGGTTTTCAGAGGCCTGTTCATGTTCGCAGTCGTGCTGTTCAATTGGCTATCCACTCAACCTGTTTTGCTCCTCATTTTCCTGTGCACACAACCCAGCCTTCAGAAATCATTGTAATCTCCACTACAGGATGTTCCATTCATTCACTGGGAATCTGGAATTCATCTGAATCTGCACTCCACGCAGGCTTTCGTTACACCACTGCTGAAAGTCGAAGTAATGCAATACTGGTTTTCAGTGGTCTGTTCACATTCGAAGCCGAGGCTTTTTACAGGCTATCCACTCAACACTGGTCAGCTCTTCATTTTCGTGTCCCCACAATCCAGATTTCAGAAATCATTGCAATCTCCACTACAGAATGTTCCATTCATTCACTGCGAGTCTGGAGTTTATCTGATTCTCCACTCCCGCCTGGTTAACATTACACCACTTGTGAATGTCCAAGTAAGCCAATGCTGGTTTTCAGAGGCCTGTTCATACTCGCAGCCGTGCTGTTTAATTGACAATTCACTCCACCCTGTTCAGCTCTTCATTGTCCCACCACACTACCAGCCTTCAGAAATCTTTGTTATCTCCACTACAGAATGTTCCATTCATTCACTGCGAATCTGGAATTCATCTGACTCTCAACTCCACGCAGGTTTTCATTACACCACTGTTGAATGTCCAAGTAACCCAATGCTGGTTTTCAGCGGCCTGTTCATATTCGCAGCCCTGCTGTTTACTTGGCTATCGATTCAAGCCTGGTCAGCTCTTCATTTTCCTGTCCACACAACACAGGCTTCAGAAATCATTGGAATCTCCTCTACAGAATGTTCCATTCATTCACTGCGAATGTGGAATTCAACTGACTCTCCACTCCATGCAGGTTTTCCTTACACCACTGATGAATGTCCAAGTAACCCAATGCTGGTTTTCAGCTGCATGTTCACACTCGCAGCCATGCTATACAATTGGCTTTCCACTAAATCCTGATTAGTTCTTGATTTTCCTTCCACACGACCCAGCCTTCAGAAATCGTTGGAATCTCCACTAGAGAATGTTCCATTCATTCACTGCGAATCTGGAATTCCTCTGAACCTCCACTCCCGGCAGGTTTTCGTTACACCACTGTTGAATGTCCAAGTAACCCAATGTTTTAAGTGTTTTCTTCACAAGCGCAGTGGTGCTGTTCAATTGGCTATCCACTCAACCCTGGCCAGCTCTACATTTTCCTGTCCACACCACAGAGACTGGAGAAATCATTGTTATCTCCACTACAGAATGTTCCATTCATTCACAGCGAATCTGGAATTCATCTGAATCTCCACTCCCGGCAGGTTTTCGTGACACCACTGGTAAATATCCAAGTAAGCCAATGCTGGTTTTAAGTGGCCTGCTCATACTCTCAGCCGTGCTGTTCAATTTGCTATCCACTCAACCCTCTTCAGCTCCATTTTCCTGTCCACATAACCCAAACTTCAGAAACAATTGGTATCTCCTCCACAGAATGTTCCATTCATTGACGGCAAATCTGAAATTCATCTAATTCTCAACTCCCGTCAGGTTTTCGTTACACCACTTGTGAATGTCCAATTAAGCCAAAGCTGGTTTTCAGTGGCCTGTTCTTACTACGAGACGTGCTGTTCATTTGGCTATCCATTCCACCCTGTTCAGCTCTACATTTTCGTGTCCACAAAACCCAGCCTTCAGAAATCATTGGAATCACCACTAGAGAATGTTCCATTCATTCACTGCGAATCTGGAATTCATCTGAATCTCCACTCCCGGCAGGTTTTCATTGCACCACTGCTGAATGTTCAAGTAACGCAATGATGGTTTTCAGCGGTCTATTCACACTCGAACCCGTGCTGTTCACGGTCTAGCGACTCAACACTGGTGAGTTCTTCTTTTTCCAGTTCAGACAATACAAACCTCAGAAACCATTGCAATCTACACTACAGAATGTTTCATTCATTCAGGCGAATCTTGAATTCATCTTGTTCTCCACTCCCAGCAGGTTTTCGTTTCACCACTGGTGAATGTCCAAGCAACCCAAGGCTGGTTTCAGCTGCGTGTTAACACTCGCAGCCGTGCTGTTCAATTGGCTATCCAGTGAACGCTGGTTAGCTCTTGATTTTCCTTCCACACACCGAGCCTTCAGAAATCATTCTTATCTCCACTTCAGAGTGTTCCATTCGTTCCCTGCGAATCTGGAATTCCTCTGACTCTCCACACCAGGCAGATTTTCCTAACAACACTGGTGAATGACCAGGTAATCCAATGCTGGTTTTCAGCGGCTGTTCACACTCACAGCCTTGCTGTTCAATTGGCAATCCAGTCAAACCTAGTCAGCTCTTCATTTTCCTGTCCACACAACCCAGCGTTCAGAAATCATTGGAATCTCTACTACAGAAATTTCCATTCATTCACTGTGAATCTGGAAATACTCTGAATCTGCATTCCAGGAAGGCTTTCGTTACACCACTGATGAATGTCCAAGTAATGCAATGCTGCTTCTTAGTGGTCTGTTCACACTCGAAACCGTGCTGTTCATTGGCTATCCACTCAATATCGGTCAGCTCTTCAATATCCTGTCCAGACTATCCAGATTCCTAAATGTTGGCAATCACCACTACAGAATGTTCCATTCAATCACGCGAATCTGGAATTCATCAGAGTCTCCACTCCTGGAAGGTTTTCGTGACACCACTGGTAAATGTCCAAGGAAGACAATGCTGGTTTTAAGCCGCCTGCTAACACACTCAGCCGTGCTGTTCAATTTGCTATCCACCCAACCCTATTCAGCTCTACATTTTCCTGTCCTCATAACCCAACCTTCAGAAATAATTGGTATCTCCTCCACAGAATGTTCCGTTCATTCACTGCGAATCTTAAATTCATCTGACTCTCAACTCCCGGCGGGTTATCGTTACACCACTTGTGAATGTCCAAGTAAGCCAATGCTGGTTTTCAGTGGCCTGTTCATACTAAGAGACGTGCTGTTCATTTGGCTATCCACTCCACCCTGTTCAGCTCTACATTTTCGTGTCCACAAAACCCAGCCTTCAGAAATCATTGGAATCACCACTAGAGAATGTTCCATTCATTCACTGCGAATCTGGAATTCCTCTGAACCTCCACTCCTGGCAGGTTTTCGTTACGCCACTGGTGAATGTCCAAGTAACTCAATACTGGTTTTCAGAGGCATGTTCAACTCGCAGAAGTGCTGTTCAATGGGCTATCCACTCAATATTGGTCAGCTCTTCATTTTCCTCTCCACACAAACCAGCCTTCAGAAATCATTGGGCTCTCCACTACAGACTGTTCCATTCATTCACTGCGATTCTGCAATTCATCTGACTCTCCGCTCCAGGCAGGTTTTCATTACAGCACTGGTGAATGACCAAGTAATCCAATGCTGGTTTTCAGCCGCCTTTTCACACTCGCAGTGTGCTGTTCAATTGTCTATCCACTCAAACCTGGTCAGCCTTTCATTTTCTTTTCCACAATATCAGACTTCAGAAATCATTGGAATCGCCAGTACAGAATGTTCCATTCATTCACTGCCAATCTGGAATTCATCTGAATCTGCACTCCAGGTAGGCTTTCATTACACCACTTATGAATGTCCAAGTAACACAATGCTGGTTTTCAGCGGTCTGTTCACACTCTAAGCCCTGCTTTTTACTGGGTATCCACACAACTGTGGTCAGCTCTTCATTTTCATGTCCAAACAATCCAGACTTGAGAAATCATTGCAATCTCCAGTACAGAATGTTCCATTCATTCACTGCGAATCTGGAATTCAACTGAATCTCCACTACCTGCAGATTTATCTTACACCACTTGTGAATGTCCAAGTAAAACAATGCTGGTTTTCAGAGGCCTGTTCATGTTCGCAGTCGTGCTGTTCAATTGGCTATCCACTCAACCTGTTTTGCTCCTCATTTTCCTGTGCACACAACCCAGCCTTCAGAAATCATTGTAATCTCCACTACAGGATGTTCCATTCATTCACTGGGAATCTGGAATTCATCTGAATCTGCACTCCACGCAGGCTTTCGTTACACCACTGCTGAAAGTCGAAGTAATGCAATACTGGTTTTCAGTGGTCTGTTCACATTCGAAGCCGAGGCTTTTTACAGGCTATCCACTCAACACTGGTCAGCTCTTCATTTTCGTGTCCCCACAATCCAGATTTCAGAAATCATTGCAATCTCCACTACAGAATGTTCCATTCATTCACTGCGAGTCTGGAGTTTATCTGATTCTCCACTCCCGCCTGGTTAACATTACACCACTTGTGAATGTCCAAGTAAGCCAATGCTGGTTTTCAGAGGCCTGTTCATACTCGCAGCCGTGCTGTTTAATTGACAATTCACTCCACCCTGTTCAGCTCTTCATTGTCCCACCACACTACCAGCCTTCAGAAATCTTTGTTATCTCCACTACAGAATGTTCCATTCATTCACTGCGAATCTGGAATTCATCTGACTCTCAACTCCACGCAGGTTTTCATTACACCACTGTTGAATGTCCAAGTAACCCAATGCTGGTTTTCAGCGGCCTGTTCATATTCGCAGCCCTGCTGTTTACTTGGCTATCGATTCAAGCCTGGTCAGCTCTTCATTTTCCTGTCCACACAACACAGGCTTCAGAAATCATTGGAATCTCCTCTACAGAATGTTCCATTCATTCACTGCGAATGTGGAATTCAACTGACTCTCCACTCCATGCAGGTTTTCCTTACACCACTGATGAATGTCCAAGTAACCCAATGCTGGGTTTCAGCTGCATGTTCACACTCGCAGCCATGCTATACAATTGGCTTTCCACTAAATCCTGATTAGTTCTTGATTTTCCTTCCACAAGACCCAGCCTTCAGAAATCGTTGGAATCTCCACTGGAGAATGTTCCATTCATTCACTGCGAATCTGGAATTCCTCTGAACCTCCACTCCCGGCAGGTTTTCGTTACACCACTGTTGAATGTCCAAGTAACCCAATGTTTTAAGTGTTTTCTTCACAAGCGCAGTGGTGCTGTTCAATTGGCTATCCACTCAACCCTGGCCAGCTCTACATTTTCCTGTCCACACCACAGAGACTGGAGAAATCATTGTTATCTCCACTACAGAATGTTCCATTCATTCACAGCGAATCTGGAATTCATCTGAATCTCCACTCCCGGCAGGTTTTCGTGACACCACTGGTAAATATCCAAGTAAGCCAATGCTGGTTTTAAGTGGCCTGCTCATACTCTCAGCCGTGCTGTTCAATTTGCTATCCACTCAACCCTCTTCAGCTCCATTTTCCTGTCCACATAACCCAAACTTCAGAAACAATTGGTATCTCCTCCACAGAATGTTCCATTCATTGACGGCAAATCTGAAATTCATCTAATTCTCAACTCCCGTCAGGTTTTCGTTACACCACTTGTGAATGTCCAATTAAGCCAAAGCTGGTTTTCAGTGGCCTGTTCTTACTACGAGACGTGCTGTTCATTTGGCTATCCATTCCACCCTGTTCAGCTCTACATTTTCGTGTCCACAAAACCCAGCCTTCAGAAATCATTGGAATCACCACTAGAGAATGTTCCATTCATTCACTGCGAATCTGGAATTCATCTGAATCTCCACTCCCGGCAGGTTTTCATTGCACCACTGCTGAATGTTCAAGTAACGCAATGATGGTTTTCAGCAGACTATTCACACTCGAACCCGTGCTGTTCACGGTCTAGCGACTCAACACTGGTGAGTTCTTCTTTTTCCAGTTCAGACAATACAAACCTCAGAAACCATTGCAATCTACACTACAGAATGTTTCATTCATTCAGGCGAATCTTGAATTCATCTTGTTCTCCACTCCCAGCAGGTTTTCGTTTCACCACTGGTGAATGTCCAAGCAACCCAAGGCTGGTTTCAGCTGCGTGTTAACACTCGCAGCCGTGCTGTTCAATTGGCTATCCAGTGAACGCTGGTTAGCTCTTGATTTTCCTTCCACACACCGAGCCTTCAGAAATCATTCTTATCTCCACTTCAGAATGTTCCATTCGTTCCCTGCGAATCTGGAATTCCTCTGACTCTCCACACCAGGCAGATTTTCCTAACAACACTGGTGAATGACCAGGTAATCCAATGCTGGTTTTCAGCGGCTGTTCACACTCACAGCCTTGCTGTTCAATTGGCAATCCAGTCAAACCTAGTCAGCTCTTCATTTTCCTGTCCACACAACCCAGCGTTCAGAAATCATTGGAATCTCTACTACAGAAATTTCCATTCATTCACTGTGAATCTGGAAATACTCTGAATCTGCATTCCAGGAAGGCTTTCGTTACACCACTGATGAATGTCCAAGTAATGCAATGCTGCTTCTTAGTGGTCTGTTCACACTCGAAACCGTGCTGTTCATTGGCTATCCACTCAATATCGGTCAGCTCTTCAATATCCTGTCCAGACTATCCAGATTCCTAAATGTTGGCAATCACCACTACAGAATGTTCCATTCAATCACGCGAATCTGGAATTCATCAGAGTCTCCACTCCTGGAAGGTTTTCGTGACACCACTGGTAAATGTCCAAGGAAGACAATGCTGGTTTTAAGCCGCCTGCTAACACACTCAGCCGTGCTGTTCAATTTGCTATCCACCCAACCCTATTCAGCTCTACATTTTCCTGTCCTCATAACCCAACCTTCAGAAATAATTGGTATCTCCTCCACAGAATGTTCCGTTCATTCACTGCGAATCTTAAATTCATCTGACTCTCAACTCCCGGCGGGTTATCGTTACACCACTTGTGAATGTCCAAGTAAGCCAATGCTGGTTTTCAGTGGCCTGTTCATACTAAGAGACGTGCTGTTCATTTGGCTATCCACTCCACCCTGTTCAGCTCTACATTTTCGTGTCCACAAAACCCAGCCTTCAGAAATCATTGGAATCACCACTAGAGAATGTTCCATTCATTCACTGCGAATCTGGAATTCCTCTGAACCTCCACTCCTGGCAGGTTTTCGTTACGCCACTGGTGAATGTCCAAGTAACTCAATACTGGTTTTCAGAGGCATGTTCAACTCGCAGAAGTGCTGTTCAATGGGCTATCCACTCAATATTGGTCAGCTCTTCATTTTCCTCTCCACACAAACCAGCCTTCAGAAATCATTGGGCTCTCCACTACAGACTGTTCCATTCATTCACTGCGATTCTGCAATTCATCTGACTCTCCGCTCCAGGCAGGTTTTCATTACAGCACTGGTGAATGACCAAGTAATCCAATGCTGGTTTTCAGCCGCCTTTTCACACTCGCAGTGTGCTGTTCAATTGTCTATCCACTCAAACCTGGTCAGCCTTTCATTTTCTTTTCCACAATATCAGACTTCAGAAATCATTGGAATCGCCAGTACAGAATGTTCCATTCATTCACTGCCAATCTGGAATTCATCTGAATCTGCACTCCAGGTAGGCTTTCATTACACCACTTATGAATGTCCAAGTAACACAATGCTGGTTTTCAGCGGTCTGTTCACACTCTAAGCCCTGCTTTTTACTGGGTATCCACACAACTGTGGTCAGCTCTTCATTTTCATGTCCAAACAATCCAGACTTGAGAAATCATTGCAATCTCCAGTACAGAATGTTCCATTCATTCACTGCGAATCTGGAATTCAACTGAATCTCCACTACCTGCAGATTTATCTTACACCACTTGTGAATGTCCAAGTAAAACAATGCTGGTTTTCAGAGGCCTGTTCATGTTCGCAGTCGTGCTGTTCAATTGGCTATCCACTCAACCTGTTTTGCTCCTCATTTTCCTGTGCACACAACCCAGCCTTCAGAAATCATTGTAATCTCCACTACAGGATGTTCCATTCATTCACTGGGAATCTGGAATTCATCTGAATCTGCACTCCACGCAGGCTTTCGTTACACCACTGCTGAAAGTCGAAGTAATGCAATACTGGTTTTCAGTGGTCTGTTCACATTCGAAGCCGAGGCTTTTTACAGGCTATCCACTCAACACTGGTCAGCTCTTCATTTTCGTGTCCCCACAATCCAGATTTCAGAAATCATTGCAATCTCCACTACAGAATGTTCCATTCATTCACTGCGAGTCTGGAGTTTATCTGATTCTCCACTCCCGCCTGGTTAACATTACACCACTTGTGAATGTCCAAGTAAGCCAATGCTGGTTTTCAGAGGCCTGTTCATACTCGCAGCCGTGCTGTTTAATTGACAATTCACTCCACCCTGTTCAGCTCTTCATTGTCCCACCACACTACCAGCCTTCAGAAATCTTTGTTATCTCCACTACAGAATGTTCCATTCATTCACTGCGAATCTGGAATTCATCTGACTCTCAACTCCACGCAGGTTTTCATTACACCACTGTTGAATGTCCAAGTAACCCAATGCTGGTTTTCAGCGGCCTGTTCATATTCGCAGCCCTGCTGTTTACTTGGCTATCGATTCAAGCCTGGTCAGCTCTTCATTTTCCTGTCCACACAACACAGGCTTCAGAAATCATTGGAATCTCCTCTACAGAATGTTCCATTCATTCACTGCGAATGTGGAATTCAACTGACTCTCCACTCCATGCAGGTTTTCCTTACACCACTGATGAATGTCCAAGTAACCCAATGCTGGTTTTCAGCTGCATGTTCACACTCGCAGCCATGCTATACAATTGGCTTTCCACTAAATCCTGATTAGTTCTTGATTTTCCTTCCACACGACCCAGCCTTCAGAAATCGTTGGAATCTCCACTAGAGAATGTTCCATTCATTCACTGCGAATCTGGAATTCCTCTGAACCTCCACTCCCGGCAGGTTTTCGTTACACCACTGTTGAATGTCCAAGTAACCCAATGTTTTAAGTGTTTTCTTCACAAGCGCAGTGGTGCTGTTCAATTGGCTATCCACTCAACCCTGGCCAGCTCTACATTTTCCTGTCCACACCACAGAGACTGGAGAAATCATTGTTATCTCCACTACAGAATGTTCCATTCATTCACAGCGAATCTGGAATTCATCTGAATCTCCACTCCCGGCAGGTTTTCGTGACACCACTGGTAAATATCCAAGTAAGCCAATGCTGGTTTTAAGTGGCCTGCTCATACTCTCAGCCGTGCTGTTCAATTTGCTATCCACTCAACCCTCTTCAGCTCCATTTTCCTGTCCACATAACCCAAACTTCAGAAACAATTGGTATCTCCTCCACAGAATGTTCCATTCATTGACGGCAAATCTGAAATTCATCTAATTCTCAACTCCCGTCAGGTTTTCGTTACACCACTTGTGAATGTCCAATTAAGCCAAAGCTGGTTTTCAGTGGCCTGTTCTTACTACGAGACGTGCTGTTCATTTGGCTATCCATTCCACCCTGTTCAGCTCTACATTTTCGTGTCCACAAAACCCAGCCTTCAGAAATCATTGGAATCACCACTAGAGAATGTTCCATTCATTCACTGCGAATCTGGAATTCATCTGAATCTCCACTCCCGGCAGGTTTTCATTGCACCACTGCTGAATGTTCAAGTAACGCAATGATGGTTTTCAGCGGTCTATTCACACTCGAACCCGTGCTGTTCACGGTCTAGCGACTCAACACTGGTGAGTTCTTCTTTTTCCAGTTCAGACAATACAAACCTCAGAAACCATTGCAATCTACACTACAGAATGTTTCATTCATTCAGGCGAATCTTGAATTCATCTTGTTCTCCACTCCCAGCAGGTTTTCGTTTCACCACTGGTGAATGTCCAAGCAACCCAAGGCTGGTTTCAGCTGCGTGTTAACACTCGCAGCCGTGCTGTTCAATTGGCTATCCAGTGAACGCTGGTTAGCTCTTGATTTTCCTTCCACACACCGAGCCTTCAGAAATCATTCTTATCTCCACTTCAGAATGTTCCATTCGTTCCCTGCGAATCTGGAATTCCTCTGACTCTCCACACCAGGCAGATTTTCCTAACAACACTGGTGAATGACCAGGTAATCCAATGCTGGTTTTCAGCGGCTGTTCACACTCACAGCCTTGCTGTTCAATTGGCAATCCAGTCAAACCTAGTCAGCTCTTCATTTTCCTGTCCACACAACCCAGCGTTCAGAAATCATTGGAATCTCTACTACAGAAATTTCCATTCATTCACTGTGAATCTGGAAATACTCTGAATCTGCATTCCAGGAGGGCTTTCGTTACACCACTGATGAATGTCCAAGTAATGCAATGCTGCTTCTTAGTGGTCTGTTCACACTCGAAACCGTGCTGTTCATTGGCTATCCACTCAATATCGGTCAGCTCTTCAATATCCTGTCCAGACTATCCAGATTCCTAAATGTTGGCAATCACCACTACAGAATGTTCCATTCAATCACGCGAATCTGGAATTCATCAGAGTCTCCACTCCTGGAAGGTTTTCGTGACACCACTGGTAAATGTCCAAGGAAGACAATGCTGGTTTTAAGCCGCCTGCTAACACACTCAGCCGTGCTGTTCAATTTGCTATCCACCCAACCCTATTCAGCTCTACATTTTCCTGTCCTCATAACCCAACCTTCAGAAATAATTGGTATCTCCTCCACAGAATGTTCCGTTCATTCACTGCGAATCTTAAATTCATCTGACTCTCAACTCCCGGCGGGTTATCGTTACACCACTTGTGAATGTCCAAGTAAGCCAATGCTGGTTTTCAGTGGCCTGTTCATACTAAGAGACGTGCTGTTCATTTGGCTATCCACTCCACCCTGTTCAGCTCTACATTTTCGTGTCCACAAAACCCAGCCTTCAGAAATCATTGGAATCACCACTAGAGAATGTTCCATTCATTCACTGCGAATCTGGAATTCCTCTGAACCTCCACTCCTGGCAGGTTTTCGTTACGCCACTGGTGAATGTCCAAGTAACTCAATACTGGTTTTCAGAGGCATGTTCAACTCGCAGAAGTGCTGTTCAATGGGCTATCCACTCAATATTGGTCAGCTCTTCATTTTCCTCTCCACACAAACCAGCCTTCAGAAATCATTGGGCTCTCCACTACAGACTGTTCCATTCATTCACTGCGATTCTGCAATTCATCTGACTCTCCGCTCCAGGCAGGTTTTCATTACAGCACTGGTGAATGACCAAGTAATCCAATGCTGGTTTTCAGCCGCCTTTTCACACTCGCAGTGTGCTGTTCAATTGTCTATCCACTCAAACCTGGTCAGCCTTTCATTTTCTTTTCCACAATATCAGACTTCAGAAATCATTGGAATCGCCAGTACAGAATGTTCCATTCATTCACTGCCAATCTGGAATTCATCTGAATCTGCACTCCAGGTAGGCTTTCATTACACCACTTATGAATGTCCAAGTAACACAATGCTGGTTTTCAGCGGTCTGTTCACACTCTAAGCCCTGCTTTTTACTGGGTATCCACACAACTGTGGTCAGCTCTTCATTTTCATGTCCAAACAATCCAGACTTGAGAAATCATTGCAATCTCCAGTACAGAATGTTCCATTCATTCACTGCGAATCTGGAATTCAACTGAATCTCCACTACCTGCAGATTTATCTTACACCACTTGTGAATGTCCAAGTAAAACAATGCTGGTTTTCAGAGGCCTGTTCATGTTCGCAGTCGTGCTGTTCAATTGGCTATCCACTCAACCTGTTTTGCTCCTCATTTTCCTGTGCACACAACCCAGCCTTCAGAAATCATTGTAATCTCCACTACAGGATGTTCCATTCATTCACTGGGAATCTGGAATTCATCTGAATCTGCACTCCACGCAGGCTTTCGTTACACCACTGCTGAAAGTCGAAGTAATGCAATACTGGTTTTCAGTGGTCTGTTCACATTCGAAGCCGAGGCTTTTTACAGGCTATCCACTCAACACTGGTCAGCTCTTCATTTTCGTGTCCCCACAATCCAGATTTCAGAAATCATTGCAATCTCCACTACAGAATGTTCCATTCATTCACTGCGAGTCTGGAGTTTATCTGATTCTCCACTCCCGCCTGGTTAACATTACACCACTTGTGAATGTCCAAGTAAGCCAATGCTGGTTTTCAGAGGCCTGTTCATACTCGCAGCCGTGCTGTTTAATTGACAATTCACTCCACCCTGTTCAGCTCTTCATTGTCCCACCACACTACCAGCCTTCAGAAATCTTTGTTATCTCCACTACAGAATGTTCCATTCATTCACTGCGAATCTGGAATTCATCTGACTCTCAACTCCACGCAGGTTTTCATTACACCACTGTTGAATGTCCAAGTAACCCAATGCTGGTTTTCAGCGGCCTGTTCATATTCGCAGCCCTGCTGTTTACTTGGCTATCGATTCAAGCCTGGTCAGCTCTTCATTTTCCTGTCCACACAACACAGGCTTCAGAAATCATTGGAATCTCCTCTACAGAATGTTCCATTCATTCACTGCGAATGTGGAATTCAACTGACTCTCCACTCCATGCAGGTTTTCCTTACACCACTGATGAATGTCCAAGTAACCCAATGCTGGTTTTCAGCTGCATGTTCACACTCGCAGCCATGCTATACAATTGGCTTTCCACTAAATCCTGATTAGTTCTTGATTTTCCTTCCACACGACCCAGCCTTCAGAAATCGTTGGAATCTCCACTAGAGAATGTTCCATTCATTCACTGCGAATCTGGAAATCCTCTGAACCTCCACTCCCGGCAGGTTTTCGTTACACCACTGTTGAATGTCCAAGTAACCCAATGTTTTAAGTGTTTTCTTCACAAGCGCAGTGGTGCTGTTCAATTGGCTATCCACTCAACCCTGGCCAGCTCTACATTTTCCTGTCCACACCACAGAGACTGGAGAAATCATTGTTATCTCCACTACAGAATGTTCCATTCATTCACAGCGAATCTGGAATTCATCTGAATCTCCACTCCCGGCAGGTTTTCGTGACACCACTGGTAAATATCCAAGTAAGCCAATGCTGGTTTTAAGTGGCCTGCTCATACTCTCAGCCGTGCTGTTCAATTTGCTATCCACTCAACCCTCTTCAGCTCCATTTTCCTGTCCACATAACCCAAACTTCAGAAACAATTGGTATCTCCTCCACAGAATGTTCCATTCATTGACGGCAAATCTGAAATTCATCTAATTCTCAACTCCCGTCAGGTTTTCGTTACACCACTTGTGAATGTCCAATTAAGCCAAAGCTGGTTTTCAGTGGCCTGTTCTTACTACGAGACGTGCTGTTCATTTGGCTATCCATTCCACCCTGTTCAGCTCTACATTTTCGTGTCCACAAAACCCAGCCTTCAGAAATCATTGGAATCACCACTAGAGAATGTTCCATTCATTCACTGCGAATCTGGAATTCATCTGAATCTCCACTCCCGGCAGGTTTTCATTGCACCACTGCTGAATGTTCAAGTAACGCAATGATGGTTTTCAGCGGTCTATTCACACTCGAACCCGTGCTGTTCACGGTCTAGCGACTCAACACTGGTGAGTTCTTCTTTTTCCAGTTCAGACAATACAAACCTCAGAAACCATTGCAATCTACACTACAGAATGTTTCATTCATTCAGGCGAATCTTGAATTCATCTTGTTCTCCACTCCCAGCAGGTTTTCGTTTCACCACTGGTGAATGTCCAAGCAACCCAAGGCTGGTTTCAGCTGCGTGTTAACACTCGCAGCCGTGCTGTTCAATTGGCTATCCAGTGAACGCTGGTTAGCTCTTGATTTTCCTTCCACACACCGAGCCTTCAGAAATCATTCTTATCTCCACTTCAGAATGTTCCATTCGTTCCCTGCGAATCTGGAATTCCTCTGACTCTCCACACCAGGCAGATTTTCCTAACAACACTGGTGAATGACCAGGTAATCCAATGCTGGTTTTCAGCGGCTGTTCACACTCACAGCCTTGCTGTTCAATTGGCAATCCAGTCAAACCTAGTCAGCTCTTCATTTTCCTGTCCACACAACCCAGCGTTCAGAAATCATTGGAATCTCTACTACAGAAATTTCCATTCATTCACTGTGAATCTGGAAATACTCTGAATCTGCATTCCAGGAAGGCTTTCGTTACACCACTGATGAATGTCCAAGTAATGCAATGCTGCTTCTTAGTGGTCTGTTCACACTCGAAACCGTGCTGTTCATTGGCTATCCACTCAATATCGGTCAGCTCTTCAATATCCTGTCCAGACTATCCAGATTCCTAAATGTTGGCAATCACCACTACAGAATGTTCCATTCAATCACGCGAATCTGGAATTCATCAGAGTCTCCACTCCTGGAAGGTTTTCGTGACACCACTGGTAAATGTCCAAGGAAGACAATGCTGGTTTTAAGCCGCCTGCTAACACACTCAGCCGTGCTGTTCAATTTGCTATCCACCCAACCCTATTCAGCTCTACATTTTCCTGTCCTCATAACCCAACCTTCAGAAATAATTGGTATCTCCTCCACAGAATGTTCCGTTCATTCACTGCGAATCTTAAATTCATCTGACTCTCAACTCCCGGCGGGTTATCGTTACACCACTTGTGAATGTCCAAGTAAGCCAATGCTGGTTTTCAGTGGCCTGTTCATACTAAGAGACGTGCTGTTCATTTGGCTATCCACTCCACCCTGTTCAGCTCTACATTTTCGTGTCCACAAAACCCAGCCTTCAGAAATCATTGGAATCACCACTAGAGAATGTTCCATTCATTCACTGCGAATCTGGAATTCCTCTGAACCTCCACTCCTGGCAGGTTTTCGTTACGCCACTGGTGAATGTCCAAGTAACTCAATACTGGTTTTCAGAGGCATGTTCAACTCGCAGAAGTGCTGTTCAATGGGCTATCCACTCAATATTGGTCAGCTCTTCATTTTCCTCTCCACACAAACCAGCCTTCAGAAATCATTGGGCTCTCCACTACAGACTGTTCCATTCATTCACTGCGATTCTGCAATTCATCTGACTCTCCGCTCCAGGCAGGTTTTCATTACAGCACTGGTGAATGACCAAGTAATCCAATGCTGGTTTTCAGCCGCCTTTTCACACTCGCAGTGTGCTGTTCAATTCTCTATCCACTCAAACCTGGTCAGCCTTTCATTTTCTTTTCCACAATATCAGACTTCAGAAATCATTGGAATCGCCAGTACAGAATGTTCCATTCATTCACTGCCAATCTGGAATTCATCTGAATCTGCACTCCAGGTAGGCTTTCATTACACCACTTATGAATGTCCAAGTAACACAATGCTGGTTTTCAGCGGTCTGTTCACACTCTAAGCCCTGCTTTTTACTGGGTATCCACACAACTGTGGTCAGCTCTTCATTTTCATGTCCAAACAATCCAGACTTGAGAAATCATTGCAATCTCCAGTACAGAATGTTCCATTCATTCACTGCGAATCTGGAATTCAACTGAATCTCCACTACCTGCAGATTTATCTTACACCACTTGTGAATGTCCAAGTAAAACAATGCTGGTTTTCAGAGGCCTGTTCATGTTCGCAGTCGTGCTGTTCAATTGGCTATCCACTCAACCTGTTTTGCTCCTCATTTTCCTGTGCACACAACCCAGCCTTCAGAAATCATTGTAATCTCCACTACAGGATGTTCCATTCATTCACTGGGAATCTGGAATTCATCTGAATCTGCACTCCACGCAGGCTTTCGTTACACCACTGCTGAAAGTCGAAGTAATGCAATACTGGTTTTCAGTGGTCTGTTCACATTCGAAGCCGAGGCTTTTTACAGGCTATCCACTCAACACTGGTCAGCTCTTCATTTTCGTGTCCCCACAATCCAGATTTCAGAAATCATTGCAATCTCCACTACAGAATGTTCCATTCATTCACTGCGAGTCTGGAGTTTATCTGATTCTCCACTCCCGCCTGGTTAACATTACACCACTTGTGAATGTCCAAGTAAGCCAATGCTGGTTTTCAGAGGCCTGTTCATACTCGCAGCCGTGCTGTTTAATTGACAATTCACTCCACCCTGTTCAGCTCTTCATTGTCCCACCACACTACCAGCCTTCAGAAATCTTTGTTATCTCCACTACAGAATGTTCCATTCATTCACTGCGAATCTGGAATTCATCTGACTCTCAACTCCACGCAGGTTTTCATTACACCACTGTTGAATGTCCAAGTAACCCAATGCTGGTTTTCAGCGGCCTGTTCATATTCGCAGCCCTGCTGTTTACTTGGCTATCGATTCAAGCCTGGTCAGCTCTTCATTTTCCTGTCCACACAACACAGGCTTCAGAAATCATTGGAATCTCCTCTACAGAATGTTCCATTCATTCACTGCGAATGTGGAATTCAACTGACTCTCCACTCCATGCAGGTTTTCCTTACACCACTGATGAATGTCCAAGTAACCCAATGCTGGTTTTCAGCTGCATGTTCACACTCGCAGCCATGCTATACAATTGGCTTTCCACTAAATCCTGATTAGTTCTTGATTTTCCTTCCACACGACCCAGCCTTCAGAAATCGTTGGAATCTCCACTAGAGAATGTTCCATTCATTCACTGCGAATCTGGAATTCCTCTGAACCTCCACTCCCGGCAGGTTTTCGTTACACCACTGTTGAATGTCCAAGTAACCCAATGTTTTAAGTGTTTTCTTCACAAGCGCAGTGGTGCTGTTCAATTGGCTATCCACTCAACCCTGGCCAGCTCTACATTTTCCTGTCCACACCACAGAGACTGGAGAAATCATTGTTATCTCCACTACAGAATGTTCCATTCATTCACAGCGAATCTGGAATTCATCTGAATCTCCACTCCCGGCAGGTTTTCGTGACACCACTGGTAAATATCCAAGTAAGCCAATGCTGGTTTTAAGTGGCCTGCTCATACTCTCAGCCGTGCTGTTCAATTTGCTATCCACTCAACCCTCTTCAGCTCCATTTTCCTGTCCACATAACCCAAACTTCAGAAACAATTGGTATCTCCTCCACAGAATGTTCCATTCATTGACGGCAAATCTGAAATTCATCTAATTCTCAACTCCCGTCAGGTTTTCGTTACACCACTTGTGAATGTCCAATTAAGCCAAAGCTGGTTTTCAGTGGCCTGTTCTTACTACGAGACGTGCTGTTCATTTGGCTATCCATTCCACCCTGTTCAGCTCTATATTTTCGTGTCCACAAAACCCAGCCTTCAGAAATCATTGGAATCACCACTAGAGAATGTTCCATTCATTCACTGCGAATCTGGAATTCATCTGAATCTCCACTCCCGGCAGGTTTTCATTGCACCACTGCTGAATGTTCAAGTAACGCAATGATGGTTTTCAGCGGTCTATTCACACTCGAACCCGTGCTGTTCACGGTCTAGCGACTCAACACTGGTGAGTTCTTCTTTTTCCAGTTCAGACAATACAAACCTCAGAAACCATTGCAATCTACACTACAGAATGTTTCATTCATTCAGGCGAATCTTGAATTCATCTTGTTCTCCACTCCCAGCAGGTTTTCGTTTCACCACTGGTGAATGTCCAAGCAACCCAAGGCTGGTTTCAGCTGCGTGTTAACACTCGCAGCCGTGCTGTTCAATTGGCTATCCAGTGAACGCTGGTTAGCTCTTGATTTTCCTTCCACACACCGAGCCTTCAGAAATCATTCTTATCTCCACTTCAGAATGTTCCATTCGTTCCCTGCGAATCTGGAATTCCTCTGACTCTCCACACCAGGCAGATTTTCCTAACAACACTGGTGAATGACCAGGTAATCCAATGCTGGTTTTCAGCGGCTGTTCACACTCACAGCCTTGCTGTTCAATTGGCAATCCAGTCAAACCTAGTCAGCTCTTCATTTTCCTGTCCACACAACCCAGCGTTCAGAAATCATTGGCATCTCTACTACAGAAATTTCCATTCATTCACTGTGAATCTGGAAATACTCTGAATCTGCATTCCAGGAAGGCTTTCGTTACACCACTGATGAATGTCCAAGTAATGCAATGCTGCTTCTTAGTGGTCTGTTCACACTCGAAACCGTGCTGTTCATTGGCTATCCACTCAATATCGGTCAGCTCTTCAATATCCTGTCCAGACTATCCAGATTCCTAAATGTTGGCAATCACCACTACAGAATGTTCCATTCAATCACGCGAATCTGGAATTCATCAGAGTCTCCACTCCTGGAAGGTTTTCGTGACACCACTGGTAAATGTCCAAGGAAGACAATGCTGGTTTTAAGCCGCCTGCTAACACACTCAGCCGTGCTGTTCAATTTGCTATCCACCCAACCCTATTCAGCTCTACATTTTCCTGTCCTCATAACCCAACCTTCAGAAATAATTGGTATCTCCTCCACAGAATGTTCCGTTCATTCACTGCGAATCTTAAATTCATCTGACTCTCAACTCCCGGCGGGTTATCGTTACACCACTTGTGAATGTCCAAGTAAGCCAATGCTGGTTTTCAGTGGCCTGTTCATACTAAGAGACGTGCTGTTCATTTGGCTATCCACTCCACCCTGTTCAGCTCTACATTTTCGTGTCCACAAAACCCAGCCTTCAGAAATCATTGGAATCACCACTAGAGAATGTTCCATTCATTCACTGCGAATCTGGAATTCCTCTGAACCTCCACTCCTGGCAGGTTTTCGTTACGCCACTGGTGAATGTCCAAGTAACTCAATACTGGTTTTCAGAGGCATGTTCAACTCGCAGAAGTGCTGTTCAATGGGCTATCCACTCAATATTGGTCAGCTCTTCATTTTCCTCTCCACACAAACCAGCCTTCAGAAATCATTGGGCTCTCCACTACAGACTGTTCCATTCATTCACTGCGATTCTGCAATTCATCTGACTCTCCGCTCCAGGCAGGTTTTCATTACAGCACTGGTGAATGACCAAGTAATCCAATGCTGGTTTTCAGCCGCCTTTTCACACTCGCAGTGTGCTGTTCAATTGTCTATCCACTCAAACCTGGTCAGCCTTTCATTTTCTTTTCCACAATATCAGACTTCAGAAATCATTGGAATCGCCAGTACAGAATGTTCCATTCATTCACTGCCAATCTGGAATTCATCTGAATCTGCACTCCAGGTAGGCTTTCATTACACCACTTATGAATGTCCAAGTAACACAATGCTGGTTTTCAGCGGTCTGTTCACACTCTAAGCCCTGCTTTTTACTGGGTATCCACACAACTGTGGTCAGCTCTTCATTTTCATGTCCGAACAATCCAGACTTGAGAAATCATTGCAATCTCCAGTACAGAATGTTCCATTCATTCACTGCGAATCTGGAATTCAACTGAATCTCCACTACCTGCAGATTTATCTTACACCACTTGTGAATGTCCAAGTAAAACAATGCTGGTTTTCAGAGGCCTGTTCATGTTCGCAGTCGTGCTGTTCAATTGGCTATCCACTCAACCTGTTTTGCTCCTCATTTTCCTGTGCACACAACCCAGCCTTCAGAAATCATTGTAATCTCCACTACAGGATGTTCCATTCATTCACTGGGAATCTGGAATTCATCTGAATCTGCACTCCACGCAGGCTTTCGTTACACCACTGCTGAAAGTCGAAGTAATGCAATACTGGTTTTCAGTGGTCTGTTCACATTCGAAGCCGAGGCTTTTTACAGGCTATCCACTCAACACTGGTCAGCTCTTCATTTTCGTGTCCCCACAATCCAGATTTCAGAAATCATTGCAATCTCCACTACAGAATGTTCCATTCATTCACTGCGAGTCTGGAGTTTATCTGATTCTCCACTCCCGCCTGGTTAACATTACACCACTTGTGAATGTCCAAGTAAGCCAATGCTGGTTTTCAGAGGCCTGTTCATACTCGCAGCCGTGCTGTTTAATTGACAATTCACTCCACCCTGTTCAGCTCTTCATTGTCCCACCACACTACCAGCCTTCAGAAATCTTTGTTATCTCCACTACAGAATGTTCCATTCATTCACTGCGAATCTGGAATTCATCTGACTCTCAACTCCACGTAGGTTTTCATTACACCACTGTTGAATGTCCAAGTAACCCAATGCTGGTTTTCAGCGGCCTGTTCATATTCGCAGCCCTGCTGTTTACTTGGCTATCGATTCAAGCCTGGTCAGCTCTTCATTTTCCTGTCCACACAACACAGGCTTCAGAAATCATTGGAATCTCCTCTACAGAATGTTCCATTCATTCACTGCGAATGTGGAATTCAACTGACTCTCCACTCCATGCAGGTTTTCCTTACACCACTGATGAATGTCCAAGTAACCCAATGCTGGTTTTCAGCTGCATGTTCACACTCGCAGCCATGCTATACAATTGGCTTTGCACTAAATCCTGATTAGTTCTTGATTTTCCTTCCACACGACCCAGCCTTCAGAAATCGTTGGAATCTCCACTAGAGAATGTTCCATTCATTCACTGCGAATCTGGAATTCCTCTGAACCTCCACTCCCGGCAGGTTTTCGTTACACCACTGTTGAATGTCCAAGTAACCCAATGTTTTAAGTGTTTTCTTCACAAGCGCAGTGGTGCTGTTCAATTGGCTATCCACTCAACCCTGGCCAGCTCTACATTTTCCTGTCCACACCACAGAGACTGGAGAAATCATTGTTATCTCCACTACAGAATGTTCCATTCATTCACAGCGAATCTGGAATTCATCTGAATCTCCACTCCCGGCAGGTTTTCGTGACACCACTGGTAAATATCCAAGTAAGCCAATGCTGGTTTTAAGTGGCCTGCTCATACTCTCAGCCGTGCTGTTCAATTTGCTATCCACTCAACCCTCTTCAGCTCCATTTTCCTGTCCACATAACCCAAACTTCGGAAACAATTGGTATCTCCTCCACAGAATGTTCCATTCATTGACGGCAAATCTGAAATTCATCTAATTCTCAACTCCCGTCAGGTTTTCGTTACACCACTTGTGAATGTCCAATTAAGCCAAAGCTGGTTTTCAGTGGCCTGTTCTTACTACGAGACGTGCTGTTCATTTGGCTATCCATTCCACCCTGTTCAGCTCTACATTTTCGTGTCCACAAAACCCAGCCTTCAGAAATCATTGGAATCACCACTAGAGAATGTTCCATTCATTCACTGCGAATCTGGAATTCATCTGAATCTCCACTCCCGGCAGGTTTTCATTGCACCACTGCTGAATGTTCAAGTAACGCAATGATGGTTTTCAGCGGTCTATTCACACTCGAACCCGTGCTGTTCACGGTCTAGCGACTCAACACTGGTGAGTTCTTCTTTTTCCAGTTCAGACAATACAAACCTCAGAAACCATTGCAATCTACACTACAGAATGTTTCATTCATTCAGGCGAATCTTGAATTCATCTTGTTCTCCACTCCCAGCAGGTTTTCGTTTCACCACTGGTGAATGTCCAAGCAACCCAAGGCTGGTTTCAGCTGCGTGTTAACACTCGCAGCCGTGCTGTTCAATTGGCTATCCAGTGAACGCTGGTTAGCTCTTGATTTTCCTTCCACACACCGAGCCTTCAGAAATCATTCTTATCTCCACTTCAGAGTGTTCCATTCGTTCCCTGCGAATCTGGAATTCCTCTGACTCTCCACACCAGGCAGATTTTCCTAACAACACTGGTGAATGACCAGGAAATCCAATGCTGGTTTTCAGCGGCTGTTCACACTCACAGCCTTGCTGTTCAATTGGCAATCCAGTCAAACCTAGTCAGCTCTTCATTTTCCTGTCCACACAACCCAGCGTTCAGAAATCATTGGAATCTCTACTACAGAAATTTCCATTCATTCACTGTGAATCTGGAAATAATCTGAATCTGCATTCCAGGAAGGCTTTCGTTACACCACTGATGAATGTCCAAGTAATGCAATGCTGCTTCTTAGTGGTCTGTTCACACTCGAAACCGTGCTGTTCATTGGCTATCCACTCAATATCGGTCAGCTCTTCAATATCCTGTCCAGACTATCCAGATTCCTAAATGTTGGCAATCACCACTACAGAATGTTCCATTCAATCACGCGAATCTGGAATTCATCAGAGTCTCCACTCCTGGAAGGTATTCGTGACACCACTGGTAAATGTCCAAGGAAGACAATGCTGGTTTTAAGCCGCCTGCTAACACACTCAGCCGTGCTGTTCAATTTGCTATCCACCCAACCCTATTCAGCTCTACATTTTCCTGTCCTCATAACCCAACCTTCAGAAATAATTGGTATCTCCTCCACAGAATGTTCCGTTCATTCACTGCGAATCTTAAATTCATCTGACTCTCAACTCCCGGCGGGTTATCGTTACACCACTTGTGAATGTCCAAGTAAGCCAATGCTGGTTTTCAGTGGCCTGTTCATACTAAGAGACGTGCTGTTCATTTGGCTATCCACTCCACCCTGTTCAGCTCTACATTTTCGTGTCCACAAAACCCAGCCTTCAGAAATCATTGGAATCACCACTAGAGAATGTTCCATTCATTCACTGCGAATCTGGAATTCCTCTGAACCTCCACTCCTGGCAGGTTTTCGTTACGCCACTGGTGAATGTCCAAGTAACTCAATACTGGTTTTCAGAGGCATGTTCAACTCGCAGAAGTGCTGTTCAATGGGCTATCCACTCAATATTGGTCAGCTCTTCATTTTCCTCTCCACACAAACCAGCCTTCAGAAATCATTGGGCTCTCCACTACAGACTGTTCCATTCATTCACTGCGATTCTGCAATTCATCTGACTCTCCGCTCCAGGCAGGTTTTCATTACAGCACTGGTGAATGACCAAGTAATCCAATGCTGGTTTTCAGCCGCCTTTTCACACTCGCAGTGTGCTGTTCAATTGTCTATCCACTCAAACCTGGTCAGCCTTTCATTTTCTTTTCCACAATATCAGACTTCAGAAATCATTGGAATCGCCAGTACAGAATGTTCCATTCATTCACTGCCAATCTGGAATTCATCTGAATCTGCACTCCAGGTAGGCTTTCATTACACCACTTATGAATGTCCAAGTAACACAATGCTGGTTTTCAGCGGTCTGTTCACACTCTAAGCCCTGCTTTTTACTGGGTATCCACACAACTGTGGTCAGCTCTTCATTTTCATGTCCAAACAATCCAGACTTGAGAAATCATTGCAATCTCCAGTACAGAATGTTCCATTCATTCACTGCGAATCTGGAATTCAACTGAATCTCCACTACCTGCAGATTTATCTTACACCACTTGTGAATGTCCAAGTAAAACAATGCTGGTTTTCAGAGGCCTGTTCATGTTCGCAGTCGTGCTGTTCAATTGGCTATCCACTCAACCTGTTTTGCTCCTCATTTTCCTGTGCACACAACCCAGCCTTCAGAAATCATTGTAATCTCCACTACAGGATGTTCCATTCATTCACTGGGAATCTGGAATTCATCTGAATCTGCACTCCACGCAGGCTTTCGTTACACCACTGCTGAAAGTCGAAGTAATGCAATACTGGTTTTCAGTGGTCTGTTCACATTCGAAGCCGAGGCTTTTTACAGGCTATCCACTCAACACTGGTCAGCTCTTCATTTTCGTGTCCCCACAATCCAGATTTCAGAAATCATTGCAATCTCCACTACAGAATGTTCCATTCATTCACTGCGAGTCTGGAGTTTATCTGATTCTCCACTCCCGCCTGGTTAACATTACACCACTTGTGAATGTCCAAGTAAGCCAATGCTGGTTTTCAGAGGCCTGTTCATACTCGCAGCCGTGCTGTTTAATTGACAATTCACTCCACCCTGTTCAGCTCTTCATTGTCCCACCACACTACCAGCCTTCAGAAATCTTTGTTATCTCCACTACAGAATGTTCCATTCATTCACTGCGAATCTGGAATTCATCTGACTCTCAACTCCACGCAGGTTTTCATTACACCACTGTTGAATGTCCAAGTAACCCAATGCTGGTTTTCAGCGGCCTGTTCATATTCGCAGCCCTGCTGTTTACTTGGCTATCGATTCAAGCCTGGTCAGCTCTTCATTTTCCTGTCCACACAACACAGGCTTCAGAAATCATTGGAATCTCCTCTACAGAATGTTCCATTCATTCACTGCGAATGTGGAATTCAACTGACTCTCCACTCCATGCAGGTTTTCCTTACACCACTGATGAATGTCCAAGTAACCCAATGCTGGTTTTCAGCTGCATGTTCACACTCGCAGCCATGCTATACAATTGGCTTTCCACTAAATCCTGATTAGTTCTTGATTTTCCTTCCACACGACCCAGCCTTCAGAAATCGTTGGAATCTCCACTAGAGAATGTTCCATTCATTCACTGCGAATCTGGAATTCCTCTGAACCTCCACTCCCGGCAGGTTTTCGTTACACCACTGTTGAATGTCCAAGTAACCCAATGTTTTAAGTGTTTTCTTCACAAGCGCAGTGGTGCTGTTCAATTGGCTATCCACTCAACCCTGGCCAGCTCTACATTTTCCTGTCCACACCACAGAGACTGGAGAAATCATTGTTATCTCCACTACAGAATGTTCCATTCATTCACAGCGAATCTGGAATTCATCTGAATCTCCACTCCCGGCAGGTTTTCGTGACACCACTGGTAAATATCCAAGTAAGCCAATGCTGGTTTTAAGTGGCCTGCTCATACTCTCAGCCGTGCTGTTCAATTTGCTATCCACTCAACCCTCTTCAGCTCCATTTTCCTGTCCACATAACCCAAACTTCAGAAACAATTGGTATCTCCTCCACAGAATGTTCCATTCATTGACGGCAAATCTGAAATTCATCTAATTCTCAACTCCCGTCAGGTTTTCGTTACACCACTTGTGAATGTCCAATTAAGCCAAAGCTGGTTTTCAGTGGCCTGTTCTTACTACGAGACGTGCTGTTCATTTGGCTATCCATTCCACCCTGTTCAGCTCTACATTTTCGTGTCCACAAAACCCAGCCTTCAGAAATCATTGGAATCACCACTAGAGAATGTTCCATTCATTCACTGCGAATCTGGAATTCATCTGAATCTCCACTCCCGGCAGGTTTTCATTGCACCACTGCTGAATGTTCAAGTAACGCAATGATGGTTTTCAGCGGTCTATTCACACTCGAACCCGTGCTGTTCACGGTCTAGCGACTCAACACTGGTGAGTTCTTCTTTTTCCAGTTCAGACAATACAAACCTCAGAAACCATTGCAATCTACACTACAGAATGTTTCATTCATTCAGGCGAATCTTGAATTCATCTTGTTCTCCACTCCCAGCAGGTTTTCGTTTCACCACTGGTGAATGTCCAAGCAACCCAAGGCTGGTTTCAGCTGCGTGTTAACACTCGCAGCCGTGCTGTTCAATTGGCTATCCAGTGAACGCTGGTTAGCTCTTGATTTTCCTTCCACACACCGAGCCTTCAGAAATCATTCTTATCTCCACTTCAGAATGTTCCATTCGTTCCCTGCGAATCTGGAATTCCTCTGACTCTCCACACCAGGCAGATTTTCCTAACAACACTGGTGAATGACCAGGTAATCCAATGCTGGTTTTCAGCGGCTGTTCACACTCACAGCCTTGCTGTTCAATTGGCAATCCAGTCAAACCTAGTCAGCTCTTCATTTTCCTGTCCACACAACCCAGCGTTCAGAAATCATTGGAATCTCTACTACAGAAATTTCCATTCATTCACTGTGAATCTGGAAATACTCTGAATCTGCATTCCAGGAAGGCTTTCGTTACACCACTGATGAATGTCCAAGTAATGCAATGCTGCTTCTTAGTGGTCTGTTCACACTCGAAACCGTGCTGTTCATTGGCTATCCACTCAATATCGGTCAGCTCTTCAATATCCTGTCCAGACTATCCAGATTCCTAAATGTTGGCAATCACCACTACAGAATGTTCCATTCAATCACGCGAATCTGGAATTCATCAGAGTCTCCACTCCTGGAAGGTTTTCGTGACACCACTGGTAAATGTCCAAGGAAGACAATGCTGGTTTTAAGCCGCCTGCTAACACACTCAGCCGTGCTGTTCAATTTGCTATCCACCCAACCCTATTCAGCTCTACATTTTCCTGTCCTCATAACCCAACCTTCAGAAATAATTGGTATCTCCTCCACAGAATGTTCCGTTCATTCACTGCGAATCTTAAATTCATCTGACTCTCAACTCCCGGCGGGTTATCGTTACACCACTTGTGAATGTCCAAGTAAGCCAATGCTGGTTTTCAGTGGCCTGTTCATACTAAGAGACGTGCTGTTCATTTGGCTATCCACTCCACCCTGTTCAGCTCTACATTTTCGTGTCCACAAAACCCAGCCTTCAGAAATCATTGGAATCACCACTAGAGAATGTTCCATTCATTCACTGCGAATCTGGAATTCCTCTGAACCTCCACTCCTGGCAGGTTTTCGTTACGCCACTGGTGAATGTCCAAGTAACTCAATACTGGTTTTCAGAGGCATGTTCAACTCGCAGAAGTGCTGTTCAATGGGCTATCCACTCAATATTGGTCAGCTCTTCATTTTCCTCTCCACACAAACCAGCCTTCAGAAATCATTGGGCTCTCCACTACAGACTGTTCCATTCATTCACTGCGATTCTGCAATTCATCTGACTCTCCGCTCCAGGCAGGTTTTCATTACAGCACTGGTGAATGACCAAGTAATCCAATGCTGGTTTTCAGCCGCCTTTTCACACTCGCAGTGTGCTGTTCAATTGTCTATCCACTCAAACCTGGTCAGCCTTTCATTTTCTTTTCCACAATATCAGACTTCAGAAATCATTGGAATCGCCAGTACAGAATGTTCCATTCATTCACTGCCAATCTGGAATTCATCTGAATCTGCACTCCAGGTAGGCTTTCATTACACCACTTATGAATGTCCAAGTAACACAATGCTGGTTTTCAGCGGTCTGTTCACACTCTAAGCCCTGCTTTTTACTGGGTATCCACACAACTGTGGTCAGCTCTTCATTTTCATGTCCAAACAATCCAGACTTGAGAAATCATTGCAATCTCCAGTACAGAATGTTCCATTCATTCACTGCGAATCTGGAATTCAACTGAATCTCCACTACCTGCAGATTTATCTTACACCACTTGTGAATGTCCAAGTAAAACAATGCTGGTTTTCAGAGGCCTGTTCATGTTCGCAGTCGTGCTGTTCAATTGGCTATCCACTCAACCTGTTTTGCTCCTCATTTTCCTGTGCACACAACCCAGCCTTCAGAAATCATTGTAATCTCCACTACAGGATGTTCCATTCATTCACTAGGAATCTGGAATTCATCTGAATCTGCACTCCACGCAGGCTTTCGTTACACCACTGCTGAAAGTCGAAGTAATGCAATACTGGTTTTCAGTGGTCTGTTCACATTCGAAGCCGAGGCTTTTTACAGGCTATCCACTCAACACTGGTCAGCTCTTCATTTTCGTGTCCCCACAATCCAGATTTCAGAAATCATTGCAATCTCCACTACAGAATGTTCCATTCATTCACTGCGAGTCTGGAGTTTATCTGATTCTCCACTCCCGCCTGGTTAACATTACACCACTTGTGAATGTCCAAGTAAGCCAATGCTGGTTTTCAGAGGCCTGTTCATACTCGCAGCCGTGCTGTTTAATTGACAATTCACTCCACCCTGTTCAGCTCTTCATTGTCCCACCACACTACCAGCCTTCAGAAATCTTTGTTATCTCCACTACAGAATGTTCCATTCATTCACTGCGAATCTGGAATTCATCTGACTCTCAACTCCACGCAGGTTTTCATTACACCACTGTTGAATGTCCAAGTAACCCAATGCTGGTTTTCAGCGGCCTGTTCATATTCGCAGCCCTGCTGTTTACTTGGCTATCGATTCAAGCATGGTCAGCTCTTCATTTTCCTGTCCACACAACACAGGCTTCAGAAATCATTGGAATCTCCTCTACAGAATGTTCCATTCATTCACTGCGAATGTGGAATTCAACTGACTCTCCACTCCATGCAGGTTTTCCTTACACCACTGATGAATGTCCAAGTAACCCAATGCTGGTTTTCAGCTGCATGTTCACACTCGCAGCCATGCTATACAATTGGCTTTCCACTAAATCCTGATTAGTTCTTGATTTTCCTTCCACACGACCCAGCCTTCAGAAATCGTTGGAATCTCCACTAGAGAATGTTCCATTCATTCACTGCGAATCTGGAATTCCTCTGAACCTCCACTCCCGGCAGGTTTTCGTTACACCACTGTTGAATGTCCAAGTAACCCAATGTTTTAAGTGTTTTCTTCACAAGCGCAGTGGTGCTGTTCAATTGGCTATCCACTCAACCCTGGCCAGCTCTACATTTTCCTGTCCACACCACAGAGACTGGAGAAATCATTGTTATCTCCACTAGAGAATGTTCCATTCATTCACAGCGAATCTGGAATTCATCTGAATCTCCACTCCCGGCAGGTTTTCGTGACACCACTGGTAAATATCCAAGTAAGCCAATGCTGGTTTTAAGTGGCCTGCTCATACTCTCAGCCGTGCTGTTCAATTTGCTATCCACTCAACCCTCTTCAGCTCCATTTTCCTGTCCACATAACCCAAACTTCAGAAACAATTGGTATCTCCTCCACAGAATGTTCCATTCATTGACGGCAAATCTGAAATTCATCTAATTCTCAACTCCCGTCAGGTTTTCGTTACACCACTTGTGAATGTCCAATTAAGCCAAAGCTGGTTTTCAGTGGCCTGTTCTTACTACGAGACGTGCTGTTCATTTGGCTATCCATTCCACCCTGTTCAGCTCTACATTTTCGTGTCCACAAAACCCAGCCTTCAGAAATCATTGGAATCACCACTAGAGAATGTTCCATTCATTCACTGCGAATCTGGAATTCATCTGAATCTCCACTCCCGGCAGGTTTTCATTGCACCACTGCTGAATGTTCAAGTAACGCAATGATGGTTTTCAGCGGTCTATTCACACTCGAACCCGTGCTGTTCACGGTCTAGCGACTCAACACTGGTGAGTTCTTCTTTTTCCAGTTCAGACAATACAAACCTCAGAAACCATTGCAATCTACACTACAGAATGTTTCATTCATTCAGGCGAATCTTGAATTCATCTTGTTCTCCACTCCCAGCAGGTTTTCGTTTCACCACTGGTGAATGTCCAAGCAACCCAAGGCTGGTTTCAGCTGCGTGTTAACACTCGCAGCCGTGCTGTTCAATTGGCTATCCAGTGAACGCTGGTTAGCTCTTGATTTTCCTTCCACACACCGAGCCTTCAGAAATCATTCTTATCTCCACTTCAGAATGTTCCATTCGTTCCCTGCGAATCTGGAATTCCTCTGACTCTCCACACCAGGCAGATTTTCCTAACAACACTGGTGAATGACCAGGTAATCCAATGCTGGTTTTCAGCGGCTGTTCACACTCACAGCCTTGCTGTTCAATTGGCAATCCAGTCAAACCTAGTCAGCTCTTCATTTTCCTGTCCACACAACCCAGCGTTCAGAAATCATTGGAATCTCTACTACAGAAATTTCCATTCATTCACTGTGAATCTGGAAATACTCTGAATCTGCATTCCAGGAAGGCTTTCGTTACACCACTGATGAATGTCCAAGTAATGCAATGCTGCTTCTTAGTGGTCTGTTCACACTCGAAACCGTGCTGTTCATTGGCTATCCACTCAATATCGGTCAGCTCTTCAATATCCTGTCCAGACTATCCAGATTCCTAAATGTTGGCAATCACCACTACAGAATGTTCCATTCAATCACGCGAATCTGGAATTCATCAGAGTCTCCACTCCTGGAAGGTTTTCGTGACACCACTGGTAAATGTCCAAGGAAGACAATGCTGGTTTTAAGCCGCCTGCTAACACACTCAGCCGTGCTGTTCAATTTGCTATCCACCCAACCCTATTCAGCTCTACATTTTCCTGTCCTCATAACCCAACCTTCAGAAATAATTGGTATCTCCTCCACAGAATGTTCCGTTCATTCACTGCGAATCTTAAATTCATCTGACTCTCAACTCCCGGCGGGTTATCGTTACACCACTTGTGAATGTCCAAGTAAGCCAATGCTGGTTTTCAGTGGCCTGTTCATACTAAGAGACGTGCTGTTCATTTGGCTATCCACTCCACCCTGTTCAGCTCTACATTCTCGTGTCCACAAAACCCAGCCTTCAGAAATCATTGGAATCACCACTAGAGAATGTTCCATTCATTCACTGCGAATCTGGAATTCCTCTGAACCTCCACTCCTGGCAGGTTTTCGTTACGCCACTGGTGAATGTCCAAGTAACTCAATACTGGTTTTCAGAGGCATGTTCAACTCGCAGAAGTGCTGTTCAATGGGCTATCCACTCAATATTGGTCAGCTCTTCATTTTCCTCTCCACACAAACCAGCCTTCAGAAATCATTGGGCTCTCCACTACAGACTGTTCCATTCATTCACTGCGATTCTGCAATTCATCTGACTCTCCGCTCCAGGCAGGTTTTCATTACAGCACTGGTGAATGACCAAGTAATCCAATGCTGGTTTTCAGCCGCCTTTTCACACTCGCAGTGTGCTGTTCAATTGTCTATCCACTCAAACCTGGTCAGCCTTTCATTTTCTTTTCCACAATATCAGACTTCAGAAATCATTGGAATCGCCAGTACAGAATGTTCCATTCATTCACTGCCAATCTGGAATTCATCTGAATCTGCACTCCAGGTAGGCTTTCATTACACCACTTATGAATGTCCAAGTAACACAATGCTGGTTTTCAGCGGTCTGTTCACACTCTAAGCCCTGCTTTTTACTGGGTATCCACACAACTGTGGTCAGCTCTTCATTTTCATGTCCAAACAATCCAGACTTGAGAAATCATTGCAATCTCCAGTACAGAATGTTCCATTCATTCACTGCGAATCTGGAATTCAACTGAATCTCCACTACCTGCAGATTTATCTTACACCACTTGTGAATGTCCAAGTAAAACAATGCTGGTTTTCAGAGGCCTGTTCATGTTCGCAGTCGTGCTGTTCAATTGGCTATCCACTCAACCTGTTTTGCTCCTCATTTTCCTGTGCACACAACCCAGCCTTCAGAAATCATTGTAATCTCCACTACAGGATGTTCCATTCATTCACTGGGAATCTGGAATTCATCTGAATCTGCACTCCACGCAGGCTTTCGTTACACCACTGCTGAAAGTCGAAGTAATGCAATACTGGTTTTCAGTGGTCTGTTCACATTCGAAGCCGAGGCTTTTTACAGGCTATCCACTCAACACTGGTCAGCTCTTCATTTTCGTGTCCCCACAATCCAGATTTCAGAAATCATTGCAATCTCCACTACAGAATGTTCCATTCATTCACTGCGAGTCTGGAGTTTATCTGATTCTCCACTCCCGCCTGGTTAACATTACACCACTTGTGAATGTCCAAGTAAGCCAATGCTGGTTTTCAGAGGCCTGTTCATACTCGCAGCCGTGCTGTTTAATTGACAATTCACTCCACCCTGTTCAGCTCTTCATTGTCCCACCACACTACCAGCCTTCAGAAATCTTTGTTATCTCCACTACAGAATGTTCCATTCATTCACTGCGAATCTGGAATTCATCTGACTCTCAACTCCACGCAGGTTTTCATTACACCACTGTTGAATGTCCAAGTAACCCAATGCTGGTTTTCAGCGGCCTGTTCATATTCGCAGCCCTGCTGTTTACTTGGCTATCGATTCAAGCCTGGTCAGCTCTTCATTTTCCTGTCCACACAACACAGGCTTCAGAAATCATTGGAATCTCCTCTACAGAATGTTCCATTCATTCACTGCGAATGTGGAATTCAACTGACTCTCCACTCCATGCAGGTTTTCCTTACACCACTGATGAATGTCCAAGTAACCCAATGCTGGTTTTCAGCTGCATGTTCACACTCGCAGCCATGCTATACAATTGGCTTTCCACTAAATCCTGATTAGTTCTTGATTTTCCTTCCACACGACCCAGCCTTCAGAAATCGTTGGAATCTCCACTAGAGAATGTTCCATTCATTCACTGCGAATCTGGAATTCCTCTGAACCTCCACTCCCGGCAGGTTTTCGTTACACCACTGTTGAATGTCCAAGTAACCCAATGTTTTAAGTGTTTTCTTCACAAGCGCAGTGGTGCTGTTCAATTGGCTATCCACTCAACCCTGGCCAGCTCTACATTTTCCTGTCCACACCACAGAGACTGGAGAAATCATTGTTATCTCCACTACAGAATGTTCCATTCATTCACAGCGAATCTGGAATTCATCTGAATCTCCACTCCCGGCAGGTTTTCGTGACACCACTGGTAAATATCCAAGTAAGCCAATGCTGGTTTTAAGTGGCCTGCTCATACTCTCAGCCGTGCTGTTCAATTTGCTATCCACTCAACCCTCTTCAGCTCCATTTTCCTGTCCACATAACCCAAACTTCAGAAACAATTGGTATCTCCTCCACAGAATGTTCCATTCATTGACGGCAAATCTGAAATTCATCTAATTCTCAACTCCCGTCAGGTTTTCGTTACACCACTTGTGAATGTCCAATTAAGCCAAAGCTGGTTTTCAGTGGCCTGTTCTTACTACGAGACGTGCTGTTCATTTGGCTATCCATTCCACCCTGTTCAGCTCTACATTTTCGTGTCCACAAAACCCAGCCTTCAGAAATCATTGGAATCACCACTAGAGAATGTTCCATTCATTCACTGCGAATCTGGAATTCATCTGAATCTCCACTCCCGGCAGGTTTTCATTGCACCACTGCTGAATGTTCAAGTAACGCAATGATGGTTTTCAGCGGTCTATTCACACTCGAACCCGTGCTGTTCACGGTCTAGCGACTCAACACTGGTGAGTTCTTCTTTTTCCAGTTCAGACAATACAAACCTCAGAAACCATTGCAATCTACACTACAGAATGTTTCATTCATTCAGGCGAATCTTGAATTCATCTTGTTCTCCACTCCCAGCAGGTTTTCGTTTCACCACTGGTGAATGTCCAAGCAACCCAAGGCTGGTTTCAGCTGCGTGTTAACACTCGCAGCCGTGCTGTTCAATTGGCTATCCAGTGAACGCTGGTTAGCTCTTGATTTTCCTTCAACACACCGAGCCTTCAGAAATCATTCTTATCTCCACTTCAGAATGTTCCATTCGTTCCCTGCGAATCTGGAATTCCTCTGACTCTCCACACCAGGCAGATTTTCCTAACAACACTGGTGAATGACCAGGTAATCCAATGCTGGTTTTCAGCGGCTGTTCACACTCACAGCCTTGCTGTTCAATTGGCAATCCAGTCAAACCTAGTCAGCTCTTCATTTTCCTGTCCACACAACCCAGCGTTCAGAAATCATTGGAATCTCTACTACAGAAATTTCCATTCATTCACTGTGAATCTGGAAATACTCTGAATCTGCATTCCAGGAAGGCTTTCGTTACACCACTGATGAATGTCCAAGTAATGCAATGCTGCTTCTTAGTGGTCTGTTCACACTCGAAACCGTGCTGTTCATTGGCTATCCACTCAATATCGGTCAGCTCTTCAATATCCTGTCCAGACTATCCAGATTCCTAAATGTTGGCAATCACCACTACAGAATGTTCCATTCAATCACGCGAATCTGGAATTCATCAGAGTCTCCACTCCTGGAAGGTTTTCGTGACACCACTGGTAAATGTCCAAGGAAGACAATGCTGGTTTTAAGCCGCCTGCTAACACACTCAGCCGTGCTGTTCAATTTGCTATCCACCCAACCCTATTCAGCTCTACATTTTCCTGTCCTCATAACCCAACCTTCAGAAATAATTGGTATCTCCTCCACAGAATGTTCCGTTCATTCACTGCGAATCTTAAATTCATCTGACTCTCAACTCCCGGCGGGTTATCGTTACACCACTTGTGAATGTCCAAGTAAGCCAATGCTGGTTTTCAGTGGCCTGTTCATACTAAGAGACGTGCTGTTCATTTGGCAATCCACTCCACCCTGTTCAGCTCTACATTCTCGTGTCCACAAAACCCAGCCTTCAGAAATCATTGGAATCACCACTAGAGAATGTTCCATTCATTCACTGCGAATCTGGAATTCCTCTGAACCTCCACTCCTGGCAGGTTTTCGTTACGCCACTGGTGAATGTCCAAGTAACTCAATACTGGTTTTCAGAGGCATGTTCAACTCGCAGAAGTGCTGTTCAATGGGCTATCCACTCAATATTGGTCAGCTCTTCATTTTCCTCTCCACACAAACCAGCCTTCAGAAATCATTGGGCTCTCCACTACAGACTGTTCCATTCATTCACTGCGATTCTGCAATTCATCTGACTCTCCGCTCCAGGCAGGTTTTCATTACAGCACTGGTGAATGACCAAGTAATCCAATGCTGGTTTTCAGCCGCCTTTTCACACTCGCAGTGTGCTGTTCAATTGTCTATCCACTCAAACCTGGTCAGCCTTTCATTTTCTTTTCCACAATATCAGACTTCAGAAATCATTGGAATCGCCAGTACAGAATGTTCCATTCATTCACTGCCAATCTGGAATTCATCTGAATCTGCACTCCAGGTAGGCTTTCATTACACCACTTATGAATGTCCAAGTAACACAATGCTGGTTTTCAGCGGTCTGTTCACACTCTAAGCCCTGCTTTTTACTGGGTATCCACACAACTGTGGTCAGCTCTTCATTTTCATGTCCAAACAATCCAGACTTGAGAAATCATTGCAATCTCCAGTACAGAATGTTCCATTCATTCACTGCGAATCTGGAATTCAACTGAATCTCCACTACCTGCAGATTTATCTTACACCACTTGTGAATGTCCAAGTAAAACAATGCTGGTTTTCAGAGGCCTGTTCATGTTCGCAGTCGTGCTGTTCAATTGGCTATCCACTCAACCTGTTTTGCTCCTCATTTTCCTGTGCACACAACCCAGCCTTCAGAAATCATTGTAATCTCCACTACAGGATGTTCCATTCATTCACTGGGAATCTGGAATTCATCTGAATCTGCACTCCACGCAGGCTTTCGTTACACCACTGCTGAAAGTCGAAGTAATGCAATACTGGTTTTCAGTGGTCTGTTCACATTCGAAGCCGAGGCTTTTTACAGGCTATCCACTCAACACTGGTCAGCTCTTCATTTTCGTGTCCCCACAATCCAGATTTCAGAAATCATTGCAATCTCCACTACAGAATGTTCCATTCATTCACTGCGAGTCTGGAGTTTATCTGATTCTCCACTCCCGCCTGGTTAACATTACACCACTTGTGAATGTCCAAGTAAGCCAATGCTGGTTTTCAGAGGCCTGTTCATACTCGCAGCCGTGCTGTTTAATTGACAATTCACTCCACCCTGTTCAGCTCTTCATTGTCCCACCACACTACCAGCCTTCAGAAATCTTTGTTATCTCCACTACAGAATGTTCCATTCATTCACTGCGAATCTGGAATTCATCTGACTCTCAACTCCACGCAGGTTTTCATTACACCACTGTTGAATGTCCAAGTAACCCAATGCTGGTTTTCAGCGGCCTGTTCATATTCGCAGCCCTGCTGTTTACTTGGCTATCGATTCAAGCCTGGTCAGCTCTTCATTTTCCTGTCCACACAACACAGGCTTCAGAAATCATTGGAATCTCCTCTACAGAATGTTCCATTCATTCACTGCGAATGTGGAATTCAACTGACTCTCCACTCCATGCAGGTTTTCCTTACACCACTGATGAATGTCCAAGTAACCCAATGCTGGTTTTCAGCTGCATGTTCACACTCGCAGCCATGCTATACAATTGGCTTTCCACTAAATCCTGATTAGTTCTTGATTTTCCTTCCACACGACCCAGCCTTCAGAAATCGTTGGAATCTCCACTAGAGAATGTTCCATTCATTCACTGCGAATCTGGAATTCCTCTGAACCTCCACTCCCGGCAGGTTTTCGTTACACCACTGTTGAATGTCCAAGTAACCCAATGTTTTAAGTGTTTTCTTCACAAGCGCAGTGGTGCTGTTCAATTGGCTATCCACTCAACCCTGGCCAGCTCTACATTTTCCTGTCCACACCACAGAGACTGGAGAAATCATTGTTATCTCCACTACAGAATGTTCCATTCATTCACAGCGAATCTGGAATTCATCTGAATCTCCACTCCCGGCAGGTTTTCGTGACACCACTGGTAAATATCCAAGTAAGCCAATGCTGGTTTTAAGTGGCCTGCTCATACTCTCAGCCGTGCTGTTCAATTTGCTATCCACTCAACCCTCTTCAGCTCCATTTTCCTGTCCACATAACCCAAACTTCAGAAACAATTGGTATCTCCTCCACAGAATGTTCCATTCATTGACGGCAAATCTGAAATTCATCTAATTCTCAACTCCCGTCAGGTTTTCGTTACACCACTTGTGAATGTCCAATTAAGCCAAAGCTGGTTTTCAGTGGCCTGTTCTTACTACGAGACGTGCTGTTCATTTGGCTATCCATTCCACCCTGTTCAGCTCTACATTTTCGTGTCCACAAAACCCAGCCTTCAGAAATCATTGGAATCACCACTAGAGAATGTTCCATTCATTCACTGCGAATCTGGAATTCATCTGAATCTCCACTCCCGGCAGGTTTTCATTGCACCACTGCTGAATGTTCAAGTAACGCAATGATGGTTTTCAGCGGTCTATTCACACTCGAACCCGTGCTGTTCACGGTCTAGCGACTCAACACTGGTGAGTTCTTCTTTTTCCAGTTCAGACAATACAAACCTCAGAAACCATTGCAATCTACACTACAGAATGTTTCATTCATTCAGGCGAATCTTGAATTCATCTTGTTCTCCACTCCCAGCAGGTTTTCGTTTCACCACTGGTGAATGTCCAAGCAACCCAAGGCTGGTTTCAGCTGCGTGTTAACACTCGCAGCCGTGCTGTTCAATTGGCTATCCAGTGAACGCTGGTTAGCTCTTGATTTTCCTTCCACACACCGAGCCTTCAGAAATCATTCTTATCTCCACTTCAGAATGTTCCATTCGTTCCCTGCGAATCTGGAATTCCTCTGACTCTCCACACCAGGCAGATTTTCCTAACAACACTGGTGAATGACCAGGTAATCCAATGCTGGTTTTCAGCGGCTGTTCACACTCACAGCCTTGCTGTTCAATTGGCAATCCAGTCAAACCTAGTCAGCTCTTCATTTTCCTGTCCACACAACCCAGCGTTCAGAAATCATTGGAATCTCTACTACAGAAATTTCCATTCATTCACTGTGAATCTGGAAATACTCTGAATCTGCATTCCAGGAAGGCTTTCGTTACACCACTGATGAATGTCCAAGTAATGCAATGCTGCTTCTTAGTGGTCTGTTCACACTCGAAACCGTGCTGTTCATTGGCTATCCACTCAATATCGGTCAGCTCTTCAATATCCTGTCCAGACTATCCAGATTCCTAAATGTTGGCAATCACCACTACAGAATGTTCCATTCAATCACGCGAATCTGGAATTCATCAGAGTCTCCACTCCTGGAAGGTTTTCGTGACACCACTGGTAAATGTCCAAGGAAGACAATGCTGGTTTTAAGCCGCCTGCTAACACACTCAGCCGTGCTGTTCAATTTGCTATCCACCCAACCCTATTCAGCTCTACATTTTCCTGTCCTCATAACCCAACCTTCAGAAATAATTGGTATCTCCTCCACAGAATGTTCCGTTCATTCACTGCGAATCTTAAATTCATCTGACTCTCAACTCCCGGCGGGTTATCGTTACACCACTTGTGAATGTCCAAGTAAGCCAATGCTGGTTTTCAGTGGCCTGTTCATACTAAGAGACGTGCTGTTCATTTGGCTATCCACTCCACCCTGTTCAGCTCTACATTCTCGTGTCCACAAAACCCAGCCTTCAGAAATCATTGGAATCACCACTAGAGAATGTTCCATTCATTCACTGCGAATCTGGAATTCCTCTGAACCTCCACTCCTGGCAGGTTTTCGTTACGCCACTGGTGAATGTCCAAGTAACTCAATACTGGTTTTCAGAGGCATGTTCAACTCGCAGAAGTGCTGTTCAATGGGCTATCCACTCAATATTGGTCAGCTCTTCATTTTCCTCTCCACACAAACCAGCCTTCAGAAATCATTGGGCTCTCCACTACAGACTGTTCCATTCATTCACTGCGATTCTGCAATTCATCTGACTCTCCGCTCCAGGCAGGTTTTCATTACAGCACTGGTGAATGACCAAGTAATCCAATGCTGGTTTTCAGCCGCCTTTTCACACTCGCAGTGTGCTGTTCAATTGTCTATCCACTCAAACCTGGTCAGCCTTTCATTTTCTTTTCCACAATATCAGACTTCAGAAATCATTGGAATCGCCAGTACAGAATGTTCCATTCATTCACTGCCAATCTGGAATTCATCTGAATCTGCACTCCAGGTAGGCTTTCATTACACCACTTATGAATGTCCAAGTAACACAATGCTGGTTTTCAGCGGTCTGTTCACACTCTAAGCCCTGCTTTTTACTGGGTATCCACACAACTGTGGTCAGCTCTTCATTTTCATGTCCAAACAATCCAGACTTGAGAAATCATTGCAATCTCCAGTACAGAATGTTCCGTTCATTCACTGCGAATCTGGAATTCAACTGAATCTCCACTACCTGCAGATTTATCTTACACCACTTGTGAATGTCCAAGTAAAACAATGCTGGTTTTCAGAGGCCTGTTCATGTTCGCAGTCGTGCTGTTCAATTGGCTATCCACTCAACCTGTTTTGCTCCTCATTTTCCTGTGCACACAACCCAGCCTTCAGAAATCATTGTAATCTCCACTACAGGATGTTCCATTCATTCACTGGGAATCTGGAATTCATCTGAATCTGCACTCCACGCAGGCTTTCGTTACACCACTGCTGAGAGTCGAAGTAATGCAATACTGGTTTTCAGTGGTCTGTTCACATTCGAAGCCGAGGCTTTTTACAGGCTATCCACTCAACACTGGTCAGCTCTTCATTTTCGTGTCCCCACAATCCAGATTTCAGAAATCATTGCAATCTCCACTACAGAATGTTCCATTCATTCACTGCGAGTCTGGAGTTTATCTGATTCTCCACTCCCGCCTGGTTAACATTACACCACTTGTGAATGTCCAAGTAAGCCAATGCTGGTTTTCAGAGGCCTGTTCATACTCGCAGCCGTGCTGTTTAATTGACAATTCACTCCACCCTGTTCAGCTCTTCATTGTCCCACCACACTACCAGCCTTCAGAAATCTTTGTTATCTCCACTACAGAATGTTCCATTCATTCACTGCGAATCTGGAATTCATCTGACTCTCAACTCCACGCAGGTTTTCATTACACCACTGTTGAATGTCCAAGTAACCCAATGCTGGTTTTCAGCGGCCTGTTCATATTCGCAGCCCTGCTGTTTACTTGGCTATCGATTCAAGCCTGGTCAGCTCTTCATTTTCCTGTCCACACAACACAGGCTTCAGAAATCATTGGAATCTCCTCTACAGAATGTTCCATTCATTCACTGCGAATGTGGAATTCAACTGACTCTCCACTCCATGCAGGTTTTCCTTACACCACTGATGAATGTCCAAGTAACCCAATGCTGGTTTTCAGCTGCATGTTCACACTCGCAGCCATGCTATACAATTGGCTTTCCACTAAATCCTGATTAGTTCTTGATTTTCCTTCCACACGACCCAGCCTTCAGAAATCGTTGGAATCTCCACTAGAGAATGTTCCATTCATTCACTGCGAATCTGGAATTCCTCTGAACCTCCACTCCCGGCAGGTTTTCGTTACACCACTGTTGAATGTCCAAGTAACCCAATGTTTTAAGTGTTTTCTTCACAAGCGCAGTGGTGCTGTTCAATTGGCTATCCACTCAACCCTGGCCAGCTCTACATTTTCCTGTCCACACCACAGAGACTGGAGAAATCATTGTTATCTCCACTACAGAATGTTCCATTCATTCACAGCGAATCTGGAATTCATCTGAATCTCCACTCCCGGCAGGTTTTCGTGACACCACTGGTAAATATCCAAGTAAGCCAATGCTGGTTTTAAGTGGCCTGCTCATACTCTCAGCCGTGCTGTTCAATTTGCTATCCACTCAACCCTCTTCAGCTCCATTTTCCTGTCCACATAACCCAAACTTCAGAAACAATTGGTATCTCCTCCACAGAATGTTCCATTCATTGACGGCAAATCTGAAATTCATCTAATTCTCAACTCCCGTCAGGTTTTCGTTACACCACTTGTGAATGTCCAATTAAGCCAAAGCTGGTTTTCAGTGGCCTGTTCTTACTACGAGACGTGCTGTTCATTTGGCTATCCATTCCACCCTGTTCAGCTCTACATTTTCGTGTCCACAAAACCCAGCCTTCAGAAATCATTGGAATCACCACTAGAGAATGTTCCATTCATTCACTGCGAATCTGGAATTCATCTGAATCTCCACTCCCGGCAGGTTTTCATTGCACCACTGCTGAATGTTCAAGTAACGCAATGATGGTTTTCAGCGGTCTATTCACACTCGAACCCGTGCTGTTCACGGTCTAGCGACTCAACACTGGTGAGTTCTTCTTTTTCCAGTTCAGACAATACAAACCTCAGAAACCATTGCAATCTACACTACAGAATGTTTCATTCATTCAGGCGAATCTTGAATTCATCTTGTTCTCCACTCCCAGCAGGTTTTCGTTTCACCACTGGTGAATGTCCAAGCAACCCAAGGCTGGTTTCAGCTGCGTGTTAACACTCGCAGCCGTGCTGTTCAATTGGCTATCCAGTGAACGCTGGTTAGCTCTTGATTTTCCTTCCACACACCGAGCCTTCAGAAATCATTCTTATCTCCACTTCAGAGTGTTCCATTCGTTCCCTGCGAATCTGGAATTCCTCTGACTCTCCACACCAGGCAGATTTTCCTAACAACACTGGTGAATGACCAGGTAATCCAATGCTGGTTTTCAGCGGCTGTTCACACTCACAGCCTTGCTGTTCAATTGGCAATCCAGTCAAACCTAGTCAGCTCTTCATTTTCCTGTCCACACAACCCAGCGTTCAGAAATCATTGGAATCTCTACTACAGAAATTTCCATTCATTCACTGTGAATCTGGAAATACTCTGAATCTGCATTCCAGGAAGGCTTTCGTTACACCACTGATGAATGTCCAAGTAATGCAATGCTGCTTCTTAGTGGTCTGTTCACACTCGAAACCGTGCTGTTCATTGGCTATCCACTCAATATCGGTCAGCTCTTCAATATCCTGTCCAGACTATCCAGATTCCTAAATGTTGGCAATCACCACTACAGAATGTTCCATTCAATCACGCGAATCTGGAATTCATCAGAGTCTCCACTCCTGGAAGGTTTTCGTGACACCACTGGTAAATGTCCAAGGAAGACAATGCTGGTTTTAAGCCGCCTGCTAACACACTCAGCCGTGCTGTTCAATTTGCTATCCACCCAACCCTATTCAGCTCTACATTTTCCTGTCCTCATAACCCAACCTTCAGAAATAATTGGTATCTCCTCCACAGAATGTTCCGTTCATTCACTGCGAATCTTAAATTCATCTGACTCTCAACTCCCGGCGGGTTATCGTTACACCACTTGTGAATGTCCAAGTAAGCCAATGCTGGTTTTCAGTGGCCTGTTCATACTAAGAGACGTGCTGTTCATTTGGCTATCCACTCCACCCTGTTCAGCTCTACATTTTCGTGTCCACAAAACCCAGCCTTCAGAAATCATTGGAATCACCACTAGAGAATGTTCCATTCATTCACTGCGAATCTGGAATTCCTCTGAACCTCCACTCCTGGCAGGTTTTCGTTACGCCACTGGTGAATGTCCAAGTAACTCAATACTGGTTTTCAGAGGCATGTTCAACTCGCAGAAGTGCTGTTCAATGGGCTATCCACTCAATATTGGTCAGCTCTTCATTTTCCTCTCCACACAAACCAGCCTTCAGAAATCATTGGGCTCTCCACTACAGACTGTTCCATTCATTCACTGCGATTCTGCAATTCATCTGACTCTCCGCTCCAGGCAGGTTTTCATTACAGCACTGGTGAATGACCAAGTAATCCAATGCTGGTTTTCAGCCGCCTTTTCACACTCGCAGTGTGCTGTTCAATTGTCTATCCACTCAAACCTGGTCAGCCTTTCATTTTCTTTTCCACAATATCAGACTTCAGAAATCATTGGAATCGCCAGTACAGAATGTTCCATTCATTCACTGCCAATCTGGAATTCATCTGAATCTGCACTCCAGGTAGGCTTTCATTACACCACTTATGAATGTCCAAGTAACACAATGCTGGTTTTCAGCGGTCTGTTCACACTCTAAGCCCTGCTTTTTACTGGGTATCCACACAACTGTGGTCAGCTCTTCATTTTCATGTCCAAACAATCCAGACTTGAGAAATCATTGCAATCTCCAGTACAGAATGTTCCATTCATTCACTGCGAATCTGGAATTCAACTGAATCTCCACTACCTGCAGATTTATCTTACACCACTTGTGAATGTCCAAGTAAAACAATGCTGGTTTTCAGAGGCCTGTTCATGTTCGCAGTCGTGCTGTTCAATTGGCTATCCACTCAACCTGTTTTGCTCCTCATTTTCCTGTGCACACAACCCAGCCTTCAGAAATCATTGTAATCTCCACTACAGGATGTTCCATTCATTCACTGGGAATCTGGAATTCATCTGAATCTGCACTCCACGCAGGCTTTCGTTACACCACTGCTGAAAGTCGAAGTAATGCAATACTGGTTTTCAGTGGTCTGTTCACATTCGAAGCCGAGGCTTTTTACAGGCTATCCACTCAACACTGGTCAGCTCTTCATTTTCGTGTCCCCACAATCCAGATTTCAGAAATCATTGCAATCTCCACTACAGAATGTTCCATTCATTCACTGCGAGTCTGGAGTTTATCTGATTCTCCACTCCCGCCTGGTTAACATTACACCACTTGTGAATGTCCAAGTAAGCCAATGCTGGTTTTCAGAGGCCTGTTCATACTCGCAGCCGTGCTGTTTAATTGACAATTCACTCCACCCTGTTCAGCTCTTCATTGTCCCACCACACTACCAGCCTTCAGAAATCTTTGTTATCTCCACTACAGAATGTTCCATTCATTCACTGCGAATCTGGAATTCATCTGACTCTCAACTCCACGCAGGTTTTCATTACACCACTGTTGAATGTCCAAGTAACCCAATGCTGGTTTTCAGCGGCCTGTTCATATTCGCAGCCCTGCTGTTTACTTGGCTATCGATTCAAGCCTGGTCAGCTCTTCATTTTCCTGTCCACACAACACAGGCTTCAGAAATCATTGGAATCTCCTCTACAGAATGTTCCATTCATTCACTGCGAATGTGGAATTCAACTGACTCTCCACTCCATGCAGGTTTTCCTTACACCACTGATGAATGTCCAAGTAACCCAATGCTGGTTTTCAGCTGCATGTTCACACTCGCAGCCATGCTATACAATTGGCTTTCCACTAAATCCTGATTAGTTCTTGATTTTCCTTCCACACGACCCAGCCTTCAGAAATCGTTGGAATCTCCACTAGAGAATGTTCCATTCATTCACTGCGAATCTGGAATTCCTCTGACCCTCCACTCCCGGCAGGTTTTCGTTACACCACTGTTGAATGTCCAAGTAACCCAATGTTTTAAGTGTTTTCTTCACAAGCGCAGTGGTGCTGTTCAATTGGCTATCCACTCAACCCTGGCCAGCTCTACATTTTCCTGTCCACACCACAGAGACTGGAGAAATCATTGTTATCTCCACTACAGAATGTTCCATTCATTCACAGCGAATCTGGAATTCATCTGAATCTCCACTCCCGGCAGGTTTTCGTGACACCACTGGTAAATATCCAAGTAAGCCAATGCTGGTTTTAAGTGGCCTGCTCATACTCTCAGCCGTGCTGTTCAATTTGCTATCCACTCAACCCTCTTCAGCTCCATTTTCCTGTCCACATAACCCAAACTTCAGAAACAATTGGTATCTCCTCCACAGAATGTTCCATTCATTGACGGCAAATCTGAAATTCATCTAATTCTCAACTCCCGTCAGGTTTTCGTTACACCACTTGTGAATGTCCAATTAAGCCAAAGCTGGTTTTCAGTGGCCTGTTCTTACTACGAGACGTGCTGTTCATTTGGCTATCCATTCCACCCTGTTCAGCTCTACATTTTCGTGTCCACAAAACCCAGCCTTCAGAAATCATTGGAATCACCACTAGAGAATGTTCCATTCATTCACTGCGAATCTGGAATTCATCTGAATCTCCACTCCCGGCAGGTTTTCATTGCACCACTGCTGAATGTTCAAGTAACGCAATGATGGTTTTCAGCGGTCTATTCACACTCGAACCCGTGCTGTTCACGGTCTAGCGACTCAACACTGGTGAGTTCTTCTTTTTCCAGTTCAGACAATACAAACCTCAGAAACCGTTGCAATCTACACTACAGAATGTTTCATTCATTCAGGCGAATCTTGAATTCATCTTGTTCTCCACTCCCAGCAGGTTTTCGTTTCACCACTGGTGAATGTCCAAGCAACCCAAGGCTGGTTTCAGCTGCGTGTTAACACTCGCAGCCGTGCTGTTCAATTGGCTATCCAGTGAACGCTGGTTAGCTCTTGATTTTCCTTCCACACACCGAGCCTTCAGAAATCATTCTTATCTCCACTTCAGAGTGTTCCATTCGTTCCCTGCGAATCTGGAATTCCTCTGACTCTCCACACCAGGCAGATTTTCCTAACAACACTGGTGAATGACCAGGTAATCCAATGCTGGTTTTCAGCGGCTGTTCACACTCACAGCCTTGCTGTTCAATTGGCAATCCAGTCAAACCTAGTCAGCTCTTCATTTTCCTGTCCACACAACCCAGCGTTCAGAAATCATTGGAATCTCTACTACAGAAATTTCCATTCATTCACTGTGAATCTGGAAATACTCTGAATCTGCATTCCAGGAAGGCTTTCGTTACACCACTGATGAATGTCCAAGTAATGCAATGCTGCTTCTTAGTGGTCTGTTCACACTCGAAACCGTGCTGTTCATTGGCTATCCACTCAATATCGGTCAGCTCTTCAATATCCTGTCCAGACTATCCAGATTCCTAAATGTTGGCAATCACCACTACAGAATGTTCCATTCAATCACGCGAATCTGGAATTCATCAGAGTCTCCACTCCTGGAAGGTTTTCGTGACACCACTGGTAAATGTCCAAGGAAGACAATGCTGGTTTTAAGCCGCCTGCTAACACACTCAGCCGTGCTGTTCAATTTGCTATCCACCCAACCCTATTCAGCTCTACATTTTCCTGTCCTCATAACCCAACCTTCAGAAATAATTGGTATCTCCTCCACAGAATGTTCCGTTCATTCACTGCGAATCTTAAATTCATCTGACTCTCAACTCCCGGCGGGTTATCGTTACACCACTTGTGAATGTCCAAGTAAGCCAATGCTGGTTTTCAGTGGCCTGTTCATACTAAGAGACGTGCTGTTCATTTGGCTATCCACTCCACCCTGTTCAGCTCTACATTTTCGTGTCCACAAAACCCAGCCTTCAGAAATCATTGGAATCACCACTAGAGAATGTTCCATTCATTCACTGCGAATCTGGAATTCCTCTGAACCTCCACTCCTGGCAGGTTTTCGTTACGCCACTGGTGAATGTCCAAGTAACTCAATACTGGTTTTCAGAGGCATGTTCAACTCGCAGAAGTGCTGTTCAATGGGCTATCCACTCAATATTGGTCAGCTCTTCATTTTCCTCTCCACACAAACCAGCCTTCAGAAATCATTGGGCTCTCCACTACAGACTGTTCCATTCATTCACTGCGATTCTGCAATTCATCTGACTCTCCGCTCCAGGCAGGTTTTCATTACAGCACTGGTGAATGACCAAGTAATCCAATGCTGGTTTTCAGCCGCCTTTTCACACTCGCAGTGTGCTGTTCAATTGTCTATCCACTCAAACCTGGTCAGCCTTTCATTTTCTTTTCCACAATATCAGACTTCAGAAATCATTGGAATCGCCAGTACAGAATGTTCCATTCATTCACTGCCAATCTGGAATTCATCTGAATCTGCACTCCAGGTAGGCTTTCATTACACCACTTATGAATGTCCAAGTAACACAATGCTGGTTTTCAGCGGTCTGTTCACACTCTAAGCCCTGCTTTTTACTGGGTATCCACACAACTGTGGTCAGCTCTTCATTTTCATGTCCAAACAATCCAGACTTGAGAAATCATTGCAATCTCCAGTACAGAATGTTCCATTCATTCACTGCGAATCTGGAATTCAACTGAATCTCCACTACCTGCAGATTTATCTTACACCACTTGTGAATGTCCAAGTAAAACAATGCTGGTTTTCAGAGGCCTGTTCATGTTCGCAGTCGTGCTGTTCAATTGGCTATCCACTCAACCTGTTTTGCTCCTCATTTTCCTGTGCACACAACCCAGCCTTCAGAAATCATTGTAATCTCCACTACAGGATGTTCCATTCATTCACTGGGAATCTGGAATTCATCTGAATCTGCACTCCACGCAGGCTTTCGTTACACCACTGCTGAAAGTCGAAGTAATGCAATACTGGTTTTCAGTGGTCTGTTCACATTCGAAGCCGAGGCTTTTTACAGGCTATCCACTCAACACTGGTCAGCTCTTCATTTTCGTGTCCCCACAATCCAGATTTCAGAAATCATTGCAATCTCCACTACAGAATGTTCCATTCATTCACTGCGAGTCTGGAGTTTATCTGATTCTCCACTCCCGCCTGGTTAACATTACACCACTTGTGAATGTCCAAGTAAGCCAATGCTGGTTTTCAGAGGCCTGTTCATACTCGCAGCCGTGCTGTTTAATTGACAATTCACTCCACCCTGTTCAGCTCTTCATTGTCCCACCACACTACCAGCCTTCAGAAATCTTTGTTATCTCCACTACAGAATGTTCCATTCATTCACTGCGAATCTGGAATTCATCTGACTCTCAACTCCACGCAGGTTTTCATTACACCACTGTTGAATGTCCAAGTAACCCAATGCTGGTTTTCAGCGGCCTGTTCATATTCGCAGCCCTGCTGTTTACTTGGCTATCGATTCAAGCCTGGTCAGCTCTTCATTTTCCTGTCCACACAACACAGGCTTCAGAAATCATTGGAATCTCCTCTACAGAATGTTCCATTCATTCACTGCGAATGTGGAATTCAACTGACTCTCCACTCCATGCAGGTTTTCCTTACACCACTGATGAATGTCCAAGTAACCCAATGCTGGTTTTCAGCTGCATGTTCACACTCGCAGCCATGCTATACAATTGGCTTTCCACTAAATCCTGATTAGTTCTTGATTTTCCTTCCACACGACCCAGCCTTCAGAAATCGTTGGAATCTCCACTAGAGAATGTTCCATTCATTCACTGCGAATCTGGAATTCCTCTGAACCTCCACTCCCGGCAGGTTTTCGTTACACCACTGTTGAATGTCCAAGTAACCCAATGTTTTAAGTGTTTTCTTCACAAGCGCAGTGGTGCTGTTCAATTGGCTATCCACTCAACCCTGGCCAGCTCTACATTTTCCTGTCCACACCACAGAGACTGGAGAAATCATTGTTATCTCCACTACAGAATGTTCCATTCATTCACAGCGAATCTGGAATTCATCTGAATCTCCACTCCCGGCAGGTTTTCGTGACACCACTGGTAAATATCCAAGTAAGCCAATGCTGGTTTTAAGTGGCCTGCTCATACTCTCAGCCGTGCTGTTCAATTTGCTATCCACTCAACCCTCTTCAGCTCCATTTTCCTGTCCACATAACCCAAACTTCAGAAACAATTGGTATCTCCTCCACAGAATGTTCCATTCATTGACGGCAAATCTGAAATTCATCTAATTCTCAACTCCCGTCAGGTTTTCGTTACACCACTTGTGAATGTCCAATTAAGCCAAAGCTGGTTTTCAGTGGCCTGTTCTTACTACGAGACGTGCTGTTCATTTGGCTATCCATTCCACCCTGTTCAGCTCTACATTTTCGTGTCCACAAAACCCAGCCTTCAGAAATCATTGGAATCACCACTAGAGAATGTTCCATTCATTCACTGCGAATCTGGAATTCATCTGAATCTCCACTCCCGGCAGGTTTTCATTGCACCACTGCTGAATGTTCAAGTAACGCAATGATGGTTTTCAGCGGTCTATTCACACTCGAACCCGTGCTGTTCACGGTCTAGCGACTCAACACTGGTGAGTTCTTCTTTTTCCAGTTCAGACAATACAAACCTCAGAAACCATTGCAATCTACACTACAGAATGTTTCATTCATTCAGGCGAATCTTGAATTCATCTTGTTCTCCACTCCCAGCAGGTTTTCGTTTCACCACTGGTGAATGTCCAAGCAACCCAAGGCTGGTTTCAGCTGCGTGTTAACACTCGCAGCCGTGCTGTTCAATTGGCTATCCAGTGAACGCTGGTTAGCTCTTGATTTTCCTTCCACACACCGAGCCTTCAGAAATCATTCTTATCTCCACTTCAGAGTGTTCCATTCGTTCCCTGCGAATCTGGAATTCCTCTGACTCTCCACACCAGGCAGATTTTCCTAACAACACTGGTGAATGACCAGGTAATCCAATGCTGGTTTTCAGCGGCTGTTCACACTCACAGCCTTGCTGTTCAATTGGCAATCCAGTCAAACCTAGTCAGCTCTTCATTTTCCTGTCCACACAACCCAGCGTTCAGAAATCATTGGAATCTCTACTACAGAAATTTCCATTCATTCACTGTGAATCTGGAAATACTCTGAATCTGCATTCCAGGAAGGCTTTCGTTACACCACTGATGAATGTCCAAGTAATGCAATGCTGCTTCTTAGTGGTCTGTTCACACTCGAAACCGTGCTGTTCATTGGCTATCCACTCAATATCGGTCAGCTCTTCAATATCCTGTCCAGACTATCCAGATTCCTAAATGTTGGCAATCACCACTACAGAATGTTCCATTCAATCACGCGAATCTGGAATTCATCAGAGTCTCCACTCCTGGAAGGTTTTCGTGACACCACTGGTAAATGTCCAAGGAAGACAATGCTGGTTTTAAGCCGCCTGCTAACACACTCAGCCGTGCTGTTCAATTTGCTATCCACCCAACCCTATTCAGCTCTACATTTTCCTGTCCTCATAACCCAACCTTCAGAAATAATTGGTATCTCCTCCACAGAATGTTCCGTTCATTCACTGCGAATCTTAAATTCATCTGACTCTCAACTCCCGGCGGGTTATCGTTACACCACTTGTGAATGTCCAAGTAAGCCAATGCTGGTTTTCAGTGGCCTGTTCATACTAAGAGACGTGCTGTTCATTTGGCTATCCACTCCACCCTGTTCAGCTCTACATTTTCGTGTCCACAAAACCCAGCCTTCAGAAATCATTGGAATCACCACTAGAGAATGTTCCATTCATTCACTGCGAATCTGGAATTCCTCTGAACCTCCACTCCTGGCAGGTTTTCGTTACGCCACTGGTGAATGTCCAAGTAACTCAATACTGGTTTTCAGAGGCATGTTCAACTCGCAGAAGTGCTGTTCAATGGGCTATCCACTCAATATTGGTCAGCTCTTCATTTTCCTCTCCACACAAACCAGCCTTCAGAAATCATTGGGCTCTCCACTACAGACTGTTCCATTCATTCACTGCGATTCTGCAATTCATCTGACTCTCCGCTCCAGGCAGGTTTTCATTACAGCACTGGTGAATGACCAAGTAATCCAATGCTGGTTTTCAGCCGCCTTTTCACACTCGCAGTGTGCTGTTCAATTGTCTATCCACTCAAACCTGGTCAGCCTTTCATTTTCTTTTCCACAATATCAGACTTCAGAAATCATTGGAATCGCCAGTACAGAATGTTCCATTCATTCACTGCCAATCTGGAATTCATCTGAATCTGCACTCCAGGTAGGCTTTCATTACACCACTTATGAATGTCCAAGTAACACAATGCTGGTTTTCAGCGGTCTGTTCACACTCTAAGCCCTGCTTTTTACTGGGTATCCACACAACTGTGGTCAGCTCTTCATTTTCATGTCCAAACAATCCAGACTTGAGAAATCATTGCAATCTCCAGTACAGAATGTTCCATTCATTCACTGCGAATCTGGAATTCAACTGAATCTCCACTACCTGCAGATTTATCTTACACCACTTGTGAATGTCCAAGTAAAACAATGCTGGTTTTCAGAGGCCTGTTCATGTTCGCAGTCGTGCTGTTCAATTGGCTATCCACTCAACCTGTTTTGCTCCTCATTTTCCTGTGCACACAACCCAGCCTTCAGAAATCATTGTAATCTCCACTACAGGATGTTCCATTCATTCACTGGGAATCTGGAATTCATCTGAATCTGCACTCCACGCAGGCTTTCGTTACACCACTGCTGAAAGTCGAAGTAATGCAATACTGGTTTTCAGTGGTCTGTTCACATTCGAAGCCGAGGCTTTTTACAGGCTATCCACTCAACACTGGTCAGCTCTTCATTTTCGTGTCCCCACAATCCAGATTTCAGAAATCATTGCAATCTCCACTACAGAATGTTCCATTCATTCACTGCGAGTCTGGAGTTTATCTGATTCTCCACTCCCGCCTGGTTAACATTACACCACTTGTGAATGTCCAAGTAAGCCAATGCTGGTTTTCAGAGGCCTGTTCATACTCGCAGCCGTGCTGTTTAATTGACAATTCACTCCACCCTGTTCAGCTCTTCATTGTCCCACCACACTACCAGCCTTCAGAAATCTTTGTTATCTCCACTACAGAATGTTCCATTCATTCACTGCGAATCTGGAATTCATCTGACTCTCAACTCCACGCAGGTTTTCATTACACCACTGTTGAATGTCCAAGTAACCCAATGCTGGTTTTCAGCGGCCTGTTCATATTCGCAGCCCTGCTGTTTACTTGGCTATCGATTCAAGCCTGGTCAGCTCTTCATTTTCCTGTCCACACAACACAGGCTTCAGAAATCATTGGAATCTCCTCTACAGAATGTTCCATTCATTCACTGCGAATGTGGAATTCAACTGACTCTCCACTCCATGCAGGTTTTCCTTACACCACTGATGAATGTCCAAGTAACCCAATGCTGGTTTTCAGCTGCATGTTCACACTCGCAGCCATGCTATACAATTGGCTTTCCACTAAATCCTGATTAGTTCTTGATTTTCCTTCCACACGACCCAGCCTTCAGAAATCGTTGGAATCTCCACTAGAGAATGTTCCATTCATTCACTGCGAATCTGGAATTCCTCTGAACCTCCACTCCCGGCAGGTTTTCGTTACACCACTGTTGAATGTCCAAGTAACCCAATGTTTTAAGTGTTTTCTTCACAAGCGCAGTGGTGCTGTTCAATTGGCTATCCACTCAACCCTGGCCAGCTCTACATTTTCCTGTCCACACCACAGAGACTGGAGAAATCATTGTTATCTCCACTACAGAATGTTCCATTCATTCACAGCGAATCTGGAATTCATCTGAATCTCCACTCCCGGCAGGTTTTCGTGACACCACTGGTAAATATCCAAGTAAGCCAATGCTGGTTTTAAGTGGCCTGCTCATACTCTCAGCCGTGCTGTTCAATTTGCTATCCACTCAACCCTCTTCAGCTCCATTTTCCTGTCCACATAACCCAAACTTCAGAAACAATTGGTATCTCCTCCACAGAATGTTCCATTCATTGACGGCAAATCTGAAATTCATCTAATTCTCAACTCCCGTCAGGTTTTCGTTACACCACTTGTGAATGTCCAATTAAGCCAAAGCTGGTTTTCAGTGGCCTGTTCTTACTACGAGACGTGCTGTTCATTTGGCTATCCATTCCACCCTGTTCAGCTCTACATTTTCGTGTCCACAAAACCCAGCCTTCAGAAATCATTGGAATCACCACTAGAGAATGTTCCATTCATTCACTGCGAATCTGGAATTCATCTGAATCTCCACTCCCGGCAGGTTTTCATTGCACCACTGCTGAATGTTCAAGTAACGCAATGATGGTTTTCAGCGGTCTATTCACACTCGAACCCGTGCTGTTCACGGTCTAGCGACTCAACACTGGTGAGTTCTTCTTTTTCCAGTTCAGACAATACAAACCTCAGAAACCATTGCAATCTACACTACAGAATGTTTCATTCATTCAGGCGAATCTTGAATTCATCTTGTTCTCCACTCCCAGCAGGTTTTCGTTTCACCACTGGTGAATGTCCAAGCAACCCAAGGCTGGTTTCAGCTGCGTGTTAACACTCGCAGCCGTGCTGTTCAATTGGCTATCCAGTGAACGCTGGTTAGCTCTTGATTTTCCTTCCACACACCGAGCCTTCAGAAATCATTCTTATCTCCACTTCAGAGTGTTCCATTCGTTCCCTGCGAATCTGGAATTCCTCTGACTCTCCACACCAGGCAGATTTTCCTAACAACACTGGTGAATGACCAGGTAATCCAATGCTGGTTTTCAGCGGCTGTTCACACTCACAGCCTTGCTGTTCAATTGGCAATCCAGTCAAACCTAGTCAGCTCTTCATTTTCCTGTCCACACAACCCAGCGTTCAGAAATCATTGGAATCTCTACTACAGAAATTTCCATTCATTCACTGTGAATCTGGAAATACTCTGAATCTGCATTCCAGGAAGGCTTTCGTTACACCACTGATGAATGTCCAAGTAATGCAATGCTGCTTCTTAGTGGTCTGTTCACACTCGAAACCGTGCTGTTCATTGGCTATCCACTCAATATCGGTCAGCTCTTCAATATCCTGTCCAGACTATCCAGATTCCTAAATGTTGGCAATCACCACTACAGAATGTTCCATTCAATCACGCGAATCTGGAATTCATCAGAGTCTCCACTCCTGGAAGGTTTTCGTGACACCACTGGTAAATGTCCAAGGAAGACAATGCTGGTTTTAAGCCGCCTGCTAACACACTCAGCCGTGCTGTTCAATTTGCTATCCACCCAACCCTATTCAGCTCTACATTTTCCTGTCCTCATAACCCAACCTTCAGAAATAATTGGTATCTCCTCCACAGAATGTTCCGTTCATTCACTGCGAATCTTAAATTCATCTGACTCTCAACTCCCGGCGGGTTATCGTTACACCACTTGTGAATGTCCAAGTAAGCCAATGCTGGTTTTCAGTGGCCTGTTCATACTAAGAGACGTGCTGTTCATTTGGCTATCCACTCCACCCTGTTCAGCTCTACATTTTCGTGTCCACAAAACCCAGCCTTCAGAAATCATTGGAATCACCACTAGAGAATGTTCCATTCATTCACTGCGAATCTGGAATTCCTCTGAACCTCCACTCCTGGCAGGTTTTCGTTACGCCACTGGTGAATGTCCAAGTAACTCAATACTGGTTTTCAGAGGCATGTTCAACTCGCAGAAGTGCTGTTCAATGGGCTATCCACTCAATATTGGTCAGCTCTTCATTTTCCTCTCCACACAAACCAGCCTTCAGAAATCATTGGGCTCTCCACTACAGACTGTTCCATTCATTCACTGCGATTCTGCAATTCATCTGACTCTCCGCTCCAGGCAGGTTTTCATTACAGCACTGGTGAATGACCAAGTAATCCAATGCTGGTTTTCAGCCGCCTTTTCACACTCGCAGTGTGCTGTTCAATTGTCTATCCACTCAAACCTGGTCAGCCTTTCATTTTCTTTTCCACAATATCAGACTTCAGAAATCATTGGAATCGCCAGTACAGAATGTTCCATTCATTCACTGCCAATCAGGAATTCATCTGAATCTGCACTCCAGGTAGGCTTTCATTACACCACTTATGAATGTCCAAGTAACACAATGCTGGTTTTCAGCGGTCTGTTCACACTCTAAGCCCTGCTTTTTACTGGGTATCCACACAACTGTGGTCAGCTCTTCATTTTCATGTCCAAACAATCCAGACTTGAGAAATCATTGCAATCTCCAGTACAGAGTGTTCCATTCATTCACTGCGAATCTGGAATTCAACTGAATCTCCACTACCTGCAGATTTATCTTACACCACTTGTGAATGTCCAAGTAACACAATGCTGGTTTTCAGCGGTCTGTTCACACTCTAAGCCCTGCTTTTTACTGGGTATCCACACAACTGTGGTCAGCTCTTCATTTTCATGTCCAAACAATCCAGACTTGAGAAATCATTGCAATCTCCAGTACAGAATGTTCCATTCATTCACTGCGAATCTGGAATTCAACTGAATCTCCACTACCTGCAGATTTATCTTACACCACTTGTGAATGTCCAAGTAAAACAATGCTGGTTTTCAGAGGCCTGTTCATGTTCGCAGTCGTGCTGTTCAATTGGCTATCCACTCAACCTGTTTTGCTCCTCATTTTCCTGTGCACACAACCCAGCCTTCAGAAATCATTGTAATCTCCACTACAGGATGTTCCATTCATTCACTGGGAATCTGGAATTCATCTGAATCTGCACTCCACGCAGGCTTTCGTTACACCACTGCTGAAAGTCGAAGTAATGCAATACTGGTTTTCAGTGGTCTGTTCACATTCGAAGCCGAGGCTTTTTACAGGCTATCCACTCAACACTGGTCAGCTCTTCATTTTCGTGTCCCCACAATCCAGATTTCAGAAATCATTGCAATCTCCACTACAGAATGTTCCATTCATTCACTGCGAGTCTGGAGTTTATCTGATTCTCCACTCCCGCCTGGTTAACATTACACCACTTGTGAATGTCCAAGTAAGCCAATGCTGGTTTTCAGAGGCCTGTTCATACTCGCAGCCGTGCTGTTTAATTGACAATTCACTCCACCCTGTTCAGCTCTTCATTGTCCCACCACACTACCAGCCTTCAGAAATCTTTGTTATCTCCACTACAGAATGTTCCATTCATTCACTGCGAATCTGGAATTCATCTGACTCTCAACTCCACGCAGGTTTTCATTACACCACTGTTGAATGTCCAAGTAACCCAATGCTGGTTTTCAGCGGCCTGTTCATATTCGCAGCCCTGCTGTTTACTTGGCTATCGATTCAAGCCTGGTCAGCTCTTCATTTTCCTGTCCACACAACACAGGCTTCAGAAATCATTGGAATCTCCTCTACAGAATGTTCCATTCATTCACTGCGAATGTGGAATTCAACTGACTCTCCACTCCATGCAGGTTTTCCTTACACCACTGATGAATGTCCAAGTAACCCAATGCTGGTTTTCAGCTGCATGTTCACACTCGCAGCCATGCTATACAATTGGCTTTCCACTAAATCCTGATTAGTTCTTGATTTTCCTTCCACACGACCCAGCCTTCAGAAATCGTTGGAATCTCCACTAGAGAATGTTCCATTCATTCACTGCGAATCTGGAATTCCTCTGAACCTCCACTCCCGGCAGGTTTTCGTTACACCACTGTTGAATGTCCAAGTAACCCAATGTTTTAAGTGTTTTCTTCACAAGCGCAGTGGTGCTGTTCAATTGGCTATCCACTCAACCCTGGCCAGCTCTACATTTTCCTGTCCACACCACAGAGACTGGAGAAATCATTGTTATCTCCACTACAGAATGTTCCATTCATTCACAGCGAATCTGGAATTCATCTGAATCTCCACTCCCGGCAGGTTTTCGTGACACCACTGGTAAATATCCAAGTAAGCCAATGCTGGTTTTAAGTGGCCTGCTCATACTCTCAGCCGTGCTGTTCAATTTGCTATCCACTCAACCCTCTTCAGCTCCATTTTCCTGTCCACATAACCCAAACTTCAGAAACAATTGGTATCTCCTCCACAGAATGTTCCATTCATTGACGGCAAATCTGAAATTCATCTAATTCTCAACTCCCGTCAGGTTTTCGTTACACCACTTGTGAATGTCCAATTAAGCCAAAGCTGGTTTTCAGTGGCCTGTTCTTACTACGAGACGTGCTGTTCATTTGGCTATCCATTCCACCCTGTTCAGCTCTACATTTTCGTGTCCACAAAACCCAGCCTTCAGAAATCATTGGAATCACCACTAGAGAATGTTCCATTCATTCACTGCGAATCTGGAATTCATCTGAATCTCCACTCCCGGCAGGTTTTCATTGCACCACTGCTGAATGTTCAAGTAACGCAATGATGGTTTTCAGCGGTCTATTCACACTCGAACCCGTGCTGTTCACGGTCTAGCGACTCAACACTGGTGAGTTCTTCTTTTTCCAGTTCAGACAATACAAACCTCAGAAACCATTGCAATCTACACTACAGAATGTTTCATTCATTCAGGCGAATCTTGAATTCATCTTGTTCTCCACTCCCAGCAGGTTTTCGTTTCACCACTGGTGAATGTCCAAGCAACCCAAGGCTGGTTTCAGCTGCGTGTTAACACTCGCAGCCGTGCTGTTCAATTGGCTATCCAGTGAACGCTGGTTAGCTCTTGATTTTCCTTCCACACACCGAGCCTTCAGAAATCATTCTTATCTCCACTTCAGAGTGTTCCATTCGTTCCCTGCGAATCTGGAATTCCTCTGACTCTCCACACCAGGCAGATTTTCCTAACAACACTGGTGAATGACCAGGTAATCCAATGCTGGTTTTCAGCGGCTGTTCACACTCACAGCCTTGCTGTTCAATTGGCAATCCAGTCAAACCTAGTCAGCTCTTCATTTTCCTGTCCACACAACCCAGCGTTCAGAAATCATTGGAATCTCTACTACAGAAATTTCCATTCATTCACTGTGAATCTGGAAATACTCTGAATCTGCATTCCAGGAAGGCTTTCGTTACACCACTGATGAATGTCCAAGTAATGCAATGCTGCTTCTTAGTGGTCTGTTCACACTCGAAACCGTGCTGTTCATTGGCTATCCACTCAATATCGGTCAGCTCTTCAATATCCTGTCCAGACTATCCAGATTCCTAAATGTTGGCAATCACCACTACAGAATGTTCCATTCAATCACGCGAATCTGGAATTCATCAGAGTCTCCACTCCTGGAAGGTTTTCGTGACACCACTGGTAAATGTCCAAGGAAGACAATGCTGGTTTTAAGCCGCCTGCTAACACACTCAGCCGTGCTGTTCAATTTGCTATCCACCCAACCCTATTCAGCTCTACATTTTCCTGTCCTCATAACCCAACCTTCAGAAATAATTGGTATCTCCTCCACAGAATGTTCCGTTCATTCACTGCGAATCTTAAATTCATCTGACTCTCAACTCCCGGCGGGTTATCGTTACACCACTTGTGAATGTCCAAGTAAGCCAATGCTGGTTTTCAGTGGCCTGTTCATACTAAGAGACGTGCTGTTCATTTGGCTATCCACTCCACCCTGTTCAGCTCTACATTTTCGTGTCCACAAAACCCAGCCTTCAGAAATCATTGGAATCACCACTAGAGAATGTTCCATTCATTCACTGCGAATCTGGAATTCCTCTGAACCTCCACTCCTGGCAGGTTTTCGTTACGCCACTGGTGAATGTCCAAGTAACTCAATACTGGTTTTCAGAGGCATGTTCAACTCGCAGAAGTGCTGTTCAATGGGCTATCCACTCAATATTGGTCAGCTCTTCATTTTCCTCTCCACACAAACCAGCCTTCAGAAATCATTGGGCTCTCCACTACAGACTGTTCCATTCATTCACTGCGATTCTGCAATTCATCTGACTCTCCGCTCCAGGCAGGTTTTCATTACAGCACTGGTGAATGACCAAGTAATCCAATGCTGGTTTTCAGCCGCCTTTTCACACTCGCAGTGTGCTGTTCAATTGTCTATCCACTCAAACCTGGTCAGCCTTTCATTTTCTTTTCCACAATATCAGACTTCAGAAATCATTGGAATCGCCAGTACAGAATGTTCCATTCATTCACTGCCAATCTGGAATTCATCTGAATCTGCACTCCAGGTAGGCTTTCATTACACCACTTATGAATGTCCAAGTAACACAATGCTGGTTTTCAGCGGTCTGTTCACACTCTAAGCCCTGCTTTTTACTGGGTATCCACACAACTGTGGTCAGCTCTTCATTTTCATGTCCAAACAATCCAGACTTGAGAAATCATTGCAATCTCCAGTACAGAATGTTCCATTCATTCACTGCGAATCTGGAATTCAACTGAATCTCCACTACCTGCAGATTTATCTTACACCACTTGTGAATGTCCAAGTAAAACAATGCTGGTTTTCAGAGGCCTGTTCATGTTCGCAGTCGTGCTGTTCAATTGGCTATCCACTCAACCTGTTTTGCTCCTCATTTTCCTGTGCACACAACCCAGCCTTCAGAAATCATTGTAATCTCCACTACAGGATGTTCCATTCATTCACTGGGAATCTGGAATTCATCTGAATCTGCACTCCACGCAGGCTTTCGTTACACCACTGCTGAAAGTCGAAGTAATGCAATACTGGTTTTCAGTGGTCTGTTCACATTCGAAGCCGAGGCTTTTTACAGGCTATCCACTCAACACTGGTCAGCTCTTCATTTTCGTGTCCCCACAATCCAGATTTCAGAAATCATTGCAATCTCCACTACAGAATGTTCCATTCATTCACTGCGAGTCTGGAGTTTATCTGATTCTCCACTCCCGCCTGGTTAACATTACACCACTTGTGAATGTCCAAGTAAGCCAATGCTGGTTTTCAGAGGCCTGTTCATACTCGCAGCCGTGCTGTTTAATTGACAATTCACTCCACCCTGTTCAGCTCTTCATTGTCCCACCACACTACCAGCCTTCAGAAATCTTTGTTATCTCCACTACAGAATGTTCCATTCATTCACTGCGAATCTGGAATTCATCTGACTCTCAACTCCACGCAGGTTTTCATTACACCACTGTTGAATGTCCAAGTAACCCAATGCTGGTTTTCAGCGGCCTGTTCATATTCGCAGCCCTGCTGTTTACTTGGCTATCGATTCAAGCCTGGTCAGCTCTTCATTTTCCTGTCCACACAACACAGGCTTCAGAAATCATTGGAATCTCCTCTACAGAATGTTCCATTCATTCACTGCGAATGTGGAATTCAACTGACTCTCCACTCCATGCAGGTTTTCCTTACACCACTGATGAATGTCCAAGTAACCCAATGCTGGTTTTCAGCTGCATGTTCACACTCGCAGCCATGCTATACAATTGGCTTTCCACTAAATCCTGATTAGTTCTTGATTTTCCTTCCACACGACCCAGCCTTCAGAAATCGTTGGAATCTCCACTAGAGAATGTTCCATTCATTCACTGCGAATCTGGAATTCCTCTGAACCTCCACTCCCGGCAGGTTTTCGTTACACCACTGTTGAATGTCCAAGTAACCCAATGTTTTAAGTGTTTTCTTCACAAGCGCAGTGGTGCTGTTCAATTGGCTATCCACTCAACCCTGGCCAGCTCTACATTTTCCTGTCCACACCACAGAGACTGGAGAAATCATTGTTATCTCCACTACAGAATGTTCCATTCATTCACAGCGAATCTGGAATTCATCTGAATCTCCACTCCCGGCAGGTTTTCGTGACACCACTGGTAAATATCCAAGTAAGCCAATGCTGGTTTTAAGTGGCCTGCTCATACTCTCAGCCGTGCTGTTCAATTTGCTATCCACTCAACCCTCTTCAGCTCCATTTTCCTGTCCACATAACCCAAACTTCAGAAACAATTGGTATCTCCTCCACAGAATGTTCCATTCATTGACGGCAAATCTGAAATTCATCTAATTCTCAACTCCCGTCAGGTTTTCGTTACACCACTTGTGAATGTCCAATTAAGCCAAAGCTGGTTTTCAGTGGCCTGTTCTTACTAGGAGACGTGCTGTTCATTTGGCTATCCATTCCACCCTGTTCAGCTCTACATTTTCGTGTCCACAAAACCCAGCCTTCAGAAATCATTGGAATCACCACTAGAGAATGTTCCATTCATTCACTGCGAATCTGGAATTCATCTGAATCTCCACTCCCGGCAGGTTTTCATTGCACCACTGCTGAATGTTCAAGTAACGCAATGATGGTTTTCAGCGGTCTATTCACACTCGAACCCGTGCTGTTCACGGTCTAGCGACTCAACACTGGTGAGTTCTTCTTTTTCCAGTTCAGACAATACAAACCTCAGAAACCATTGCAATCTACACTACAGAATGTTTCATTCATTCAGGCGAATCTTGAATTCATCTTGTTCTCCACTCCCAGCAGGTTTTCGTTTCACCACTGGTGAATGTCCAAGCAACCCAAGGCTGGTTTCAGCTGCGTGTTAACACTCGCAGCCGTGCTGTTCAATTGGCTATCCAGTGAACGCTGGTTAGCTCTTGATTTTCCTTCCACACACCGAGCCTTCAGAAATCATTCTTATCTCCACTTCAGAGTGTTCCATTCGTTCCCTGCGAATCTGGAATTCCTCTGACTCTCCACACCAGGCAGATTTTCCTAACAACACTGGTGAATGACCAGGTAATCCAATGCTGGTTTTCAGCGGCTGTTCACACTCACAGCCTTGCTGTTCAATTGGCAATCCAGTCAAACCTAGTCAGCTCTTCATTTTCCTGTCCACACAACCCAGCGTTCAGAAATCATTGGAATCTCTACTACAGAAATTTCCATTCATTCACTGTGAATCTGGAAATACTCTGAATCTGCATTCCAGGAAGGCTTTCGTTACACCACTGATGAATGTCCAAGTAATGCAATGCTGCTTCTTAGTGGTCTGTTCACACTCGAAACCGTGCTGTTCATTGGCTATCCACTCAATATCGGTCAGCTCTTCAATATCCTGTCCAGACTATCCAGATTCCTAAATGTTGGCAATCACCACTACAGAATGTTCCATTCAATCACGCGAATCTGGAATTCATCAGAGTCTCCACTCCTGGAAGGTTTTCGTGACACCACTGGTAAATGTCCAAGGAAGACAATGCTGGTTTTAAGCCGCCTGCTAACACACTCAGCCGTGCTGTTCAATTTGCTATCCACCCAACCCTATTCAGCTCTACATTTTCCTGTCCTCATAACCCAACCTTCAGAAATAATTGGTATCTCCTCCACAGAATGTTCCGTTCATTCACTGCGAATCTTAAATTCATCTGACTCTCAACTCCCGGCGGGTTATCGTTACACCACTTGTGAATGTCCAAGTAAGCCAATGCTGGTTTTCAGTGGCCTGTTCATACTAAGAGACGTGCTGTTCATTTGGCTATCCACTCCACCCTGTTCAGCTCTACATTTTCGTGTCCACAAAACCCAGCCTTCAGAAATCATTGGAATCACCACTAGAGAATGTTCCATTCATTCACTGCGAATCTGGAATTCCTCTGAACCTCCACTCCTGGCAGGTTTTCGTTACGCCACTGGTGAATGTCCAAGTAACTCAATACTGGTTTTCAGAGGCATGTTCAACTCGCAGAAGTGCTGTTCAATGGGCTATCCACTCAATATTGGTCAGCTCTTCATTTTCCTCTCCACACAAACCAGCCTTCAGAAATCATTGGGCTCTCCACTACAGACTGTTCCATTCATTCACTGCGATTCTGCAATTCATCTGACTCTCCGCTCCAGGCAGGTTTTCATTACAGCACTGGTGAATGACCAAGTAATCCAATGCTGGTTTTCAGCCGCCTTTTCACACTCGCAGTGTGCTGTTCAATTCTCTATCCACTCAAACCTGGTCAGCCTTTCATTTTCTTTTCCACAATATCAGACTTCAGAAATCATTGGAATCGCCAGTACAGAATGTTCCATTCATTCACTGCCAATCTGGAATTCATCTGAATCTGCACTCCAGGTAGGCTTTCATTACACCACTTATGAATGTCCAAGTAACACAATGCTGGTTTTCAGCGGTCTGTTCACACTCTAAGCCCTGCTTTTTACTGGGTATCCACACAACTGTGGTCAGCTCTTCATTTTCATGTCCAAACAATCCAGACTTGAGAAATCATTGCAATCTCCAGTACAGAATGTTCCATTCATTCACTGCGAATCTGGAATTCAACTGAATCTCCACTACCTGCAGATTTATCTTACACCACTTGTGAATGTCCAAGTAAAACAATGCTGGTTTTCAGAGGCCTGTTCATGTTCGCAGTCGTGCTGTTCAATTGGCTATCCACTCAACCTGTTTTGCTCCTCATTTTCCTGTGCACACAACCCAGCCTTCAGAAATCATTGTAATCTCCACTACAGGATGTTCCATTCATTCACTGGGAATCTGGAATTCATCTGAATCTGCACTCCACGCAGGCTTTCGTTACACCACTGCTGAAAGTCGAAGTAATGCAATACTGGTTTTCAGTGGTCTGTTCACATTCGAAGCCGAGGCTTTTTACAGGCTATCCACTCAACACTGGTCAGCTCTTCATTTTCGTGTCCCCACAATCCAGATTTCAGAAATCATTGCAATCTCCACTACAGAATGTTCCATTCATTCACTGCGAGTCTGGAGTTTATCTGATTCTCCACTCCCGCCTGGTTAACATTACACCACTTGTGAATGTCCAAGTAAGCCAATGCTGGTTTTCAGAGGCCTGTTCATACTCGCAGCCGTGCTGTTTAATTGACAATTCACTCCACCCTGTTCAGCTCTTCATTGTCCCACCACACTACCAGCCTTCAGAAATCTTTGTTATCTCCACTACAGAATGTTCCATTCATTCACTGCGAATCTGGAATTCATCTGACTCTCAACTCCACGCAGGTTTTCATTACACCACTGTTGAATGTCCAAGTAACCCAATGCTGGTTTTCAGCGGCCTGTTCATATTCGCAGCCCTGCTGTTTACTTGGCTATCGATTCAAGCCTGGTCAGCTCTTCATTTTCCTGTCCACACAACACAGGCTTCAGAAATCATTGGAATCTCCTCTACAGAATGTTCCATTCATTCACTGCGAATGTGGAATTCAACTGACTCTCCACTCCATGCAGGTTTTCCTTACACCACTGATGAATGTCCAAGTAACCCAATGCTGGTTTTCAGCTGCATGTTCACACTCGCAGCCATGCTATACAATTGGCTTTCCACTAAATCCTGATTAGTTCTTGATTTTCCTTCCACACGACCCAGCCTTCAGAAATCGTTGGAATCTCCACTAGAGAATGTTCCATTCATTCACTGCGAATCTGGAATTCCTCTGAACCTCCACTCCCGGCAGGTTTTCGTTACACCACTGTTGAATGTCCAAGTTACCCAATGTTTTAAGTGTTTTCTTCACAAGCGCAGTGGTGCTGTTCAATTGGCTATCCACTCAACCCTGGCCAGCTCTACATTTTCCTGTCCACACCACAGAGACTGGAGAAATCATTGTTATCTCCACTACAGAATGTTCCATTCATTCACAGCGAATCTGGAATTCATCTGAATCTCCACTCCCGGCAGGTTTTCGTGACACCACTGGTAAATATCCAAGTAAGCCAATGCTGGTTTTAAGTGGCCTGCTCATACTCTCAGCCGTGCTGTTCAATTTGCTATCCACTCAACCCTCTTCAGCTCCATTTTCCTGTCCACATAACCCAAACTTCAGAAACAATTGGTATCTCCTCCACAGAATGTTCCATTCATTGACGGCAAATCTGAAATTCATCTAATTCTCAACTCCCGTCAGGTTTTCGTTACACCACTTGTGAATGTCCAATTAAGCCAAAGCTGGTTTTCAGTGGCCTGTTCTTACTACGAGACGTGCTGTTCATTTGGCTATCCATTCCACCCTGTTCAGCTCTACATTTTCGTGTCCACAAAACCCAGCCTTCAGAAATCATTGGAATCACCACTAGAGAATGTTCCATTCATTCACTGCGAATCTGGAATTCATCTGAATCTCCACTCCCGGCAGGTTTTCATTGCACCACTGCTGAATGTTCAAGTAACGCAATGATGGTTTTCAGCGGTCTATTCACACTCGAACCCGTGCTGTTCACGGTCTAGCGACTCAACACTGGTGAGTTCTTCTTTTTCCAGTTCAGACAATACAAACCTCAGAAACCATTGCAATCTACACTACAGAATGTTTCATTCATTCAGGCGAATCTTGAATTCATCTTGTTCTCCACTCCCAGCAGGTTTTCGTTTCACCACTGGTGAATGTCCAAGCAACCCAAGGCTGGTTTCAGCTGCGTGTTAACACTCGCAGCCGTGCTGTTCAATTGGCTATCCAGTGAACGCTGGTTAGCTCTTGATTTTCCTTCCACACACCGAGCCTTCAGAAATCATTCTTATCTCCACTTCAGAGTGTTCCATTCGTTCCCTGCGAATCTGGAATTCCTCTGACTCTCCACACCAGGCAGATTTTCCTAACAACACTGGTGAATGACCAGGTAATCCAATGCTGGTTTTCAGCGGCTGTTCACACTCACAGCCTTGCTGTTCAATTGGCAATCCAGTCAAACCTAGTCAGCTCTTCATTTTCCTGTCCACACAACCCAGCGTTCAGAAATCATTGGAATCTCTACTACAGAAATTTCCATTCATTCACTGTGAATCTGGAAATACTCTGAATCTGCATTCCAGGAAGGCTTTCGTTACACCACTGATGAATGTCCAAGTAATGCAATGCTGCTTCTTAGTGGTCTGTTCACACTCGAAACCGTGCTGTTCATTGGCTATCCACTCAATATCGGTCAGCTCTTCAATATCCTGTCCAGACTATCCAGATTCCTAAATGTTGGCAATCACCACTACAGAATGTTCCATTCAATCACGCGAATCTGGAATTCATCAGAGTCTCCACTCCTGGAAGGTTTTCGTGACACCACTGGTAAATGTCCAAGGAAGACAATGCTGGTTTTAAGCCGCCTGCTAACACACTCAGCCGTGCTGTTCAATTTGCTATCCACCCAACCCTATTCAGCTCTACATTTTCCTGTCCTCATAACCCAACCTTCAGAAATAATTGGTATCTCCTCCACAGAATGTTCCGTTCATTCACTGCGAATCTTAAATTCATCTGACTCTCAACTCCCGGCGGGTTATCGTTACACCACTTGTGAATGTCCAAGTAAGCCAATGCTGGTTTTCAGTGGCCTGTTCATACTAAGAGACGTGCTGTTCATTTGGCTATCCACTCCACCCTGTTCAGCTCTACATTTTCGTGTCCACAAAACCCAGCCTTCAGAAATCATTGGAATCACCACTAGAGAATGTTCCATTCATTCACTGCGAATCTGGAATTCCTCTGAACCTCCACTCCTGGCAGGTTTTCGTTACGCCACTGGTGAATGTCCAAGTAACTCAATACTGGTTTTCAGAGGCATGTTCAACTCGCAGAAGTGCTGTTCAATGGGCTATCCACTCAATATTGGTCAGCTCTTCATTTTCCTCTCCACACAAACCAGCCTTCAGAAATCATTGGGCTCTCCACTACAGACTGTTCCATTCATTCACTGCGATTCTGCAATTCATCTGACTCTCCGCTCCAGGCAGGTTTTCATTACAGCACTGGTGAGTGACCAAGTAATCCAATGCTGGTTTTCAGCCGCCTTTTCACACTCGCAGTGTGCTGTTCAATTGTCTATCCACTCAAACCTGGTCAGCCTTTCATTTTCTTTTCCACAATATCAGACTTCAGAAATCATTGGAATCGCCAGTACAGAATGTTCCATTCATTCACTGCCAATCTGGAATTCATCTGAATCTGCACTCCAGGTAGGCTTTCATTACACCACTTATGAATGTCCAAGTAACACAATGCTGGTTTTCAGCGGTCTGTTCACACTCTAAGCCCTGCTTTTTACTGGGTATCCACACAACTGTGGTCAGCTCTTCATTTTCATGTCCAAACAATCCAGACTTGAGAAATCATTGCAATCTCCAGTACAGAATGTTCCATTCATTCACTGCGAATCTGGAATTCAACTGAATCTCCACTACCTGCAGATTTATCTTACACCACTTGTGAATGTCCAAGTAAAACAATGCTGGTTTTCAGAGGCCTGTTCATGTTCGCAGTCGTGCTGTTCAATTGGCTATCCACTCAACCTGTTTTGCTCCTCATTTTCCTGTGCACACAACCCAGCCTTCAGAAATCATTGTAATCTCCACTACAGGATGTTCCATTCATTCACTGGGAATCTGGAATTCATCTGAATCTGCACTCCACGCAGGCTTTCGTTACACCACTGCTGAAAGTCGAAGTAATGCAATACTGGTTTTCAGTGGTCTGTTCACATTCGAAGCCGAGGCTTTTTACAGGCTATCCACTCAACACTGGTCAGCTCTTCATTTTCGTGTCCCCACAATCCAGATTTCAGAAATCATTGCAATCTCCACTACAGAATGTTCCATTCATTCACTGCGAGTCTGGAGTTTATCTGATTCTCCACTCCCGCCTGGTTAACATTACACCACTTGTGAATGTCCAAGTAAGCCAATGCTGGTTTTCAGAGGCCTGTTCATACTCGCAGCCGTGCTGTTTAATTGACAATTCACTCCACCCTGTTCAGCTCTTCATTGTCCCACCACACTACCAGCCTTCAGAAATCTTTGTTATCTCCACTACAGAATGTTCCATTCATTCACTGCGAATCTGGAATTCATCTGACTCTCAACTCCACGCAGGTTTTCATTACACCACTGTTGAATGTCCAAGTAACCCAATGCTGGTTTTCAGCGGCCTGTTCATATTCGCAGCCCTGCTGTTTACTTGGCTATCGATTCAAGCCTGGTCAGCTCTTCATTTTCCTGTCCACACAACACAGGCTTCAGAAATCATTGGAATCTCCTCTACAGAATGTTCCATTCATTCACTGCGAATGTGGAATTCAACTGACTCTCCACTCCATGCAGGTTTTCCTTACACCACTGATGAATGTCCAAGTAACCCAATGCTGGTTTTCAGCTGCATGTTCACACTCGCAGCCATGCTATACAATTGGCTTTCCACTAAATCCTGATTAGTTCTTGATTTTCCTTCCACACGACCCAGCCTTCAGAAATCGTTGGAATCTCCACTAGAGAATGTTCCATTCATTCACTGCGAATCTGGAATTCCTCTGAACCTCCACTCCCGGCAGGTTTTCGTTACACCACTGTTGAATGTCCAAGTAACCCAATGTTTTAAGTGTTTTCTTCACAAGCGCAGTGGTGCTGTTCAATTGGCTATCCACTCAACCCTGGCCAGCTCTACATTTTCCTGTCCACACCACAGAGACTGGAGAAATCATTGTTATCTCCACTACAGAATGTTCCATTCATTCACAGCGAATCTGGAATTCATCTGAATCTCCACTCCCGGCAGGTTTTCGTGACACCACTGGTAAATATCCAAGTAAGCCAATGCTGGTTTTAAGTGGCCTGCTCATACTCTCAGCCGTGCTGTTCAATTTGCTATCCACTCAACCCTCTTCAGCTCCATTTTCCTGTCCACATAACCCAAACTTCAGAAACAATTGGTATCTCCTCCACAGAATGTTCCATTCATTGACGGCAAATCTGAAATTCATCTAATTCTCAACTCCCGTCAGGTTTTCGTTACACCACTTGTGAATGTCCAATTCAGCCAAAGCTGGTTTTCAGTGGCCTGTTCTTACTAGGAGACGTGCTGTTCATTTGGCTATCCATTCCACCCTGTTCAGCTCTACATTTTCGTGTCCACAAAACCCAGCCTTCAGAAATCATTGGAATCACCACTAGAGAATGTTCCATTCATTCACTGCGAATCTGGAATTCATCTGAATCTCCACTCCCGGCAGGTTTTCATTGCACCACTGCTGAATGTTCAAGTAACGCAATGATGGTTTTCAGCGGTCTATTCACACTCGAACCCGTGCTGTTCACGGTCTAGCGACTCAACACTGGTGAGTTCTTCTTTTTCCAGTTCAGACAATACAAACCTCAGAAACCATTGCAATCTACACTACAGAATGTTTCATTCATTCAGGCGAATCTTGAATTCATCTTGTTCTCCACTCCCAGCAGGTTTTCGTGACACCACTGGTAAATGTCCAAGGAAGACAATGCTGGTTTTAAGCCGCCTGCTAACACACTCAGCCGTGCTGTTCAATTTGCTATCCACCCAACCCTATTCAGCTCTACATTTTCCTGTCCTCATAACCCAACCTTCAGAAATAATTGGTATCTCCTCCACAGAATGTTCCGTTCATTCACTGCGAATCTTAAATTCATCTGACTCTCAACTCCCGGCGGGTTATCGTTACACCACTTGTGAATGTCCAAGTAAGCCAATGCTGGTTTTCAGTGGCCTGTTCATACTAAGAGACGTGCTGTTCATTTGGCTATCCACTCCACCCTGTTCAGCTCTACATTCTCGTGTCCACAAAACCCAGCCTTCAGAAATCATTGGAATCACCACTAGAGAATGTTCCATTCATTCACTGCGAATCTGGAATTCCTATGAACCTCCACTCCTGGCAGGTTTTCGTTACGCCACTGGTGAATGTCCAAGTAACTCAATACTGGTTTTCAGAGGCATGTTCAACTCGCAGAAGTGCTGTTCAATGGGCTATCCACTCAATATTGGTCAGCTCTTCATTTTCCTCTCCACACAAACCAGCCTTCAGAAATCATTGGGCTCTCCACTACAGACTGTTCCATTCATTCACTGCGATTCTGCAATTCATCTGACTCTCCGCTCCAGGCAGGTTTTCATTACAGCACTGGTGAATGACCAAGTAATCCAATGCTGGTTTTCAGCCGCCTTTTCACACTCGCAGTGTGCTGTTCAATTGTCTATCCACTCAAACCTGGTCAGCCTTTCATTTTCTTTTCCACAATATCAGACTTCAGAAATCATTGGAATCGCCAGTACAGAATGTTCCATTCATTCACTGCCAATCTGGAATTCATCTGAATCTGCACTCCAGGTAGGCTTTCATTACACCACTTATGAATGTCCAAGTAACACAATGCTGGTTTTCAGCGGTCTGTTCACACTCTAAGCCCTGCTTTTTACTGGGTATCCACACAACTGTGGTCAGCTCTTCATTTTCATGTCCAAACAATCCAGACTTGAGAAATCATTGCAATCTCCAGTACAGAATGTTCCATTCATTCACTGCGAATCTGGAATTCAACTGAATCTCCACTACCTGCAGATTTATCTTACACCACTTGTGAATGTCCAAGTAAAACAATGCTGGTTTTCAGAGGCCTGTTCATGTTCGCAGTCGTGCTGTTCAATTGGCTATCCACTCAACCTGTTTTGCTCCTCATTTTCCTGTGCACACAACCCAGCCTTCAGAAATCATTGTAATCTCCACTACAGGATGTTCCATTCATTCACTGGGAATCTGGAATTCATCTGAATCTGCACTCCACGCAGGCTTTCGTTACACCACTGCTGAAAGTCGAAGTAATGCAATACTGGTTTTCAGTGGTCTGTTCACATTCGAAGCCGAGGCTTTTTACAGGCTATCCACTCAACACTGGTCAGCTCTTCATTTTCGTGTCCCCACAATCCAGATTTCAGAAATCATTGCAATCTCCACTACAGAATGTTCCATTCATTCACTGCGAGTCTGGAGTTTATCTGATTCTCCACTCCCGCCTGGTTAACATTACACCACTTGTGAATGTCCAAGTAAGCCAATGCTGGTTTTCAGAGGCCTGTTCATACTCGCAGCCGTGCTGTTTAATTGACAATTCACTCCACCCTGTTCAGCTCTTCATTGTCCCACCACACTACCAGCCTTCAGAAATCTTTGTTATCTCCACTACAGAATGTTCCATTCATTCACTGCGAATCTGGAATTCATCTGACTCTCAACTCCACGCAGGTTTTCATTACACCACTGTTGAATGTCCAAGTAACCCAATGCTGGTTTTCAGCGGCCTGTTCATATTCGCAGCCCTGCTGTTTACTTGGCTATCGATTCAAGCCTGGTCAGCTCTTCATTTTCCTGTCCACACAACACAGGCTTCAGAAATCATTGGAATCTCCTCTACAGAATGTTCCATTCATTCACTGCGAATGTGGAATTCAACTGACTCTCCACTCCATGCAGGTTTTCCTTACACCACTGATGAATGTCCAAGTAACCCAATGCTGGTTTTCAGCTGCATGTTCACACTCGCAGCCATGCTATACAATTGGCTTTCCACTAAATCCTGATTAGTTCTTGATTTTCCTTCCACACGACCCAGCCTTCAGAAATCGTTGGAATCTCCACTAGAGAATGTTCCATTCATTCACTGCGAATCTGGAATTCCTCTGAACCTCCACTCCCGGCAGGTTTTCGTTACACCACTGTTGAATGTCCAAGTAACCCAATGTTTTAAGTGTTTTCTTCACAAGCGCAGTGGTGCTGTTCAATTGGCTATCCACTCAACCCTGGCCAGCTCTACATTTTCCTGTCCACACCACAGAGACTGGAGAAATCATTGTTATCTCCACTACAGAATGTTCCATTCATTCACAGCGAATCTGGAATTCATCTGAATCTCCACTCCCGGCAGGTTTTCGTGACACCACTGGTAAATATCCAAGTAAGCCAATGCTGGTTTTAAGTGGCCTGCTCATACTCTCAGCCGTGCTGTTCAATTTGCTATCCACTCAACCCTCTTCAGCTCCATTTTCCTGTCCACATAACCCAAACTTCAGAAACAATTGGTATCTCCTCCACAGAATGTTCCATTCATTGACGGCAAATCTGAAATTCATCTAATTCTCAACTCCCGTCAGGTTTTCGTTACACCACTTGTGAATGTCCAATTAAGCCAAAGCTGGTTTTCAGTGGCCTGTTCTTACTACGAGACGTGCTGTTCATTTGGCTATCCATTCCACCCTGTTCAGCTCTACATTTTCGTGTCCACAAAACCCAGCCTTCAGAAATCATTGGAATCACCACTAGAGAATGTTCCATTCATTCACTGCGAATCTGGAATTCATCTGAATCTCCACTCCCGGCAGGTTTTCATTGCACCACTGCTGAATGTTCAAGTAACGCAATGATGGTTTTCAGCGGTCTATTCACACTCGAACCCGTGCTGTTCACGGTCTAGCGACTCAACACTGGTGAGTTCTTCTTTTTCCAGTTCAGACAATACAAACCTCAGAAACCATTGCAATCTACACTACAGAATGTTTCATTCATTCAGGCGAATCTTGAATTCATCTTGTTCTCCACTCCCAGCAGGTTTTCGTTTCACCACTGGTGAATGTCCAAGCAACCCAAGGCTGGTTTCAGCTGCGTGTTAACACTCGCAGCCGTGCTGTTCAATTGGCTATCCAGTGAACGCTGGTTAGCTCTTGATTTTCCTTCCACACACCGAGCCTTCAGAAATCATTCTTATCTCCACTTCAGAGTGTTCCATTCGTTCCCTGCGAATCTGGAATTCCTCTGACTCTCCACACCAGGCAGATTTTCCTAACAACACTGGTGAATGACCAGGTAATCCAATGCTGGTTTTCAGCGGCTGTTCACACTCACAGCCTTGCTGTTCAATTGGCAATCCAGTCAAACCTAGTCAGCTCTTCATTTTCCTGTCCACACAACCCAGCGTTCAGAAATCATTGGAATCTCTACTACAGAAATTTCCATTCATTCACTGTGAATCTGGAAATACTCTGAATCTGCATTCCAGGAAGGCTTTCGTTACACCACTGATGAATGTCCAAGTAATGCAATGCTGCTTCTTAGTGGTCTGTTCACACTCGAAACCGTGCTGTTCATTGGCTATCCACTCAATATCGGTCAGCTCTTCAATATCCTGTCCAGACTATCCAGATTCCTAAATGTTGGCAATCACCACTACAGAATGTTCCATTCAATCACGCGAATCTGGAATTCATCAGAGTCTCCACTCCTGGAAGGTTTTCGTGACACCACTGGTAAATGTCCAAGGAAGACAATGCTGGTTTTAAGCCGCCTGCTAACACACTCAGCCGTGCTGTTCAATTTGCTATCCACCCAACCCTATTCAGCTCTACATTTTCCTGTCCTCATAACCCAACCTTCAGAAATAATTGGTATCTCCTCCACAGAATGTTCCGTTCATTCACTGCGAATCTTAAATTCATCTGACTCTCAACTCCCGGCGGGTTATCGTTACACCACTTGTGAATGTCCAAGTAAGCCAATGCTGGTTTTCAGTGGCCTGTTCATACTAAGAGACGTGCTGTTCATTTGGCTATCCACTCCACCCTGTTCAGCTCTACATTTTCGTGTCCACAAAACCCAGCCTTCAGAAATCATTGGAATCACCACTAGAGAATGTTCCATTCATTCACTGCGAATCTGGAATTCCTCTGAACCTCCACTCCTGGCAGGTTTTCGTTACGCCACTGGTGAATGTCCAAGTAACTCAATACTGGTTTTCAGAGGCATGTTCAACTCGCAGAAGTGCTGTTCAATGGGCTATCCACTCAATATTGGTCAGCTCTTCATTTTCCTCTCCACACAAACCAGCCTTCAGAAATCATTGGGCTCTCCACTACAGACTGTTCCATTCATTCACTGCGATTCTGCAATTCATCTGACTCTCCGCTCCAGGCAGGTTTTCATTACAGCACTGGTGAGTGACCAAGTAATCCAATGCTGGTTTTCAGCCGCCTTTTCACACTCGCAGTGTGCTGTTCAATTGTCTATCCACTCAAACCTGGTCAGCCTTTCATTTTCTTTTCCACAATATCAGACTTCAGAAATCATTGGAATCGCCAGTACAGAATGTTCCATTCATTCACTGCCAATCTGGAATTCATCTGAATCTGCACTCCAGGTAGGCTTTCATTACACCACTTATGAATGTCCAAGTAACACAATGCTGGTTTTCAGCGGTCTGTTCACACTCTAAGCCCTGCTTTTTACTGGGTATCCACACAACTGTGGTCAGCTCTTCATTTTCATGTCCAAACCATCCAGACTTGAGAAATCATTGCAATCTCCAGTACAGAATGTTCCATTCATTCACTGCGAATCTGGAATTCAACTGAATCTCCACTACCTGCAGATTTATCTTACACCACTTGTGAATGTCCAAGTAAAACAATGCTGGTTTTCAGAGGCCTGTTCATGTTCGCAGTCGTGCTGTTCAATTGGCTATCCACTCAACCTGTTTTGCTCCTCATTTTCCTGTGCACACAACCCAGCCTTCAGAAATCATTGTAATCTCCACTACAGGATGTTCCATTCATTCACTGGGAATCTGGAATTCATCTGAATCTGCACTCCACGCAGGCTTTCGTTACACCACTGCTGAAAGTCGAAGTAATGCAATACTGGTTTTCAGTGGTCTGTTCACATTCGAAGCCGAGGCTTTTTACAGGCTATCCACTCAACACTGGTCAGCTCTTCATTTTCGTGTCCCCACAATCCAGATTTCAGAAATCATTGCAATCTCCACTACAGAATGTTCCATTCATTCACTGCGAGTCTGGAGTTTATCTGATTCTCCACTCCCGCCTGGTTAACATTACACCACTTGTGAATGTCCAAGTAAGCCAATGCTGGTTTTCAGAGGCCTGTTCATACTCGCAGCCGTGCTGTTTAATTGACAATTCACTCCACCCTGTTCAGCTCTTCATTGTCCCACCACACTACCAGCCTTCAGAAATCTTTGTTATCTCCACTACAGAATGTTCCATTCATTCACTGCGAATCTGGAATTCATCTGACTCTCAACTCCACGCAGGTTTTCATTACACCACTGTTGAATGTCCAAGTAACCCAATGCTGGTTTTCAGCGGCCTGTTCATATTCGCAGCCCTGCTGTTTACTTGGCTATCGATTCAAGCCTGGTCAGCTCTTCATTTTCCTGTCCACACAACACAGGCTTCAGAAATCATTGGAATCTCCTCTACAGAATGTTCCATTCATTCACTGCGAATGTGGAATTCAACTGACTCTCCACTCCATGCAGGTTTTCCTTACACCACTGATGAATGTCCAAGTAACCCAATGCTGGTTTTCAGCTGCATGTTCACACTCGCAGCCATGCTATACAATTGGCTTTCCACTAAATCCTGATTAGTTCTTGATTTTCCTTCCACACGACCCAGCCTTCAGAAATCGTTGGAATCTCCACTAGAGAATGTTCCATTCATTCACTGCGAATCTGGAATTCCTCTGAACCTCCACTCCCGGCAGGTTTTCGTTACACCACTGTTGAATGTCCAAGTAACCCAATGTTTTAAGTGTTTTCTTCACAAGCGCAGTGGTGCTGTTCAATTGGCTATCCACTCAACCCTGGCCAGCTCTACATTTTCCTGTCCACACCACAGAGACTGGAGAAATCATTGTTATCTCCACTACAGAATGTTCCATTCATTCACAGCGAATCTGGAATTCATCTGAATCTCCACTCCCGGCAGGTTTTCGTGACACCACTGGTAAATATCCAAGTAAGCCAATGCTGGTTTTAAGTGGCCTGCTCATACTCTCAGCCGTGCTGTTCAATTTGCTATCCACTCAACCCTCTTCAGCTCCATTTTCCTGTCCACATAACCCAAACTTCAGAAACAATTGGTATCTCCTCCACAGAATGTTCCATTCATTGACGGCAAATCTGAAATTCATCTAATTCTCAACTCCCGTCAGGTTTTCGTTACACCACTTGTGAATGTCCAATTCAGCCAAAGCTGGTTTTCAGTGGCCTGTTCTTACTAGGAGACGTGCTGTTCATTTGGCTATCCATTCCACCCTGTTCAGCTCTACATTTTCGTGTCCACAAAACCCAGCCTTCAGAAATCATTGGAATCACCACTAGAGAATGTTCCATTCATTCACTGCGAATCTGGAATTCATCTGAATCTCCACTCCCGGCAGGTTTTCATTGCACCACTGCTGAATGTTCAAGTAACGCAATGATGGTTTTCAGCGGTCTATTCACACTCGAACCCGTGCTGTTCACGGTCTAGCGACTCAACACTGGTGAGTTCTTCTTTTTCCAGTTCAGACAATACAAACCTCAGAAACCATTGCAATCTACACTACAGAATGTTTCATTCATTCAGGCGAATCTTGAATTCATCTTGTTCTCCACTCCCAGCAGGTTTTCGTGACACCACTGGTAAATGTCCAAGGAAGACAATGCTGGTTTTAAGCCGCCTGCTAACACACTCAGCCGTGCTGTTCAATTTGCTATCCACCCAACCCTATTCAGCTCTACATTTTCCTGTCCTCATAACCCAACCTTCAGAAATAATTGGTATCTCCTCCACAGAATGTTCCGTTCATTCACTGCGAATCTTAAATTCATCTGACTCTCAACTCCCGGCGGGTTATCGTTACACCACTTGTGAATGTCCAAGTAAGCCAATGCTGGTTTTCAGTGGCCTGTTCATACTAAGAGACGTGCTGTTCATTTGGCTATCCACTCCACCCTGTTCAGCTCTACATTCTCGTGTCCACAAAACCCAGCCTTCAGAAATCATTGGAATCACCACTAGAGAATGTTCCATTCATTCACTGCGAATCTGGAATTCCTATGAACCTCCACTCCTGGCAGGTTTTCGTTACGCCACTGGTGAATGTCCAAGTAACTCAATACTGGTTTTCAGAGGCATGTTCAACTCGCAGAAGTGCTGTTCAATGGGCTATCCACTCAATATTGGTCAGCTCTTCATTTTCCTCTCCACACAAACCAGCCTTCAGAAATCATTGGGCTCTCCACTACAGACTGTTCCATTCATTCACTGCGATTCTGCAATTCATCTGACTCTCCGCTCCAGGCAGGTTTTCATTACAGCACTGGTGAATGACCAAGTAATCCAATGCTGGTTTTCAGCCGCCTTTTCACACTCGCAGTGTGCTGTTCAATTGTCTATCCACTCAAACCTGGTCAGCCTTTCATTTTCTTTTCCACAATATCAGACTTCAGAAATCATTGGAATCGCCAGTACAGAATGTTCCATTCATTCACTGCCAATCTGGAATTCATCTGAATCTGCACTCCAGGTAGGCTTTCATTACACCACTTATGAATGTCCAAGTAACACAATGCTGGTTTTCAGCGGTCTGTTCACACTCTAAGCCCTGCTTTTTACTGGGTATCCACACAACTGTGGTCAGCTCTTCATTTTCATGTCCAAACAATCCAGACTTGAGAAATCATTGCAATCTCCAGTACAGAATGTTCCATTCATTCACTGCGAATCTGGAATTCAACTGAATCTCCACTACCTGCAGATTTATCTTACACCACTTGTGAATGTCCAAGTAAAACAATGCTGGTTTTCAGAGGCCTGTTCATGTTCGCAGTCGTGCTGTTCAATTGGCTATCCACTCAACCTGTTTTGCTCCTCATTTTCCTGTGCACACAACCCAGCCTTCAGAAATCATTGTAATCTCCACTACAGGATGTTCCATTCATTCACTGGGAATCTGGAATTCATCTGAATCTGCACTCCACGCAGGCTTTCGTTACACCACTGCTGAAAGTCGAAGTAATGCAATACTGGTTTTCAGTGGTCTGTTCACATTCGAAGCCGAGGCTTTTTACAGGCTATCCACTCAACACTGGTCAGCTCTTCATTTTCGTGTCCCCACAATCCAGATTTCAGAAATCATTGCAATCTCCACTACAGAATGTTCCATTCATTCACTGCGAGTCTGGAGTTTATCTGATTCTCCACTCCCGCCTGGTTAACATTACACCACTTGTGAATGTCCAAGTAAGCCAATGCTGGTTTTCAGAGGCCTGTTCATACTCGCAGCCGTGCTGTTTAATTGACAATTCACTCCACCCTGTTCAGCTCTTCATTGTCCCACCACACTACCAGCCTTCAGAAATCTTTGTTATCTCCACTACAGAATGTTCCATTCATTCACTGCGAATCTGGAATTCATCTGACTCTCAACTCCACGCAGGTTTTCATTACACCACTGTTGAATGTCCAAGTAACCCAATGCTGGTTTTCAGCGGCCTGTTCATATTCGCAGCCCTGCTGTTTACTTGGCTATCGATTCAAGCCTGGTCAGCTCTTCATTTTCCTGTCCACACAACACAGGCTTCAGAAATCATTGGAATCTCCTCTACAGAATGTTCCATTCATTCACTGCGAATGTGGAATTCAACTGACTCTCCACTCCATGCAGGTTTTCCTTACACCACTGATGAATGTCCAAGTAACCCAATGCTGGTTTTCAGCTGCATGTTCACACTCGCAGCCATGCTATACAATTGGCTTTCCACTAAATCCTGATTAGTTCTTGATTTTCCTTCCACACGACCCAGCCTTCAGAAATCGTTGGAATCTCCACTAGAGAATGTTCCATTCATTCACTGCGAATCTGGAATTCCTCTGAACCTCCACTCCCGGCAGGTTTTCGTTACACCACTGTTGAATGTCCAAGTAACCCAATGTTTTAAGTGTTTTCTTCACAAGCGCAGTGGTGCTGTTCAATTGGCTATCCACTCAACCCTGGCCAGCTCTACATTTTCCTGTCCACACCACAGAGACTGGAGAAATCATTGTTATCTCCACTACAGAATGTTCCATTCATTCACAGCGAATCTGGAATTCATCTGAATCTCCACTCCCGGCAGGTTTTCGTGACACCACTGGTAAATATCCAAGTAAGCCAATGCTGGTTTTAAGTGGCCTGCTCATACTCTCAGCCGTGCTGTTCAATTTGCTATCCACTCAACCCTCTTCAGCTCCATTTTCCTGTCCACATAACCCAAACTTCAGAAACAATTGGTATCTCCTCCACAGAATGTTCCATTCATTGACGGCAAATCTGAAATTCATCTAATTCTCAACTCCCGTCAGGTTTTCGTTACACCACTTGTGAATGTCCAATTCAGCCAAAGCTGGTTTTCAGTGGCCTGTTCTTACTACGAGACGTGCTGTTCATTTGGCTATCCACTCCACCCTGTTCAGCTCTACATTTTCGTGTCCACAAAACCCAGCCTTCAGAAATCATTGGAATCACCACTAGAGAATGTTCCATTCATTCACTGCGAATCTGGAATTCCTCTGAACCTCCACTCCTGGCAGGTTTTCGTTACGCCACTGGTGAATGTCCAAGTAACTCAATACTGGTTTTCAGAGGCATGTTCAACTCGCAGAAGTGCTGTTCAATGGGCTATCCACTCAATATTGGTCAGCTCTTCATTTTCCTCTCCACACAAACCAGCCTTCAGAAATCATTGGGCTCTCCACTACAGACTGTTCCATTCATTCACTGCGATTCTGCAATTCATCTGACTCTCCGCTCCAGGCAGGTTTTCATTACAGCACTGGTGAATGACCAAGTAATCCAATGCTGGTTTTCAGCCGCCTTTTCACACTCGCAGTGTGCTGTTCAATTGTCTATCCACTCAAACCTGGTCAGCCTTTCATTTTCTTTTCCACAATATCAGACTTCAGAAATCATTGGAATCGCCAGTACAGAATGTTCCATTCATTCACTGCCAATCTGGAATTCATCTGAATCTGCACTCCAGGTAGGCTTTCATTACACCACTTATGAATGTCCAAGTAACACAATGCTGGTTTTCAGCGGTCTGTTCACACTCTAAGCCCTGCTTTTTACTGGGTATCCACACAACTGTGGTCAGCTCTTCATTTTCATGTCCAAACAATCCAGACTTGAGAAATCATTGCAATCTCCAGTACAGAATGTTCCATTCATTCACTGCGAATCTGGAATTCAACTGAATCTCCACTACCTGCAGATTTATCTTACACCACTTGTGAATGTCCAAGTAAAACAATGCTGGTTTTCAGAGGCCTGTTCATGTTTGCAGTCGTGCTGTTCAATTGGCTATCCACTCAACCTGTTTTGCTCCTCATTTTCCTGTGCACACAACCCAGCCTTCAGAAATCATTGTAATCTCCACTACAGGATGTTCCATTCATTCACTGGGAATCTGGAATTCATCTGAATCTGCACTCCACGCAGGCTTTCATTACACCACTGCTGAAAGTCGAAGTAATGCAATACTGGTTTTCAGTGGTCTGTTCACATTCGAAGCCGAGGCTTTTCACAGGCTATCCACTCAACACTGGTCAGCTCTTCATTTTCGTGTCCCCACAATCCAGATTTCAGAAATCATTGCAATCTCCACTACAGAATGTTCCATTCATTCACTGCGAGTCTGGAGTTTATCTGATTCTCCACTCCCGCCTGGTTAACATTACACCACTTGTGAATGTCCAAGTAAGCCAATGCTGGTTTTCAGAGGCCTGTTCATACTCGCAGCCGTGCTGTTTAATTGACAATTCACTCCACCCTGTTCAGCTCTTCATTGTCCCACCACACTACCAGCCTTCAGAAATCTTTGTTATCTCCACTACAGAATGTTCCATTCATTCACTGCGAATCTGGAATTCATCTGACTCTCAACTCCACGCAGGTTTTCATTACACCACTGTTGAATGTCCAAGTAACCCAATGCTGGTTTTCAGCGGCCTGTTCATATTCGCAGCCCTGCTGTTTACTTGGCTATCGATTCAAGCCTGGTCAGCTCTTCATTTTCCTGTCCACACAACACAGGCTTCAGAAATCATTGGAATCTCCTCTACAGAATGTTCCATTCATTCACTGCGAATGTGGAATTCAACTGACTCTCCACTCCATGCAGGTTTTCCTTACACCACTGATGAATGTCCAAGTAACCCAATGCTGGTTTTCAGCTGCATGTTCACACTCGCAGCCATGCTATACAATTGGCTTTCCACTAAATCCTGATTAGTTCTTGATTTTCCTTCCACACGACCCAGCCTTCAGAAATCGTTGGAATCTCCACTAGAGAATGTTCCATTCATTCACTGCGAATCTGGAATTCCTCTGAACCTCCACTCCCGGCAGGTTTTCGTTACACCACTGTTGAATGTCCAAGTAACCCAATGTTTTAAGTGTTTTCTTCACAAGCGCAGTGGTGCTGTTCAATTGGCTATCCACTCAACCCTGGCCAGCTCTACATTTTCCTGTCCACACCACAGAGACTGGAGAAATCATTGTTATCTCCACTACAGAATGTTCCATTCATTCACAGCGAATCTGGAATTCATCTGAATCTCCACTCCCGGCAGGTTTTCGTGACACCACTGGTAAATATCCAAGTAAGCCAATGCTGGTTTTAAGTGGCCTGCTCATACTCTCAGCCGTGCTGTTCAATTTGCTATCCACTCAACCCTCTTCAGCTCCATTTTCCTGTCCACATAACCCAAACTTCAGAAACAATTGGTATCTCCTCCACAGAATGTTCCATTCATTGACGGCAAATCTGAAATTCATCTAATTCTCAACTCCCGTCAGGTTTTCGTTACACCACTTGTGAATGTCCAATTAAGCCAAAGCTGGTTTTCAGTGGCCTGTTCTTACTACGAGACGTGCTGTTCATTTGGCTATCCATTCCACCCTGTTCAGCTCTACATTTTCGTGTCCACAAAACCCAGCCTTCAGAAATCATTGGAATCACCACTAGAGAATGTTCCATTCATTCACTGCGAATCTGGAATTCATCTGAATCTCCACTCCCGGCAGGTTTTCATTGCACCACTGCTGAATGTTCAAGTAACGCAATGATGGTTTTCAGCGGTCTATTCACACTCGAACCCGTGCTGTTCACGGTCTAGCGACTCAACACTGGTGAGTTCTTCTTTTTCCAGTTCAGACAATACAAACCTCAGAAACCATTGCAATCTACACTACAGAATGTTTCATTCATTCAGGCGAATCTTGAATTCATCTTGTTCTCCACTCCCAGCAGGTTTTCGTTTCACCACTGGTGAATGTCCAAGCAACCCAAGGCTGGTTTCAGCTGCGTGTTAACACTCGCAGCCGTGCTGTTCAATTGGCTATCCAGTGAACGCTGGTTAGCTCTTGATTTTCCTTCCACACACCGAGCCTTCAGAAATCATTCTTATCTCCACTTCAGAGTGTTCCATTCGTTCCCTGCGAATCTGGAATTCCTCTGACTCTCCACACCAGGCAGATTTTCCTAACAACACTGGTGAATGACCAGGTAATCCAATGCTGGTTTTCAGCGGCTGTTCACACTCACAGCCTTGCTGTTCAATTGGCAATCCAGTCAAACCTAGTCAGCTCTTCATTTTCCTGTCCACACAACCCAGCGTTCAGAAATCATTGGAATCTCTACTACAGAAATTTCCATTCATTCACTGTGAATCTGGAAATACTCTGAATCTGCATTCCAGGAAGGCTTTCGTTACACCACTGATGAATGTCCAAGTAATGCAATGCTGCTTCTTAGTGGTCTGTTCACACTCGAAACCGTGCTGTTCATTGGCTATCCACTCAATATCGGTCAGCTCTTCAATATCCTGTCCAGACTATCCAGATTCCTAAATGTTGGCAATCACCACTACAGAATGTTCCATTCAATCACGCGAATCTGGAATTCATCAGAGTCTCCACTCCTGGAAGGTTTTCGTGACACCACTGGTAAATGTCCAAGGAAGACAATGCTGGTTTTAAGCCGCCTGCTAAAAACACTCAGCCGTGCTGTTCAATTTGCTATCCACCCAACCCTATTCAGCTCTACATTTTCCTGTCCTCATAACCCAACCTTCAGAAATAATTGGTATCTCCTCCACAGAATGTTCCGTTCATTCACTGCGAATCTTAAATTCATCTGACTCTCAACTCCCGGCGGGTTATCGTTACACCACTTGTGAATGTCCAAGTAAGCCAATGCTGGTTTTCAGTGGCCTGTTCATACTAAGAGACGTGCTGTTCATTTGGCTATCCACTCCACCCTGTTCAGCTCTACATTCTCGTGTCCACAAAACCCAGCCTGCAGAAATCATTGGAATCACCACTAGAGAATGTTCCATTCATTCACTGCGAATCTGGAATTCCTCTGAACCTCCACTCCTGGCAGGTTTTCGTTACGCCACTGGTGAATGTCCAAGTAACTCAATACTGGTTTTCAGAGGCATGTTCAACTCGCAGAAGTGCTGTTCAATGGGCTATCCACTCAATATTGGTCAGCTCTTCATTTTCCTCTCCACACAAACCAGCCTTCAGAAATCATTGGGCTCTCCACTACAGACTGTTCCATTCATTCACTGCGATTCTGCAATTCATCTGACTCTCCGCTCCAGGCAGGTTTTCATTACAGCACTGGTGAATGACCAAGTAATCCAATGCTGGTTTTCAGCCGCCTTTTCACACTCGCAGTGTGCTGTTCAATTGTCTATCCACTCAAACCTGGTCAGCCTTTCATTTTCTTTTCCACAATATCAGACTTCAGAAATCATTGGAATCGCCAGTACAGAATGTTCCATTCATTCACTGCCAATCTGGAATTCATCTGAATCTGCACTCCAGGTAGGCTTTCATTACACCACTTATGAATGTCCAAGTAACACAATGCTGGTTTTCAGCGGTCTGTTCACACTCTAAGCCCTGCTTTTTACTGGGTATCCACACAACTGTGGTCAGCTCTTCATTTTCATGTCCGAACAATCCAGACTTGAGAAATCATTGCAATCTCCAGTACAGAATGTTCCATTCATTCACTGCGAATCTGGAATTCAACTGAATCTCCACTACCTGCAGATTTATCTTACACCACTTGTGAATGTCCAAGTAAAACAATGCTGGTTTTCAGAGGCCTGTTCATGTTCGCAGTCGTGCTGTTCAATTGGCTATCCACTCAACCTGTTTTGCTCCTCATTTTCCTGTGCACACAACCCAGCCTTCAGAAATCATTGTAATCTCCACTACAGGATGTTCCATTCATTCACTGGGAATCTGGAATTCATCTGAATCTGCACTCCACGCAGGCTTTCGTTACACCACTGCTGAAAGTCGAAGTAATGCAATACTGGTTTTCAGTGGTCTGTTCACATTCGAAGCCGAGGCTTTTTACAGGCTATCCACTCAACACTGGTCAGCTCTTCATTTTCGTGTCCCCACAATCCAGATTTCAGAAATCATTGCAATCTCCACTACAGAATGTTCCATTCATTCACTGCGAGTCTGGAGTTTATCTGATTCTCCACTCCCGCCTGGTTAACATTACACCACTTGTGAATGTCCAAGTAAGCCAATGCTGGTTTTCAGAGGCCTGTTCATACTCGCAGCCGTGCTGTTTAATTGACAATTCACTCCACCCTGTTCAGCTCTTCATTGTCCCACCACACTACCAGCCTTCAGAAATCTTTGTTATCTCCACTACAGAATGTTCCATTCATTCACTGCGAATCTGGAATTCATCTGACTCTCAACTCCACGCAGGTTTTCATTACACCACTGTTGAATGTCCAAGTAACCCAATGCTGGTTTTCAGCGGCCTGTTCATATTCGCAGCCCTGCTGTTTACTTGGCTATCGATTCAAGCCTGGTCAGCTCTTCATTTTCCTGTCCACACAACACAGGCTTCAGAAATCATTGGAATCTCCTCTACAGAATGTTCCATTCATTCACTGCGAATGTGGAATTCAACTGACTCTCCACTCCATGCAGGTTTTCCTTACACCACTGATGAATGTCCAAGTAACCCAATGCTGGTTTTCAGCTGCATGTTCACACTCGCAGCCATGCTATACAATTGGCTTTCCACTAAATCCTGATTAGTTCTTGATTTTCCTTCCACACGACCCAGCCTTCAGAAATCGTTGGAATCTCCACTAGAGAATGTTCCATTCATTCACTGCGAATCTGGAATTCCTCTGAACCTCCACTCCCGGCAGGTTTTCGTTACACCACTGTTGAATGTCCAAGTAACCCAATGTTTTAAGTGTTTTCTTCACAAGCGCAGTGGTGCTGTTCAATTGGCTATCCACTCAACCCTGGCCAGCTCTACATTTTCCTGTCCACACCACAGAGACTGGAGAAATCATTGTTATCTCCACTACAGAATGTTCCATTCATTCACAGCGAATCTGGAATTCATCTGAATCTCCACTCCCGGCAGGTTTTCGTGACACCACTGGTAAATATCCAAGTAAGCCAATGCTGGTTTTAAGTGGCCTGCTCATACTCTCAGCCGTGCTGTTCAATTTGCTATCCAATCAACCCTCTTCAGCTCCATTTTCCTGTCCACATAACCCAAACTTCAGAAACAATTGGTATCTCCTCCACAGAATGTTCCATTCATTGACGGCAAATCTGAAATTCATCTAATTCTCAACTCCCGTCAGGTTTTCGTTACACCACTTGTGAATGTCCAATTCAGCCAAAGCTGGTTTTCAGTGGCCTGTTCTTACTAGGAGACGTGCTGTTCATTTGGCTATCCATTCCACCCTGTTCAGCTCTACATTTTCGTGTCCACAAAACCCAGCCTTCAGAAATCATTGGAATCACCACTAGAGAATGTTCCATTCATTCACTGCGAATCTGGAATTCCTCTGAACCTCCACTCCTGGCAGGTTTTCGTTACGCCACTGGTGAATGTCCAAGTAACTCAATACTGGTTTTCAGAGGCATGTTCAACTCGCAGAAGTGCTGTTCAATGGGCTATCCACTCAATATTGGTCAGCTCTTCATTTTCCTCTCCACACAAACCAGCCTTCAGAAATCATTGGGCTCTCCACTACAGACTGTTCCATTCATTCACTGCGATTCTGCAATTCATCTGACTCTCCGCTCCAGGCAGGTTTTCATTACAGCACTGGTGAATGACCAAGTAATCCAATGCTGGTTTTCAGCCGCCTTTTCACACTCGCAGTGTGCTGTTCAATTGTCTATCCACTCAAACCTGGTCAGCCTTTCATTTTCTTTTCCACAATATCAGACTTCAGAAATCATTGGAATCGCCAGTACAGAATGTTCCATTCATTCACTGCCAATCTGGAATTCATCTGAATCTGCACTCCAGGTAGGCTTTCATTACACCACTTATGAATGTCCAAGTAACACAATGCTGGTTTTCAGCGGTCTGTTCACACTCTAAGCCCTGCTTTTTACTGGGTATCCACACAACTGTGGTCAGCTCTTCATTTTCATGTCCAAACAATCCAGACTTGAGAAATCATTGCAATCTCCAGTACAGAATGTTCCATTCATTCACTGCGAATCTGGAATTCAACTGAATCTCCACTACCTGCAGATTTATCTTACACCACTTGTGAATGTCCAAGTAAAACAATGCTGGTTTTCAGAGGCCTGTTCATGTTTGCAGTCGTGCTGTTCAATTGGCTATCCACTCAACCTGTTTTGCTCCTCATTTTCCTGTGCACACAACCCAGCCTTCAGAAATCATTGTAATCTCCACTACAGGATGTTCCATTCATTCACTGGGAATCTGGAATTCATCTGAATCTGCACTCCACGCAGGCTTTCATTACACCACTGCTGAAAGTCGAAGTAATGCAATACTGGTTTTCAGTGGTCTGTTCACATTCGAAGCCGAGGCTTTTCACAGGCTATCCACTCAACACTGGTCAGCTCTTCATTTTCGTGTCCCCACAATCCAGATTTCAGAAATCATTGCAATCTCCACTACAGAATGTTCCATTCATTCACTGCGAGTCTGGAGTTTATCTGATTCTCCACTCCCGCCTGGTTAACATTACACCACTTGTGAATGTCCAAGTAAGCCAATGCTGGTTTTCAGAGGCCTGTTCATACTCGCAGCCGTGCTGTTTAATTGACAATTCACTCCACCCTGTTCAGCTCTTCATTGTCCCACCACACTACCAGCCTTCAGAAATCTTTGTTATCTCCACTACAGAATGTTCCATTCATTCACTGCGAATCTGGAATTCATCTGACTCTCAACTCCACGCAGGTTTTCATTACACCACTGTTGAATGTCCAAGTAACCCAATGCTGGTTTTCAGCGGCCTGTTCATATTCGCAGCCCTGCTGTTTACTTGGCTATCGATTCAAGCCTGGTCAGCTCTTCATTTTCCTGTCCACACAACACAGGCTTCAGAAATCATTGGAATCTCCTCTACAGAATGTTCCATTCATTCACTGCGAATGTGGAATTCAACTGACTCTCCACTCCATGCAGGTTTTCCTTACACCACTGATGAATGTCCAAGTAACCCAATGCTGGTTTTCAGCTGCATGTTCACACTCGCAGCCATGCTATACAATTGGCTTTCCACTAAATCCTGATTAGTTCTTGATTTTCCTTCCACACGACCCAGCCTTCAGAAATCGTTGGAATCTCCACTAGAGAATGTTCCATTCATTCACTGCGAATCTGGAATTCCTCTGAACCTCCACTCCCGGCAGGTTTTCGTTACACCACTGTTGAATGTCCAAGTAACCCAATGTTTTAAGTGTTTTCTTCACAAGCGCAGTGGTGCTGTTCAATTGGCTATCCACTCAACCCTGGCCAGCTCTACATTTTCCTGTCCACACCACAGAGACTGGAGAAATCATTGTTATCTCCACTACAGAATGTTCCATTCATTCACAGCGAATCTGGAATTCATCTGAATCTCCACTCCCGGCAGGTTTTCGTGACACCACTGGTAAATATCCAAGTAAGCCAATGCTGGTTTTAAGTGGCCTGCTCATACTCTCAGCCGTGCTGTTCAATTTGCTATCCACTCAACCCTCTTCAGCTCCATTTTCCTGTCCACATAACCCAAACTTCAGAAACAATTGGTATCTCCTCCACAGAATGTTCCATTCATTGACGGCAAATCTGAAATTCATCTAATTCTCAACTCCCGTCAGGTTTTCGTTACACCACTTGTGAATGTCCAATTAAGCCAAAGCTGGTTTTCAGTGGCCTGTTCTTACTACGAGACGTGCTGTTCATTTGGCTATCCATTCCACCCTGTTCAGCTCTACATTTTCGTGTCCACAAAACCCAGCCTTCAGAAATCATTGGAATCACCACTAGAGAATGTTCCATTCATTCACTGCGAATCTGGAATTCATCTGAATCTCCACTCCCGGCAGGTTTTCATTGCACCACTGCTGAATGTTCAAGTAACGCAATGATGGTTTTCAGCGGTCTATTCACACTCGAACCCGTGCTGTTCACGGTCTAGCGACTCAACACTGGTGAGTTCTTCTTTTTCCAGTTCAGACAATACAAACCTCAGAAACCATTGCAATCTACACTACAGAATGTTTCATTCATTCAGGCGAATCTTGAATTCATCTTGTTCTCCACTCCCAGCAGGTTTTCGTTTCACCACTGGTGAATGTCCAAGCAACCCAAGGCTGGTTTCAGCTGCGTGTTAACACTCGCAGCCGTGCTGTTCAATTGGCTATCCAGTGAACGCTGGTTAGCTCTTGATTTTCCTTCCACACACCGAGCCTTCAGAAATCATTCTTATCTCCACTTCAGAGTGTTCCATTCGTTCCCTGCGAATCTGGAATTCCTCTGACTCTCCACACCAGGCAGATTTTCCTAACAACACTGGTGAATGACCAGGTAATCCAATGCTGGTTTTCAGCGGCTGTTCACACTCACAGCCTTGCTGTTCAATTGGCAATCCAGTCAAACCTAGTCAGCTCTTCATTTTCCTGTCCACACAACCCAGCGTTCAGAAATCATTGGAATCTCTACTACAGAAATTTCCATTCATTCACTGTGAATCTGGAAATACTCTGAATCTGCATTCCAGGAAGGCTTTCGTTACACCACTGATGAATGTCCAAGTAATGCAATGCTGCTTCTTAGTGGTCTGTTCACACTCGAAACCGTGCTGTTCATTGGCTATCCACTCAATATCGGTCAGCTCTTCAATATCCTGTCCAGACTATCCAGATTCCTAAATGTTGGCAATCACCACTACAGAATGTTCCATTCAATCACGCGAATCTGGAATTCATCAGAGTCTCCACTCCTGGAAGGTTTTCGTGACACCACTGGTAAATGTCCAAGGAAGACAATGCTGGTTTTAAGCCGCCTGCTAAAAACACTCAGCCGTGCTGTTCAATTTGCTATCCACCCAACCCTATTCAGCTCTACATTTTCCTGTCCTCATAACCCAACCTTCAGAAATAATTGGTATCTCCTCCACAGAATGTTCCGTTCATTCACTGCGAATCTTAAATTCATCTGACTCTCAACTCCCGGCGGGTTATCGTTACACCACTTGTGAATGTCCAAGTAAGCCAATGCTGGTTTTCAGTGGCCTGTTCATACTAAGAGACGTGCTGTTCATTTGGCTATCCACTCCACCCTGTTCAGCTCTACATTCTCGTGTCCACAAAACCCAGCCTGCAGAAATCATTGGAATCACCACTAGAGAATGTTCCATTCATTCACTGCGAATCTGGAATTCCTCTGAACCTCCACTCCTGGCAGGTTTTCGTTACGCCACTGGTGAATGTCCAAGTAACTCAATACTGGTTTTCAGAGGCATGTTCAACTCGCAGAAGTGCTGTTCAATGGGCTATCCACTCAATATTGGTCAGCTCTTCATTTTCCTCTCCACACAAACCAGCCTTCAGAAATCATTGGGCTCTCCACTACAGACTGTTCCATTCATTCACTGGATTCTACAATTCATCTGACTCTCCGCTCCAGGCAGGTTTTCATTACAGCACTGGTGAATGACCAAGTAATCCAATGCTGGTTTTCAGCCGCCTTTTCACACTCGCAGTGTGCTGTTCAATTGTCTATCCACTCAAACCTGGTCAGCCTTTCATTTTCTTTTCCACAATATCAGACTTCAGAAATCATTGGAATCGCCAGTACAGAATGTTCCATTCATTCACTGCCAATCTGGAATTCATCTGAATCTGCACTCCAGGTAGGCTTTCATTACACCACTTATGAATGTCCAAGTAACACAATGCTGGTTTTCAGCGGTCTGTTCACACTCTAAGCCCTGCTTTTTACTGGGTATCCACACAACTGTGGTCAGCTCTTCATTTTCATGTCCGAACAATCCAGACTTGAGAAATCATTGCAATCTCCAGTACAGAATGTTCCATTCATTCACTGCGAATCTGGAATTCAACTGAATCTCCACTACCTGCAGATTTATCTTACACCACTTGTGAATGTCCAAGTAAAACAATGCTGGTTTTCAGAGGCCTGTTCATGTTCGCAGTCGTGCTGTTCAATTGGCTATCCACTCAACCTGTTTTGCTCCTCATTTTCCTGTGCACACAACCCAGCCTTCAGAAATCATTGTAATCTCCACTACAGGATGTTCCATTCAATCACTGGGAATCTGGAATTCATCTGAATCTGCACTCCACGCAGGCTTTCGTTACACCACTGCTGAAAGTCGAAGTAATGCAATACTGGTTTTCAGTGGTCTGTTCACATTCGAAGCCGAGGCTTTTTACAGGCTATCCACTCAACACTGGTCAGCTCTTCATTTTCGTGTCCCCACAATCCAGATTTCAGAAATCATTGCAATCTCCACTACAGAATGTTCCATTCATTCACTGCGAGTCTGGAGTTTATCTGATTCTCCACTCCCGCCTGGTTAACATTACACCACTTGTGAATGTCCAAGTAAGCCAATGCTGGTTTTCAGAGGCCTGTTCATACTCGCAGCCGTGCTGTTTAATTGACAATTCACTCCACCCTGTTCAGCTCTTCATTGTCCCACCACACTACCAGCCTTCAGAAATCTTTGTTATCTCCACTACAGAACGTTCCATTCATTCACTGCGAATCTGGAATTCATCTGACTCTCAACTCCACGCAGGTTTTCATTACACCACTGTTGAATGTCCAAGTAACCCAATGCTGGTTTTCAGCGGCCTGTTCATATTCGCAGCCCTGCTGTTTACTTGGCTATCGATTCAAGCCTGGTCAGCTCTTCATTTTCCTGTCCACACAACACAGGTTTCAGAAATCATTGGAATCTCCTCTACAGAATGTTCCATTCATTCACTGCGAATGTGGAATTCAACTGACTCTCCACTCCATGCAGGTTTTCCTTACACCACTGATGAATGTCCAAGTAACCCAATGCTGGTTTTCAGCTGCATGTTCACACTCGCAGCCATGCTATACAATTGGCTTTCCACTAAATCCTGATTAGTTCTTGATTTTCCTTCCACACGACCCAGCCTTCAGAAATCGTTGGAATCTCCACTAGAGAATGTTCCATTCATTCACTGCGAATCTGGAATTCCTCTGAACCTCCACTCCCGGCAGGTTTTCGTTACACCACTGTTGAATGTCCAAGTAACCCAATGTTTTAAGTGTTTTCTTCACAAGCGCAGTGGTGCTGTTCAATTGGCTATCCACTCAACCCTGGCCAGCTCTACATTTTCCTGTCCACACCACAGAGACTGGAGAAATCATTGTTATCTCCACTACAGAATGTTCCATTCATTCACAGCGAATCTGGAATTCATCTGAATCTCCACTCCCGGCAGGTTTTCGTGACACCACTGGTAAATATCCAAGTAAGCCAATGCTGGTTTTAAGTGGCCTGCTCATACTCTCAGCCGTGCTGTTCAATTTGCTATCCACTCAACCCTCTTCAGCTCCATTTTCCTGTCCACATAACCCAAACTTCAGAAACAATTGGTATCTCCTCCACAGAATGTTCCATTCATTGACGGCAAATCTGAAATTCATCTAATTCTCAACTCCCGTCAGGTTTTCGTTACACCACTTGTGAATGTCCAATTCAGCCAAAGCTGGTTTTCAGTGGCCTGTTCTTACTACGAGACGTGCTGTTCATTTGGCTATCCATTCCACCCTGTTCAGCTCTACATTTTCGTGTCCACAAAACCCAGCCTTCAGAAATCATTGGAATCACCACTAGAGAATGTTCCATTCATTCACTGCGAATCTGGAATTCCTCTGAACCTCCACTCCTGGCAGGTTTTCGTTACGCCACTGGTGAATGTCCAAGTAACTCAATACTGGTTTTCAGAGGCATGTTCAACTCGCAGAAGTGCTGTTCAATGGGCTATCCACTCAATATTGGTCAGCTCTTCATTTTCCTCTCCACACAAACCAGCCTTCAGAAATCATTGGGCTCTCCACTACAGACTGTTCCATTCATTCACTGCGATTCTGCAATTCATCTGACTCTCCGCTCCAGGCAGGTTTTCATTACAGCACTGGTGAATGACCAAGTAATCCAATGCTGGTTTTCAGCCGCCTTTTCACACTCGCAGTGTGCTGTTCAATTGTCTATCCACTCAAACCTGGTCAGCCTTTCATTTTCTTTTCCACAATATCAGACTTCAGAAATCATTGGAATCGCCAGTACAGAATGTTCCATTCATTCACTGCCAATCTGGAATTCATCTGAATCTGCACTCCAGGTAGGCTTTCATTACACCACTTATGAATGTCCAAGTAACACAATGCTGGTTTTCAGCGGTCTGTTCACACTCTAAGCCCTGCTTTTTACTGGGTATCCACACAACTGTGGTCAGCTCTTCATTTTCATGTCCGAACAATCCAGACTTGAGAAATCATTGCAATCTCCAGTACAGAATGTTCCATTCATTCACTGCGAATCTGGAATTCAACTGAATCTCCACTACCTGCAGATTTATCTTACACCACTTGTGAATGTCCAAGTAAAACAATGCTGGTTTTCAGAGGCCTGTTCATGTTCGCAGTCGTGCTGTTCAATTGGCTATCCACTCAACCTGTTTTGCTCCTCATTTTCCTGTGCACACAACCCAGCCTTCAGAAATCATTGTAATCTCCACTACAGGATGTTCCATTCATTCACTGGGAATCTGGAATTCATCTGAATCTGCACTCCACGCAGGCTTTCGTTACACCACTGCTGAAAGTCGAAGTAATGCAATACTGGTTTTCAGTGGTCTGTTCACATTCGAAGCCGAGGCTTTTTACAGGCTATCCACTCAACACTGGTCAGCTCTTCATTTTCGTGTCCCCACAATCCAGATTTCAGAAATCATTGCAATCTCCACTACAGAATGTTCCATTCATTCACTGCGAGTCTGGAGTTTATCTGATTCTCCACTCCCGCCTGGTTAACATTACACCACTTGTGAATGTCCAAGTAAGCCAATGCTGGTTTTCAGAGGCCTGTTCATACTCGCAGCCGTGCTGTTTAATTGACAATTCACTCCACCCTGTTCAGCTCTTCATTGTCCCACCACACTACCAGCCTTCAGAAATCTTTGTTATCTCCACTACAGAACGTTCCATTCATTCACTGCGAATCTGGAATTCATCTGACTCTCAACTCCACGCAGGTTTTCATTACACCACTGTTGAATGTCCAAGTAACCCAATGCTGGTTTTCAGCGGCCTGTTCATATTCGCAGCCCTGCTGTTTACTTGGCTATCGATTCAAGCCTGGTCAGCTCTTCATTTTCCTGTCCACACAACACAGGCTTCAGAAATCATTGGAATCTCCTCTACAGAATGTTCCATTCATTCACTGCGAATGTGGAATTCAACTGACTCTCCACTCCATGCAGGTTTTCCTTACACCACTGATGAATGTCCAAGTAACCCAATGCTGGTTTTCAGCTGCATGTTCACACTCGCAGCCATGCTATACAATTGGCTTTCCACTAAATCCTGATTAGTTCTTGATTTTCCTTCCACACGACCCAGCCTTCAGAAATCGTTGGAATCTCCACTAGAGAATGTTCCATTCATTCACTGCGAATCTGGAATTCCTCTGAACCTCCACTCCCGGCAGGTTTTCGTTACACCACTGTTGAATGTCCAAGTAACCCAATGTTTTAAGTGTTTTCTTCACAAGCGCAGTGGTGCTGTTCAATTGGCTATCCACTCAACCCTGGCCAGCTCTACATTTTCCTGTCCACACCACAGAGACTGGAGAAATCATTGTTATCTCCACTACAGAATGTTCCATTCATTCACAGCGAATCTGGAATTCATCTGAATCTCCACTCCCGGCAGGTTTTCGTGACACCACTGGTAAATATCCAAGTAAGCCAATGCTGGTTTTAAGTGGCCTGCTCATACTCTCAGCCGTGCTGTTCAATTTGCTATCCACTCAACCCTCTTCAGCTCCATTTTCCTGTCCACATAACCCAAACTTCAGAAACAATTGGTATCTCCTCCACAGAATGTTCCATTCATTGACGGCAAATCTGAAATTCATCTAATTCTCAACTCCCGTCAGGTTTTCGTTACACCACTTGTGAATGTCCAATTAAGCCAAAGCTGGTTTTCAGTGGCCTGTTCTTACTAGGAGACGTGCTGTTCATTTGGCTATCCATTCCACCCTGTTCAGCTCTACATTTTCGTGTCCACAAAACCCAGCCTTCAGAAATCATTGGAATCACCACTAGAGAATGTTCCATTCATTCACTGCGAATCTGGAATTCATCTGAATCTCCACTCCCGGCAGGTTTTCATTGCACCACTGCTGAATGTTCAAGTAACGCAATGATGGTTTTCAGCGGTCTATTCACACTCGAACCCGTGCTGTTCACGGTCTAGCGACTCAACACTGGTGAGTTCTTCTTTTTCCAGTTCAGACAATACAAACCTCAGAAACCATTGCAATCTACACTACAGAATGTTTCATTCATTCAGGCGAATCTTGAATTCATCTTGTTCTCCACTCCCAGCAGGTTTTCGTTTCACCACTGGTGAATGTCCAAGCAACCCAAGGCTGGTTTCAGCTGCGTGTTAACACTCGCAGCCGTGCTGTTCAATTGGCTATCCAGTGAACGCTGGTTAGCTCTTGATTTTCCTTCCACACACCGAGCCTTCAGAAATCATTCTTATCTCCACTTCAGAGTGTTCCATTCGTTCCCTGCGAATCTGGAATTCCTCTGACTCTCCACACCAGGCAGATTTTCCTAACAACACTGGTGAATGACCAGGTAATCCAATGCTGGTTTTCAGCGGCTGTTCACACTCACAGCCTTGCTGTTCAATTGGCAATCCAGTCAAACCTAGTCAGCTCTTCATTTTCCTGTCCACACAACCCAGCGTTCAGAAATCATTGGAATCTCTACTACAGAAATTTCCATTCATTCACTGTGAATCTGGAAATACTCTGAATCTGCATTCCAGGAAGGCTTTCGTTACACCACTGATGAATGTCCAAGTAATGCAATGCTGCTTCTTAGTGGTCTGTTCACACTCGAAACCGTGCTGTTCATTGGCTATCCACTCAATATCGGTCAGCTCTTCAATATCCTGTCCAGACTATCCAGATTCCTAAATGTTGGCAATCACCACTACAGAATGTTCCATTCAATCACGCGAATCTGGAATTCATCAGAGTCTCCACTCCTGGAAGGTTTTCGTGACACCACTGGTAAATGTCCAAGGAAGACAATGCTGGTTTTAAGCCGCCTGCTAACACACTCAGCCGTGCTGTTCAATTTGCTATCCACCCAACCCTATTCAGCTCTACATTTTCCTGTCCTCATAACCCAACCTTCAGAAATAATTGGTATCTCCTCCACAGAATGTTCCGTTCATTCACTGCGAATCTTAAATTCATCTGACTCTCAACTCCCGGCGGGTTATCGTTACACCACTTGTGAATGTCCAAGTAAGCCAATGCTGGTTTTCAGTGGCCTGTTCATACTAAGAGACGTGCTGTTCATTTGGCTATCCACTCCACCCTGTTCAGCTCTACATTTTCGTGTCCACAAAACCCAGCCTTCAGAAATCATTGGAATCACCACTAGAGAATGTTCCATTCATTCACTGCGAATCTGGAATTCCTCTGAACCTCCACTCCTGGCAGGTTTTCGTTACGCCACTGGTGAATGTCCAAGTAACTCAATACTGGTTTTCAGAGGCATGTTCAACTCGCAGAAGTGCTGTTCAATGGGCTGTCCACTCAATATTGGTCAGCTCTTCATTTTCCTCTCCACACAAACCAGCCTTCAGAAATCATTGGGCTCTCCACTACAGACTGTTCCATTCATTCACTGCGATTCTGCAATTCATCTGACTCTCCGCTCCAGGCAGGTTTTCATTACAGCACTGGTGAATGACCAAGTAATCCAATGCTGGTTTTCAGCCGCCTTTTCACACTCGCAGTGTGCTGTTCAATTGTCTATCCACTCAAACCTGGTCAGCCTTTCATTTTCTTTTCCACAATATCAGACTTCAGAAATCATTGGAATCGCCAGTACAGAATGTTCCATTCATTCACTGCCAATCTGGAATTCATCTGAATCTGCACTCCAGGTAGGCTTTCATTACACCACTTATGAATGTCCAAGTAACACAATGCTGGTTTTCAGCGGTCTGTTCACACTCTAAGCCCTGCTTTTTACTGGGTATCCACACAACTGTGGTCAGCTCTTCATTTTCATGTCCAAACAATCCAGACTTGAGAAATCATTGCAATCTCCAGTACAGAATGTTCCGTTCATTCACTGCGAATCTGGAATTCAACTGAATCTCCACTACCTGCAGATTTATCTTACACCACTTGTGAATGTCCAAGTAAAACAATGCTGGTTTTCAGAGGCCTGTTCATGTTCGCAGTCGTGCTGTTCAATTGGCTATCCACTCAACCTGTTTTGCTCCTCATTTTCCTGTGCACACAACCCAGCCTTCAGAAATCATTGTAATCTCCACTACAGGATGTTCCATTCATTCACTGGGAATCTGGAATTCATCTGAATCTGCACTCCACGCAGGCTTTCGTTACACCACTGCTGAAAGTCGAAGTAATGCAATACTGGTTTTCAGTGGTCTGTTCACATTCGAAGCCGAGGCTTTTTACAGGCTATCCACTCAACACTGGTCAGCTCTTCATTTTCGTGTCCCCACAATCCAGATTTCAGAAATCATTGCAATCTCCACTACAGAATGTTCCATTCATTCACTGCGAGTCTGGAGTTTATCTGATTCTCCACTCCCGCCTGGTTAACATTACACCACTTGTGAATGTCCAAGTAAGCCAATGCTGGTTTTCAGAGGCCTGTTCATACTCGCAGCCGTGCTGTTTAATTGACAATTCACTCCACCCTGTTCAGCTCTTCATTGTCCCACCACACTACCAGCCTTCAGAAATCTTTGTTATCTCCACTACAGAATGTTCCATTCATTCACTGCGAATCTGGAATTCATCTGACTCTCAACTCCACGCAGGTTTTCATTACACCACTGTTGAATGTCCAAGTAACCCAATGCTGGTTTTCAGCGGCCTGTTCATATTCGCAGCCCTGCTGTTTACTTGGCTATCGATTCAAGCCTGGTCAGCTCTTCATTTTCCTGTCCACACAACACAGGCTTCAGAAATCATTGGAATCTCCTCTACAGAATGTTCCATTCATTCACTGCGAATGTGGAATTCAACTGACTCTCCACTCCATGCAGGTTTTCCTTACACCACTGATGAATGTCCAAGTAACCCAATGCTGGTTTTCAGCTGCATGTTCACACTCGCAGCCATGCTATACAATTGGCTTTCCACTAAATCCTGATTAGTTCTTGATTTTCCTTCCACACGACCCAGCCTTCAGAAATCGTTGGAATCTCCACTAGAGAATGTTCCATTCATTCACTGCGAATCTGGAATTCCTCTGAACCTCCACTCCCGGCAGGTTTTCGTTACACCACTGTTGAATGTCCAAGTAACCCAATGTTTTAAGTGTTTTCTTCACAAGCGCAGTGGTGCTGTTCAATTGGCTATCCACTCAACCCTGGCCAGCTCTACATTTTCCTGTCCACACCACAGAGACTGGAGAAATCATTGTTATCTCCACTACAGAATGTTCCATTCATTCACAGCGAATCTGGAATTCATCTGAATCTCCACTCCCGGCAGGTTTTCGTGACACCACTGGTAAATATCCAAGTAAGCCAATGCTGGTTTTAAGTGGCCTGCTCATACTCTCAGCCGTGCTGTTCAATTTGCTATCCACTCAACCCTCTTCAGCTCCATTTTCCTGTCCACATAACCCAAACTTCAGAAACAATTGGTATCTCCTCCACAGAATGTTCCATTCATTGACGGCAAATCTGAAATTCATCTAATTCTCAACTCCCGTCAGGTTTTCGTTACACCACTTGTGAATGTCCAATTAAGCCAAAGCTGGTTTTCAGTGGCCTGTTCTTACTAGGAGACGTGCTGTTCATTTGGCTATCCATTCCACCCTGTTCAGCTCTACATTTTCGTGTCCACAAAACCCAGCCTTCAGAAATCATTGGAATCACCACTAGAGAATGTTCCATTCATTCACTGCGAATCTGGAATTCATCTGAATCTCCACTCCCGGCAGGTTTTCATTGCACCACTGCTGAATGTTCAAGTAACGCAATGATGGTTTTCAGCGGTCTATTCACACTCGAACCCGTGCTGTTCACGGTCTAGCGACTCAACACTGGTGAGTTCTTCTTTTTCCAGTTCAGACAATACAAACCTCAGAAACCATTGCAATCTACACTACAGAATGTTTCATTCATTCAGGCGAATCTTGAATTCATCTTGTTCTCCACTCCCAGCAGGTTTTCGTTTCACCACTGGTGAATGTCCAAGCAACCCAAGGCTGGTTTCAGCTGCGTGTTAACACTCGCAGCCGTGCTGTTCAATTGGCTATCCAGTGAACGCTGGTTAGCTCTTGATTTTCCTTCCACACACCGAGCCTTCAGAAATCATTCTTATCTCCACTTCAGAGTGTTCCATTCGTTCCCTGCGAATCTGGAATTCCTCTGACTCTCCACACCAGGCAGATTTTCCTAACAACACTGGTGAATGACCAGGTAATCCAATGCTGGTTTTCAGCGGCTGTTCACACTCACAGCCTTGCTGTTCAATTGGCAATCCAGTCAAACCTAGTCAGCTCTTCATTTTCCTGTCCACACAACCCAGCGTTCAGAAATCATTGGAATCTCTACTACAGAAATTTCCATTCATTCACTGTGAATCTGGAAATACTCTGAATCTGCATTCCAGGAAGGCTTTCGTTACACCACTGATGAATGTCCAAGTAATGCAATGCTGCTTCTTAGTGGTCTGTTCACACTCGAAACCGTGCTGTTCATTGGCTATCCACTCAATATCGGTCAGCTCTTCAATATCCTGTCCAGACTATCCAGATTCCTAAATGTTGGCAATCACCACTACAGAATGTTCCATTCAATCACGCGAATCTGGAATTCATCAGAGTCTCCACTCCTGGAAGGTTTTCGTGACACCACTGGTAAATGTCCAAGGAAGACAATGCTGGTTTTAAGCCGCCTGCTAACACACTCAGCCGTGCTGTTCAATTTGCTATCCACCCAACCCTATTCAGCTCTACATTTTCCTGTCCTCATAACCCAACCTTCAGAAATAATTGGTATCTCCTCCACAGAATGTTCCGTTCATTCACTGCGAATCTTAAATTCATCTGACTCTCAACTCCCGGCGGGTTATCGTTACACCACTTGTGAATGTCCAAGTAAGCCAATGCTGGTTTTCAGTGGCCTGTTCATACTAAGAGACGTGCTGTTCATTTGGCTATCCACTCCACCCTGTTCAGCTCTACATTTTCGTGTCCACAAAACCCAGCCTTCAGAAATCATTGGAATCACCACTAGAGAATGTTCCATTCATTCACTGCGAATCTGGAATTCCTCTGAACCTCCACTCCTGGCAGGTTTTCGTTACGCCACTGGTGAATGTCCAAGTAACTCAATACTGGTTTTCAGAGGCATGTTCAACTCGCAGAAGTGCTGTTCAATGGGCTGTCCACTCAATATTGGTCAGCTCTTCATTTTCCTCTCCACACAAACCAGCCTTCAGAAATCATTGGGCTCTCCACTACAGACTGTTCCATTCATTCACTGCGATTCTGCAATTCATCTGACTCTCCGCTCCAGGCAGGTTTTCATTACAGCACTGGTGAATGACCAAGTAATCCAATGCTGGTTTTCAGCCGCCTTTTCACACTCGCAGTGTGCTGTTCAATTGTCTATCCACTCAAACCTGGTCAGCCTTTCATTTTCTTTTCCACAATATCAGACTTCAGAAATCATTGGAATCGCCAGTACAGAATGTTCCATTCATTCACTGCCAATCTGGAATTCATCTGAATCTGCACTCCAGGTAGGCTTTCATTACACCACTTATGAATGTCCAAGTAACACAATGCTGGTTTTCAGCGGTCTGTTCACACTCTAAGCCCTGCTTTTTACTGGGTATCCACACAACTGTGGTCAGCTCTTCATTTTCATGTCCAAACAATCCAGACTTGAGAAATCATTGCAATCTCCAGTACAGAATGTTCCGTTCATTCACTGCGAATCTGGAATTCAACTGAATCTCCACTACCTGCAGATTTATCTTACACCACTTGTGAATGTCCAAGTAAAACAATGCTGGTTTTCAGAGGCCTGTTCATGTTCGCAGTCGTGCTGTTCAATTGGCTATCCACTCAACCTGTTTTGCTCCTCATTTTCCTGTGCACACAACCCAGCCTTCAGAAATCATTGTAATCTCCACTACAGGATGTTCCATTCATTCACTGGGAATCTGGAATTCATCTGAATCTGCACTCCACGCAGGCTTTCGTTACACCACTGCTGAAAGTCGAAGTAATGCAATACTGGTTTTCAGTGGTCTGTTCACATTCGAAGCCGAGGCTTTTTACAGGCTATCCACTCAACACTGGTCAGCTCTTCATTTTCGTGTCCCCACAATCCAGATTTCAGAAATCATTGCAATCTCCACTACAGAATGTTCCATTCATTCACTGCGAGTCTGGAGTTTATCTGATTCTCCACTCCCGCCTGGTTAACATTACACCACTTGTGAATGTCCAAGTAAGCCAATGCTGGTTTTCAGAGGCCTGTTCATACTCGCAGCCGTGCTGTTTAATTGACAATTCACTCCACCCTGTTCAGCTCTTCATTGTCCCACCACACTACCAGCCTTCAGAAATCTTTGTTATCTCCACTACAGAATGTTCCATTCATTCACTGCGAATCTGGAATTCATCTGACTCTCAACTCCACGCAGGTTTTCATTACACCACTGTTGAATGTCCAAGTAACCCAATGCTGGTTTTCAGCGGCCTGTTCATATTCGCAGCCCTGCTGTTTACTTGGCTATCGATTCAAGCCTGGTCAGCTCTTCATTTTCCTGTCCACACAACACAGGCTTCAGAAATCATTGGAATCTCCTCTACAGAATGTTCCATTCATTCACTGCGAATGTGGAATTCAACTGACTCTCCACTCCATGCAGGTTTTCCTTACACCACTGATGAATGTCCAAGTAACCCAATGCTGGTTTTCAGCTGCATGTTCACACTCGCAGCCATGCTATACAATTGGCTTTCCACTAAATCCTGATTAGTTCTTGATTTTCCTTCCACACGACCCAGCCTTCAGAAATCGTTGGAATCTCCACTAGAGAATGTTCCATTCATTCACTGCGAATCTGGAATTCCTCTGAACCTCCACTCCCGGCAGGTTTTCGTTACACCACTGTTGAATGTCCAAGTAACCCAATGTTTTAAGTGTTTTCTTCACAAGCGCAGTGGTGCTGTTCAATTGGCTATCCACTCAACCCTGGCCAGCTCTACATTTTCCTGTCCACACCACAGAGACTGGAGAAATCATTGTTATCTCCACTACAGAATGTTCCATTCATTCACAGCGAATCTGGAATTCATCTGAATCTCCACTCCCGGCAGGTTTTCGTGACACCACTGGTAAATATCCAAGTAAGCCAATGCTGGTTTTAAGTGGCCTGCTCATACTCTCAGCCGTGCTGTTCAATTTGCTATCCACTCAACCCTCTTCAGCTCCATTTTCCTGTCCACATAACCCAAACTTCAGAAACAATTGGTATCTCCTCCACAGAATGTTCCATTCATTGACGGCAAATCTGAAATTCATCTAATTCTCAACTCCCGTCAGGTTTTCGTTACACCACTTGTGAATGTCCAATTAAGCCAAAGCTGGTTTTCAGTGGCCTGTTCTTACTACGAGACGTGCTGTTCATTTGGCTATCCATTCCACCCTGTTCAGCTCTACATTTTCGTGTCCACAAAACCCAGCCTTCAGAAATCATTGGAATCACCACTAGAGAATGTTCCATTCATTCACTGCGAATCTGGAATTCATCTGAATCTCCACTCCCGGCAGGTTTTCATTGCACCACTGCTGAATGTTCAAGTAACGCAATGATGGTTTTCAGCGGTCTATTCACACTCGAACCCGTGCTGTTCACGGTCTAGCGACTCAACACTGGTGAGTTCTTCTTTTTCCAGTTCAGACAATACAAACCTCAGAAACCATTGCAATCTACACTACAGAATGTTTCATTCATTCAGGCGAATCTTGAATTCATCTTGTTCTCCACTCCCAGCAGGTTTTCGTTTCACCACTGGTGAATGTCCAAGCAACCCAAGGCTGGTTTCAGCTGCGTGTTAACACTCGCAGCCGTGCTGTTCAATTGGCTATCCAGTGAACGCTGGTTAGCTCTTGATTTTCCTTCCACACACCGAGCCTTCAGAAATCATTCTTATCTCCACTTCAGAGTGTTCCATTCGTTCCCTGCGAATCTGGAATTCCTCTGACTCTCCACACCAGGCAGATTTTCCTAACAACACTGGTGAATGACCAGGTAATCCAATGCTGGTTTTCAGCGGCTGTTCACACTCACAGCCTTGCTGTTCAATTGGCAATCCAGTCAAACCTAGTCAGCTCTTCATTTTCCTGTCCACACAACCCAGCGTTCAGAAATCATTGGAATCTCTACTACAGAAATTTCCATTCATTCACTGTGAATCTGGAAATACTCTGAATCTGCATTCCAGGAAGGCTTTCGTTACACCACTGATGAATGTCCAAGTAATGCAATGCTGCTTCTTAGTGGTCTGTTCACACTCGAAACCGTGCTGTTCATTGGCTATCCACTCAATATCGGTCAGCTCTTCAATATCCTGTCCAGACTATCCAGATTCCTAAATGTTGGCAATCACCACTACAGAATGTTCCATTCAATCACGCGAATCTGGAATTCATCAGAGTCTCCACTCCTGGAAGGTTTTCGTGACACCACTGGTAAATGTCCAAGGAAGACAATGCTGGTTTTAAGCCGCCTGCTAACACACTCAGCCGTGCTGTTCAATTTGCTATCCACCCAACCCTATTCAGCTCTACATTTTCCTGTCCTCATAACCCAACCTTCAGAAATAATTGGTATCTCCTCCACAGAATGTTCCGTTCATTCACTGCGAATCTTAAATTCATCTGACTCTCAACTCCCGGCGGGTTATCGTTACACCACTTGTGAATGTCCAAGTAAGCCAATGCTGGTTTTCAGTGGCCTGTTCATACTAAGAGACGTGTTGTTCATTTGGCTATCCACTCCACCCTGTTCAGCTCTACATTTTCGTGTCCACAAAACCCAGCCTTCAGAAATCATTGGAATCACCACTAGAGAATGTTCCATTCATTCACTGCGAATCTGGAATTCCTCTGAACCTCCACTCCTGGCAGGTTTTCGTTACGCCACTGGTGAATGTCCAAGTAACTCAATACTGGTTTTCAGAGGCATGTTCAACTCGCAGAAGTGCTGTTCAATCGGCTGTCCACTCAATATTGGTCAGCTCTTCATTTTCCTCTCCACACAAACCAGCCTTCAGAAATCATTGGGCTCTCCACTACAGACTGTTCCATTCATTCACTGCGATTCTGCAATTCATCTGATTCTCCGCTCCAGGCAGGTTTTCATTACAGCACTGGTGAATGACCAAGTAATCCAATGCTGGTTTTCAGCCGCCTTTTCACACTCGCAGTGTGCTGTTCAATTGTCTATCCACTCAAACCTGGTCAGCCTTTCATTTTCTTTTCCACAATATCAGACTTCAGAAATCATTGGAATCGCCAGTACAGAATGTTCCATTCATTCACTGCCAATCTGGAATTCATCTGAATCTGCACTCCAGGTAGGCTTTCATTACACCACTTATGAATGTCCAAGTAACACAATGCTGGTTTTCAGCGGTCTGTTCACACGCTAAGCCCTGCTTTTTACTGGGTATCCACACAACTGTGGTCAGCTCTTCATTTTCATGTCCAAACAATCCAGACTTGAGAAATCATTGCAATCTCCAGTACAGAATGTTCCGTTCATTCACTGCGAATCTGGAATTCAACTGAATCTCCACTACCTGCAGATTTATCTTACACCACTTGTGAATGTCCAAGTAAAACAATGCTGGTTTTCAGAGGCCTGTTCATGTTCGCAGTCGTGCTGTTCAATTGGCTATCCACTCAACCTGTTTTGCTCCTCATTTTCCTGTGCACACAACCCAGCCTTCAGAAATCATTGTAATCTCCACTACAGGATGTTCCATTCATTCACTGGGAATCTGGAATTCATCTGAATCTGCACTCCACGCAGGCTTTCGTTACACCACTGCTGAAAGTCGAAGTAATGCAATACTGGTTTTCAGTGGTCTGTTCACATTCGAAGCCGAGGCTTTTTACAGGCTATCCACTCAACACTGGTCAGCTCTTCATTTTCGTGTCCCCACAATCCAGATTTCAGAAATCATTGCAATCTCCACTACAGAATGTTCCATTCATTCACTGCGAGTCTGGAGTTTATCTGATTCTCCACTCCCGCCTGGTTAACATTACACCACTTGTGAATGTCCAAGTAAGCCAATGCTGGTTTTCAGAGGCCTGTTCATACTCGCAGCCGTGCTGTTTAATTGACAATTCACTCCACCCTGTTCAGCTCTTCATTGTCCCACCACACTACCAGCCTTCAGAAATCTTTGTTATCTCCACTACAGAATGTTCCATTCATTCACTGCGAATCTGGAATTCATCTGACTCTCAACTCCACGCAGGTTTTCATTACACCACTGTTGAATGTCCAAGTAACCCAATGCTGGTTTTCAGCGGCCTGTTCATATTCGCAGCCCTGCTGTTTACTTGGCTATCGATTCAAGCCTGGTCAGCTCTTCATTTTCCTGTCCACACAACACAGGCTTCAGAAATCATTGGAATCTCCTCTACAGAATGTTCCATTCATTCACTGCGAATGTGGAATTCAACTGACTCTCCACTCCATGCAGGTTTTCCTTACACCACTGATGAATGTCCAAGTAACCCAATGCTGGTTTTCAGCTGCATGTTCACACTCGCAGCCATGCTATACAATTGGCTTTCCACTAAATCCTGATTAGTTCTTGATTTTCCTTCCACACGACCCAGCCTTCAGAAATCGTTGGAATCTCCACTAGAGAATGTTCCATTCATTCACTGCGAATCTGGAATTCCTCTGAACCTCCACTCCCGGCAGGTTTTCGTTACACCACTGTTGAATGTCCAAGTAACCCAATGTTTTAAGTGTTTTCTTCACAAGCGCAGTGGTGCTGTTCAATTGGCTATCCACTCAACCCTGGCCAGCTCTACATTTTCCTGTCCACACCACAGAGACTGGAGAAATCATTGTTATCTCCACTACAGAATGTTCCATTCATTCACAGCGAATCTGGAATTCATCTGAATCTCCACTCCCGGCAGGTTTTCGTGACACCACTGGTAAATATCCAAGTAAGCCAATGCTGGTTTTAAGTGGCCTGCTCATACTCTCAGCCGTGCTGTTCAATTTGCTATCCACTCAACCCTCTTCAGCTCCATTTTCCTGTCCACATAACCCAAACTTCAGAAACAATTGGTATCTCCTCCACAGAATGTTCCATTCATTGACGGCAAATCTGAAATTCATCTAATTCTCAACTCCCGTCAGGTTTTCGTTACACCACTTGTGAATGTCCAATTAAGCCAAAGCTGGTTTTCAGTGGCCTGTTCTTACTACGAGACGTGCTGTTCATTTGGCTATCCATTCCACCCTGTTCAGCTCTACATTTTCGTGTCCACAAAACCCAGCCTTCAGAAATCATTGGAATCACCACTAGAGAATGTTCCATTCATTCACTGCGAATCTGGAATTCATCTGAATCTCCACTCCCGGCAGGTTTTCATTGCACCACTGCTGAATGTTCAAGTAACGCAATGATGGTTTTCAGCGGTCTATTCACACTCGAACCCGTGCTGTTCACGGTCTAGCGACTCAACACTGGTGAGTTCTTCTTTTTCCAGTTCAGACAATACAAACCTCAGAAACCATTGCAATCTACACTACAGAATGTTTCATTCATTCAGGCGAATCTTGAATTCATCTTGTTCTCCACTCCCAGCAGGTTTTCGTTTCACCACTGGTGAATGTCCAAGCAACCCAAGGCTGGTTTCAGCTGCGTGTTAACACTCGCAGCCGTGCTGTTCAATTGGCTATCCAGTGAACGCTGGTTAGCTCTTGATTTTCCTTCCACACACCGAGCCTTCAGAAATCATTCTTATCTCCACTTCAGAGTGTTCCATTCGTTCCCTGCGAATCTGGAATTCCTCTGACTCTCCACACCAGGCAGATTTTCCTAACAACACTGGTGAATGACCAGGTAATCCAATGCTGGTTTTCAGCGGCTGTTCACACTCACAGCCTTGCTGTTCAATTGGCAATCCAGTCAAACCTAGTCAGCTCTTCATTTTCCTGTCCACACAACCCAGCGTTCAGAAATCATTGGAATCTCTACTACAGAAATTTCCATTCATTCACTGTGAATCTGGAAATACTCTGAATCTGCATTCCAGGAAGGCTTTCGTTACACCACTGATGAATGTCCAAGTAATGCAATGCTGCTTCTTAGTGGTCTGTTCACACTCGAAACCGTGCTGTTCATTGGCTATCCACTCAATATCGGTCAGCTCTTCAATATCCTGTCCAGACTATCCAGATTCCTAAATGTTGGCAATCACCACTACAGAATGTTCCATTCAATCACGCGAATCTGGAATTCATCAGAGTCTCCACTCCTGGAAGGTTTTCGTGACACCACTGGTAAATGTCCAAGGAAGACAATGCTGGTTTTAAGCCGCCTGCTAACACACTCAGCCGTGCTGTTCAATTTGCTATCCACCCAACCCTATTCAGCTCTACATTTTCCTGTCCTCATAACCCAACCTTCAGAAATAATTGGTATCTCCTCCACAGAATGTTCCGTTCATTCACTGCGAATCTTAAATTCATCTGACTCTCAACTCCCGGCGGGTTATCGTTACACCACTTGTGAATGTCCAAGTAAGCCAATGCTGGTTTTCAGTGGCCTGTTCATACTAAGAGACGTGCTGTTCATTTGGCTATCCACTCCACCCTGTTCAGCTCTACATTTTCGTGTCCACAAAACCCAGCCTTCAGAAATCATTGGAATCACCACTAGAGAATGTTCCATTCATTCACTGCGAATCTGGAATTCCTCTGAACCTCCACTCCTGGCAGGTTTTCGTTACGCCACTGGTGAATGTCCAAGTAACTCAATACTGGTTTTCAGAGGCATGTTCAACTCGCAGAAGTGCTGTTCAATCGGCTGTCCACTCAATATTGGTCAGCTCTTCATTTTCCTCTCCACACAAACCAGCCTTCAGAAATCATTGGGCTCTCCACTACAGACTGTTCCATTCATTCACTGCGATTCTGCAATTCATCTGACTCTCCGCTCCAGGCAGGTTTTCATTACAGCACTGGTGAATGACCAAGTAATCCAATGCTGGTTTTCAGCCGCCTTTTCACACTCGCAGTGTGCTGTTCAATTGTCTATCCACTCAAACCTGGTCAGCCTTTCATTTTCTTTTCCACAATATCAGACTTCAGAAATCATTGGAATCGCCAGTACAGAATGTTCCATTCATTCACTGCCAATCTGGAATTCATCTGAATCTGCACTCCAGGTAGGCTTTCATTACACCACTTATGAATGTCCAAGTAACACAATGCTGGTTTTCAGCGGTCTGTTCACACTCTAAGCCCTGCTTTTTACTGGGTATCCACACAACTGTGGTCAGCTCTTCATTTTCATGTCCAAACAATCCAGACTTGAGAAATCATTGCAATCTCCAGTACAGAATGTTCCGTTCATTCACTGCGAATCTGGAATTCAACTGAATCTCCACTACCTGCAGATTTATCTTACACCACTTGTGAATGTCCAAGTAAAACAATGCTGGTTTTCAGAGGCCTGTTCATGTTCGCAGTCGTGCTGTTCAATTGGCTATCCACTCAACCTGTTTTGCTCCTCATTTTCCTGTGCACACAACCCAGCCTTCAGAAATCATTGTAATCTCCACTACAGGATGTTCCATTCATTCACTGGGAATCTGGAATTCATCTGAATCTGCACTCCACGCAGGCTTTCGTTACACCACTGCTGAAAGTCGAAGTAATGCAATACTGGTTTTCAGTGGTCTGTTCACATTCGAAGCCGAGGCTTTTTACAGGCTATCCACTCAACACTGGTCAGCTCTTCATTTTCGTGTCCCCACAATCCAGATTTCAGAAATCATTGCAATCTCCACTACAGAATGTTCCATTCATTCACTGCGAGTCTGGAGTTTATCTGATTCTCCACTCCCGCCTGGTTAACATTACACCACTTGTGAATGTCCAAGTAAGCCAATGCTGGTTTTCAGAGGCCTGTTCATACTCGCAGCCGTGCTGTTTAATTGACAATTCACTCCACCCTGTTCAGCTCTTCATTGTCCCACCACACTACCAGCCTTCAGAAATCTTTGTTATCTCCACTACAGAATGTTCCATTCATTCACTGCGAATCTGGAATTCATCTGACTCTCAACTCCACGCAGGTTTTCATTACACCACTGTTGAATGTCCAAGTAACCCAATGCTGGTTTTCAGCGGCCTGTTCATATTCGCAGCCCTGCTGTTTACTTGGCTATCGATTCAAGCCTGGTCAGCTCTTCATTTTCCTGTCCACACAACACAGGCTTCAGAAATCATTGGAATCTCCTCTACAGAATGTTCCATTCATTCACTGCGAATGTGGAATTCAACTGACTCTCCACTCCATGCAGGTTTTCCTTACACCACTGATGAATGTCCAAGTAACCCAATGCTGGTTTTCAGCTGCATGTTCACACTCGCAGCCATGCTATACAATTGGCTTTCCACTAAATCCTGATTAGTTCTTGATTTTCCTTCCACACGACCCAGCCTTCAGAAATCGTTGGAATCTCCACTAGAGAATGTTCCATTCATTCACTGCGAATCTGGAATTCCTCTGAACCTCCACTCCCGGCAGGTTTTCGTTACACCACTGTTGAATGTCCAAGTAACCCAATGTTTTAAGTGTTTTCTTCACAAGCGCAGTGGTGCTGTTCAATTGGCTATCCACTCAACCCTGGCCAGCTCTACATTTTCCTGTCCACACCACAGAGACTGGAGAAATCATTGTTATCTCCACTACAGAATGTTCCATTCATTCACAGCGAATCTGGAATTCATCTGAATCTCCACTCCCGGCAGGTTTTCGTGACACCACTGGTAAATATCCAAGTAAGCCAATGCTGGTTTTAAGTGGCCTGCTCATACTCTCAGCCGTGCTGTTCAATTTGCTATCCACTCAACCCTCTTCAGCTCCATTTTCCTGTCCACATAACCCAAACTTCAGAAACAATTGGTATCTCCTCCACAGAATGTTCCATTCATTGACGGCAAATCTGAAATTCATCTAATTCTCAACTCCCGTCAGGTTTTCGTTACACCACTTGTGAATGTCCAATTAAGCCAAAGCTGGTTTTCAGTGGCCTGTTCTTACTACGAGACGTGCTGTTCATTTGGCTATCCATTCCACCCTGTTCAGCTCTACATTTTCGTGTCCACAAAACCCAGCCTTCAGAAATCATTGGAATCACCACTAGAGAATGTTCCATTCATTCACTGCGAATCTGGAATTCATCTGAATCTCCACTCCCGGCAGGTTTTCATTGCACCACTGCTGAATGTTCAAGTAACGCAATGATGGTTTTCAGCGGTCTATTCACACTCGAACCCGTGCTGTTCACGGTCTAGCGACTCAACACTGGTGAGTTCTTCTTTTTCCAGTTCAGACAATACAAACCTCAGAAACCATTGCAATCTACACTACAGAATGTTTCATTCATTCAGGCGAATCTTGAATTCATCTTGTTCTCCACTCCCAGCAGGTTTTCGTTTCACCACTGGTGAATGTCCAAGCAACCCAAGGCTGGTTTCAGCTGCGTGTTAACACTCGCAGCCGTGCTGTTCAATTGGATATCCAGTGAACGCTGGTTAGCTCTTGATTTTCCTTCCACACACCGAGCCTTCAGAAATCATTCTTATCTCCACTTCAGAGTGTTCCATTCGTTCCCTGCGAATCTGGAATTCCTCTGACTCTCCACACCAGGCAGATTTTCCTAACAACACTGGTGAATGACCAGGTAATCCAATGCTGGTTTTCAGCGGCTGTTCACACTCACAGCCTTGCTGTTCAATTGGCAATCCAGTCAAACCTAGTCAGCTCTTCATTTTCCTGTCCACACAACCCAGCGTTCAGAAATCATTGGAATCTCTACTACAGAAATTTCCATTCATTCACTGTGAATCTGGAAATACTCTGAATCTGCATTCCAGGAAGGCTTTCGTTACACCACTGATGAATGTCCAAGTAATGCAATGCTGCTTCTTAGTGGTCTGTTCACACTCGAAACCGTGCTGTTCATTGGCTATCCACTCAATATCGGTCAGCTCTTCAATATCCTGTCCAGACTATCCAGATTCCTCAATGTTGGCAATCACCACTACAGAATGTTCCATTCAATCACGCGAATCTGGAATTCATCAGAGTCTCCACTCCTGGAAGGTTTTCGTGACACCACTGGTAAATGTCCAAGGAAGACAATGCTGGTTTTAAGCCGCCTGCTAACACACTCAGCCGTGCTGTTCAATTTGCTATCCACCCAACCCTATTCAGCTCTACATTTTCCTGTCCTCATAACCCAACCTTCAGAAATAATTGGTATCTCCTCCACAGAATGTTCCGTTCATTCACTGCGAATCTTAAATTCATCTGACTCTCAACTCCCGGCGGGTTATCGTTACACCACTTGTGAATGTCCAAGTAAGCCAATGCTGGTTTTCAGTGGCCTGTTCATACTAAGAGACGTGCTGTTCATTTGGCTATCCACTCCACCCTGTTCAGCTCTACATTTTCGTGTCCACAAAACCCAGCCTTCAGAAATCATTGGAATCACCACTAGAGAATGTTCCATTCATTCACTGCGAATCTGGAATTCCTCTGAACCTCCACTCCTGGCAGGTTTTCGTTACGCCACTGGTGAATGTCCAAGTAACTCAATACTGGTTTTCAGAGGCATGTTCAACTCGCAGAAGTGCTGTTCAATGGGCTATCCACTCAATATTGGTCAGCTCTTCATTTTCCTCTCCACACAAACCAGCCTTCAGAAATCATTGGGCTCTCCACTACAGACTGTTCCATTCATTCACTGCGATTCTGCAATTCATCTGACTCTCCGCTCCAGGCAGGTTTTCATTACAGCACTGGTGAATGACCAAGTAATCCAATGCTGGTTTTCAGCCGCCTTTTCACACTCGCAGTGTGCTGTTCAATTGTCTATCCACTCAAACCTGGTCAGCCTTTCATTTTCTTTTCCACAATATCAGACTTCAGAAATCATTGGAATCGCCAGTACAGAATGTTCCATTCATTCACTGCCAATCTGGAATTCATCTGAATCTGCACTCCAGGTAGGCTTTCATTACACCACTTATGAATGTCCAAGTAACACAATGCTGGTTTTCAGCGGTCTGTTCACACTCTAAGCCCTGCTTTTTACTGGGTATCCACACAACTGTGGTCAGCTCTTCATTTTCATGTCCAAACAATCCAGACTTGAGGAATCATTGCAATCTCCAGTACAGAATGTTCCGTTCATTCACTGCGAATCTGGAATTCAACTGAATCTCCACTACCTGCAGATTTATCTTACACCACTTGTGAATGTCCAAGTAAAACAATGCTGGTTTTCAGAGGCCTGTTCATGTTCGCAGTCGTGCTGTTCAATTGGCTATCCACTCAACCTGTTTTGCTCCTCATTTTCCTGTGCACACAACCCAGCCTTCAGAAATCATTGTAATCTCCACTACAGGATGTTCCATTCATTCACTGGGAATCTGGAATTCATCTGAATCTGCACTCCACGCAGGCTTTCGTTACACCACTGCTGAAAGTCGAAGTAATGCAATACTGGTTTTCAGTGGTCTGTTCACATTCGAAGCCGAGGCTTTTTACAGGCTATCCACTCAACACTGGTCAGCTCTTCATTTTCGTGTCCCCACAATCCAGATTTCAGAAATCATTGCAATCTCCACTACAGAATGTTCCATTCATTCACTGCGAGTCTGGAGTTTATCTGATTCTCCACTCCCGCCTGGTTAACATTACACCACTTGTGAATGTCCAAGTAAGCCAATGCTGGTTTTCAGAGGCCTGTTCATACTCGCAGCCGTGCTGTTTAATTGACAATTCACTCCACCCTGTTCAGCTCTTCATTGTCCCACCACACTACCAGCCTTCAGAAATCTTTGTTATCTCCACTACAGAATGTTCCATTCATTCACTGCGAATCTGGAATTCATCTGACTCTCAACTCCACGCAGGTTTTCATTACACCACTGTTGAATGTCCAAGTAACCCAATGCTGGTTTTCAGCGGCCTGTTCATATTCGCAGCCCTGCTGTTTACTTGGCTATCGATTCAAGCCTGGTCAGCTCTTCATTTTCCTGTCCACACAACACAGGCTTCAGAAATCATTGGAATCTCCTCTACAGAATGTTCCATTCATTCACTGCGAATGTGGAATTCAACTGACTCTCCACTCCATGCAGGTTTTCCTTACACCACTGATGAATGTCCAAGTAACCCAATGCTGGTTTTCAGCTGCATGTTCACACTCGCAGCCATGCTATACAATTGGCTTTCCACTAAATCCTGATTAGTTCTTGATTTTCCTTCCACACGACCCAGCCTTCAGAAATCGTTGGAATCTCCACTAGAGAATGTTCCATTCATTCACTGCGAATCTGGAATTCCTCTGAACCTCCACTCCCGGCAGGTTTTCGTTACACCACTGTTGAATGTCCAAGTAACCCAATGTTTTAAGTGTTTTCTTCACAAGCGCAGTGGTGCTGTTCAATTGGCTATCCACTCAACCCTGGCCAGCTCTACATTTTCCTGTCCACACCACAGAGACTGGAGAAATCATTGTTATCTCCACTACAGAATGTTCCATTCATTCACAGCGAATCTGGAATTCATCTGAATCTCCACTCCCGGCAGGTTTTCGTGACACCACTGGTAAATATCCAAGTAAGCCAATGCTGGTTTTAAGTGGCCTGCTCATACTCTCAGCCGTGCTGTTCAATTTGCTATCCACTCAACCCTCTTCAGCTCCATTTTCCTGTCCACATAACCCAAACTTCAGAAACAATTGGTATCTCCTCCACAGAATGTTCCATTCATTGACGGCAAATCTGAAATTCATCTAATTCTCAACTCCCGTCAGGTTTTCGTTACACCACTTGTGAATGTCCAATTAAGCCAAAGCTGGTTTTCAGTGGCCTGTTCTTACTACGAGACGTGCTGTTCATTTGGCTATCCATTCCACCCTGTTCAGCTCTACATTTTCGTGTCCACAAAACCCAGCCTTCAGAAATCATTGGAATCACCACTAGAGAATGTTCCATTCATTCACTGCGAATCTGGAATTCATCTGAATCTCCACTCCCGGCAGGTTTTCATTGCACCACTGCTGAATGTTCAAGTAACGCAATGATGGTTTTCAGCGGTCTATTCACACTCGAACCCGTGCTGTTCACGGTCTAGCGACTCAACACTGGTGAGTTCTTCTTTTTCCAGTTCAGACAATACAAACCTCAGAAACCATTGCAATCTACACTACAGAATGTTTCATTCATTCAGGCGAATCTTGAATTCATCTTGTTCTCCACTCCCAGCAGGTTTTCGTTTCACCACTGGTGAATGTCCAAGCAACCCAAGGCTGGTTTCAGCTGCGTGTTAACACTCGCAGCCGTGCTGTTCAATTGGCTATCCAGTGAACGCTGGTTAGCTCTTGATTTTCCTTCCACACACCGAGCCTTCAGAAATCATTCTTATCTCCACTTCAGAGTGTTCCATTCGTTCCCTGCGAATCTGGAATTCCTCTGACTCTCCACACCAGGCAGATTTTCCTAACAACACTGGTGAATGACCAGGTAATCCAATGCTGGTTTTCAGCGGCTGTTCACACTCACAGCCTTGCTGTTCAATTGGCAATCCAGTCAAACCTAGTCAGCTCTTCATTTTCCTGTCCACACAACCCAGCGTTCAGAAATCATTGGAATCTCTACTACAGAAATTTCCATTCATTCACTGTGAATCTGGAAATACTCTGAATCTGCATTCCAGGAAGGCTTTCGTTACACCACTGATGAATGTCCAAGTAATGCAATGCTGCTTCTTAGTGGTCTGTTCACACTCGAAACCGTGCTGTTCATTGGCTATCCACTCAATATCGGTCAGCTCTTCAATATCCTGTCCAGACTATCCAGATTCCTAAATGTTGGCAATCACCACTACAGAATGTTCCATTCAATCACGCGAATCTGGAATTCATCAGAGTCTCCACTCCTGGAAGGTTTTCGTGACACCACTGGTAAATGTCCAAGGAAGACAATGCTGGTTTTAAGCCGCCTGCTAACACACTCAGCCGTGCTGTTCAATTTGCTATCCACCCAACCCTATTCAGCTCTACATTTTCCTGTCCTCATAACCCAACCTTCAGAAATAATTGGTATCTCCTCCACAGAATGTTCCGTTCATTCACTGCGAATCTTAAATTCATCTGACTCTCAACTCCCGGCGGGTTATCGTTACACCACTTGTGAATGTCCAAGTAAGCCAATGCTGGTTTTCAGTGGCCTGTTCATACTAAGAGACGTGCTGTTCATTTGGCTATCCACTCCACCCTGTTCAGCTCTACATTCTCGTGTCCACAAAACCCAGCCTTCAGAAATCATTGGAATCACCACTAGAGAATGTTCCATTCATTCACTGCGAATCTGGAATTCCTCTGAACCTCCACTCCTGGCAGGTTTTCGTTACGCCACTGGTGAATGTCCAAGTAACTCAATACTGGTTTTCAGAGGCATGTTCAACTCGCAGAAGTGCTGTTCAATGGGCTATCCACTCAATATTGGTCAGCTCTTCATTTTCCTCTCCACACAAACCAGCCTTCAGAAATCATTGGGCTCTCCACTACAGACTGTTCCATTCATTCACTGCGATTCTGCAATTCATCTGACTCTCCGCTCCAGGCAGGTTTTCATTACAGCACTGGTGAATGACCAAGTAATCCAATGCTGGTTTTCAGCCGCCTTTTCACACTCGCAGTGTGCTGTTCAATTGTCTATCCACTCAAACCTGGTCAGCCTTTCATTTTCTTTTCCACAATATCAGACTTCAGAAATCATTGGAATCGCCAGTACAGAATGTTCCATTCATTCACTGCCAATCTGGAATTCATCTGAATCTGCACTCCAGGTAGGCTTTCATTACACCACTTATGAATGTCCAAGTAACACAATGCTGGTTTTCAGCGGTCTGTTCACACTCTAAGCCCTGCTTTTTACTGGGTATCCACACAACTGTGGTCAGCTCTTCATTTTCATGTCCAAACCATCCAGACTTGAGAAATCATTGCAATCTCCAGTACAGAATGTTCCATTCATTCACTGCGAATCTGGAAATCAACTGAATCTCCACTACCTGCAGATTTATCTTACACCACTTGTGAATGTCCAAGTAAAACAATGCTGGTTTTCAGAGGCCTGTTCATGTTCGCAGTCGTGCTGTTCAATTGGCTATCCACTCAACCTGTTTTGCTCCTCATTTTCCTGTGCACACAACCCAGCCTTCAGAAATCATTGTAATCTCCACTACAGGATGTTCCATTCATTCACTGGGAATCTGGAATTCATCTGAATCTGCACTCCACGCAGGCTTTCGTTACACCACTGCTGAAAGTCGAAGTAATGCAATACTGGTTTTCAGTGGTCTGTTCACATTCGAAGCCGAGGCTTTTTACAGGCTATCCGCTCAACACTGGTCAGCTCTTCATTTTCGTGTCCCCACAATCCAGATTTCAGAAATCATTGCAATCTCCACTACAGAATGTCCCATTCATTCACTGCGAGTCTGGAGTATATCTGATTCTCCACTCCCGCATGGTTAACATTACACCACTGGTGAATGTCCAAGTAAGCCAATGCTGGTTTTCAGAGGCCTGTTCATACTCGCAGCCGTGCTGTTTAATTGACAATTCACTCCACCCTGTTCAGCTCTTCATTGTCCCACCACACTACCAGCCTTCAGAAATCTTGTTATCTCCACTACAGAATGTTCCATTCATTCACTGCGAATCTGGAATTCATCTGACTCTCAACTCCACGCAGGTTTTCATTACACCACTGTTGAATGTCCAAGTAACCCAATGCTGGTTTTCAGCGGCCTGTTCATATTTGCAGCCCTGCTGTTTACTTGGCTATCGATTCAAGCCTGGTCAGCTCTTCATTTTCCTGTCCACACAACACAGGCTTCAGAAATCATTGGAATCTCCTCTACAGAATGTTCCATTCATTCACTGCGAATGTGGAATTCAACTGACTCTCCACTCCATGCAGGTTTTCCTTACACCACTGATGAATGTCCAAGTAACCCAATGCTGGTTTTCAGCTGCATGTTCACACTCGCAGCCATGCTATACAATTGGCTTTCCACTAAATCCTGATTAGTTCTTGATTTTCCTTCCACACGACCCAGCCTTCAGAAATCGTTGGAATCTCCACTAGAGAATGTTCCATTCATTCACTGCGAATCTGGAATTCCTCTGAACCTCCACTCCCGGCAGGTTTTCGTTACACCACTGTTGAATGTCCAAGTAACCCAATGTTTTAAGTGTTTTCTTCACAAGCGCAGTGGTGCTGTTCAATTGGCTGTCCACTCAACCCTGGCCAGCTCTACATTTTCCTGTCCACACCACAGAGACTGGAGAAATCATTGTTATCTCCACTACAGAATGTTCCATTCATTCACAGCGAATCTGGAATTCATCTGAATCTCCACTCCCGGCAGGTTTTCGTGACACCACTGGTAAATATCCAAGTAAGCCAATGCTGGTTTTAAGTGGCCTGCTCATACTCTCAGCCGTGCTGTTCAATTTGCTATCCACTCAACCCTCTTCAGCTCCATTTTCCTGTCCACATAACCCAAACTTCAGAAACAATTGGTATCTCCTCCACAGAATGTTCCATTCATTGACGGCAAATCTGAAATTCATCTAATTCTCAACTCCCGTCAGGTTTTCGTTACACCACTTGTGAATGTCCAATTAAGCCAAAGCTGGTTTTCAGTGGCCTGTTCTTACTACGAGACGTGCTGTTCATTTGGCTATCCATTCCACCCTGTTCAGCTCTACATTTTCGTGTCCACAAAACCCAGCCTTCAGAAATCATTGGAATCACCACTAGAGAATGTTCCATTCATTCACTGCGAATCTGGAATTCATCTGAATCTCCACTCCCGGCAGGTTTTCATTGCACCACTGCTGAATGTTCAAGTAACGCAATGATGGTTTTCAGCGGTCTATTCACACTCGAACCCGTGCTGTTCACGGTCTAGCGACTCAACACTGGTGAGTTCTTCTTTTTCCAGTTCAGACAATACAAACCTCAGAAACCATTGCAATCTACACTACAGAATGTTTCATTCATTCAGGCGAATCTTGAATTCATCTTGTTCTCCACTCCCAGCAGGTTTTCGTTTCACCACTGGTGAATGTCCAAGCAACCCAAGGCTGGTTTCAGCTGCGTGTTAACACTCGCAGCCGTGCTGTTCAATTGGCTATCCAGTGAACGCTGGTTAGCTCTTGATTTTCCTTCCACACACCGAGCCTTCAGAAATCATTCTTATCTCCACTTCAGAATGTTCCATTCGTTCCCTGCGAATCTGGAATTCCTCTGACTCTCCACACCAGGCAGATTTTCCTAACAACACTGGTGAATGACCAGGTAATCCAATGCTGGTTTTCAGCGGCTGTTCACACTCACAGCCTTGCTGTTCAATTGGCAATCCAGTCAAACCTAGTCAGCTCTTCATTTTCCTGTCCACACAACCCAGCGTTCAGAAATCATTGGAATCTCTACTACAGAAATTTCCATTCATTCACTGTGAATCTGGAAATACTCTGAATCTGCATTCCAGGAAGGCTTTCGTTACACCACTGATGAATGTCCAAGTAATGCAATGCTGCTTCTTAGTGGTCTGTTCACACTCGAAACCGTGCTGTTCATTGGCTATCCACTCAATATCGGTCAGCTCTTCAATATCCTGTCCAGACTATCCAGATTCCTAAATGTTGGCAATCACCACTACAGAATGTTCCATTCAATCACGCGAATCTGGAATTCATCAGAGTCTCCACTCCTGGAAGGTTTTCGTGACACCACTGGTAAATGTCCAAGGAAGACAATGCTGGTTTTAAGCCGCCTGCTAACACACTCAGCCGTGCTGTTCAATTTGCTATCCACCCAACCCTATTCAGCTCTACATTTTCCTGTCCTCATAACCCAACCTTCAGAAATAATTGGTATCTCCTCCACAGAATGTTCCGTTCATTCACTGCGAATCTTAAATTCATCTGACTCTCAACTCCCGGCGGGTTATCGTTACACCACTTGTGAATGTCCAAGTAAGCCAATGCTGGTTTTCAGTGGCCTGTTCATACTAAGAGACGTGCTGTTCATTTGGCTATCCACTCCACCCTGTTCAGCTCTACATTCTCGTGTCCACAAAACCCAGCCTTCAGAAATCATTGGAATCACCACTAGAGAATGTTCCATTCATTCACTGCGAATCTGGAATTCCTCTGAACCTCCACTCCTGGCAGGTTTTCGTTACGCCACTGGTGAATGTCCAAGTAACTCAATACTGGTTTTCAGAGGCATGTTCAACTCGCAGAAGTGCTGTTCAATGGGCTATCCACTCAATATTGGTCAGCTCTTCATTTTCCTCTCCACACAAACCAGCCTTCAGAAATCATTGGGCTCTCCACTACAGACTGTTCCATTCATTCACTGCGATTCTGCAATTCATCTGACTCTCCGCTCCAGGCAGGTTTTCATTACAGCACTGGTGAATGACCAAGTAATCCAATGCTGGTTTTCAGCCGCCTTTTCACACTCGCAGTGTGCTGTTCAATTGTCTATCCACTCAAACCTGGTCAGCCTTTCATTTTCTTTTCCACAATATCAGACTTCAGAAATCATTGGAATCGCCAGTACAGAATGTTCCATTCATTCACTGCCAATCTGGAATTCATCTGAATCTGCACTCCAGGTAGGCTTTCATTACACCACTTATGAATGTCCAAGTAACACAATGCTGGTTTTCAGCGGTCTGTTCACACTCTAAGCCCTGCTTTTTACTGGGTATCCACACAACTGTGGTCAGCTCTTCATTTTCATGTCCAAACCATCCAGACTTGAGAAATCATTGCAATCTCCAGTACAGAATGTTCCATTCATTCACTGCGAATCTGGAATTCAACTGAATCTCCACTACCTGCAGATTTATCTTACACCACTTGTGAATGTCCAAGTAAAACAATGCTGGTTTTCAGAGGCCTGTTCATGTTCGCAGTCGTGCTGTTCAATTGGCTATCCACTCAACCTGTTTTGCTCCTCATTTTCCTGTGCACACAACCCAGCCTTCAGAAATCATTGTAATCTCCAGTACAGGATGTTCCATTCATTCACTGGGAATCTGGAATTCATCTGAATCTGCACTCCACGCAGGCTTTCGTTACACCACTGCTGAAAGTCGAAGTAATGCAATACTGGTTTTCAGTGGTCTGTTCACATTCGAAGCCGAGGCTTTTTACAGGCTATCCACTCAACACTGGTCAGCTCTTCATTTTCGTGTCCCCACAATCCAGATTTCAGAAATCATTGCAATCTCCACTACAGAATGTTCCATTCATTCACTGCGAGTCTGGAGTTTATCTGAATCTCCACTCCCGCCTGGTTAACATTACACCACTTGTGAATGTCCAAGTAAGCCAATGCTGGTTTTCAGAGGCCTGTTCATACTCGCAGCCGTGCTGTTTAATTGACAATTCACTCCACCCTGTTCAGCTCTTCATTGTCCCACCACACTACCAGCCTTCAGAAATCTTTGTTATCTCCACTACAGAATGTTCCATTCATTCACTGCGAATCTGGAATTCATCTGACTCTCAACTCCACGCAGGTTTTCATTACACCACTGTTGAATGTCCAAGTAACCCAATGCTGGTTTTCAGCGGCCTGTTCATATTCGCAGCCCTGCTGTTTACTTGGCTATCGATTCAAGCCTGGTCAGCTCTTCATTTTCCTGTCCACACAACACAGGCTTCAGAAATCATTGGAATCTCCTCTACAGAATGTTCCATTCATTCACTGCGAATGTGGAATTCAACTGACTCTCCACTCCATGCAGGTTTTCCTTACACCACTGATGAATGTCCAAGTAACCCAATGCTGGTTTTCAGCTGCATGTTCACACTCGCAGCCATGCTATACAATTGGCTTTCCACTAAATCCTGATTAGTTCTTGATTTTCCTTCCACACGACCCAGCCTTCAGAAATCGTTGGAATCTCCACTAGAGAATGTTCCATTCATTCACTGCGAATCTGGAATTCCTCTGAACCTCCACTCCCGGCAGGTTTTCGTTACACCACTGTTGAATGTCCAAGTAACCCAATGTTTTAAGTGTTTTCTTCACAAGCGCAGTGGTGCTGTTCAATTGGCTATCCACTCAACCCTGGCCAGCTCTACATTTTCCTGTCCACACCACAGAGACTGGAGAAATCATTGTTATCTCCACTACAGAATGTTCCATTCATTCACAGCGAATCTGGAATTCATCTGAATCTCCACTCCCGGCAGGTTTTCGTGACACCACTGGTAAATATCCAAGTAAGCCAATGCTGGTTTTAAGTGGCCTGCTCATACTCTCAGCCGTGCTGTTCAATTTGCTATCCACTCAACCCTCTTCAGCTCCATTTTCCTGTCCACATAACCCAAACTTCAGAAACAATTGGTATCTCCTCCACAGAATGTTCCATTCATTGACGGCAAATCTGAAATTCATCTAATTCTCAACTCCCGTCAGGTTTTCGTTACACCACTTGTGAATGTCCAATTAAGCCAAAGCTGGTTTTCAGTGGCCTGTTCTTACTACGAGACGTGCTGTTCATTTGGCTATCCATTCCACCCTGTTCAGCTCTACATTTTCGTGTCCACAAAACCCAGCCTTCAGAAATCATTGGAATCACCACTAGAGAATGTTCCATTCATTCACTGCGAATCTGGAATTCATCTGAATCTCCACTCCCGGCAGGTTTTCATTGCACCACTGCTGAATGTTCAAGTAACGCAATGATGGTTTTCAGCGGTCTATTCACACTCGAACCCGTGCTGTTCACGGTCTAGCGACTCAACACTGGTGAGTTCTTCTTTTTCCAGTTCAGACAATACAAACCTCAGAAACCATTGCAATCTACACTACAGAATGTTTCATTCATTCAGGCGAATCTTGAATTCATCTTGTTCTCCACTCCCAGCAGGTTTTCGTTTCACCACTGGTGAATGTCCAAGCAACCCAAGGCTGGTTTCAGCTGCGTGTTAACACTCGCAGCCGTGCTGTTCAATTGGCTATCCAGTGAACGCTGGTTAGCTCTTGATTTTCCTTCCACACACCGAGCCTTCAGAAATCATTCTTATCTCCACTTCAGAATGTTCCATTCGTTCCCTGCGAATCTGGAATTCCTCTGACTCTCCACACCAGGCAGATTTTCCTAACAACACTGGTGAATGACCAGGTAATCCAATGCTGGTTTTCAGCGGCTGTTCACACTCACAGCCTTGCTGTTCAATTGGCAATCCAGTCAAACCTAGTCAGCTCTTCATTTTCCTGTCCACACAACCCAGCGTTCAGAAATCATTGGAATCTCTACTACAGAAATTTCCATTCATTCACTGTGAATCTGGAAATACTCTGAATCTGCATTCCAGGAAGGCTTTCGTTACACCACTGATGAATGTCCAAGTAATGCAATGCTGCTTCTTAGTGGTCTGTTCACACTCGAAACCGTGCTGTTCATTGGCTATCCACTCAATATCGGTCAGCTCTTCAATATCCTGTCCAGACTATCCAGATTCCTAAATGTTGGCAATCACCACTACAGAATGTTCCATTCAATCACGCGAATCTGGAATTCATCAGAGTCTCCACTCCTGGAAGGTTTTCGTGACACCACTGGTAAATGTCCAAGGAAGACAATGCTGGTTTTAAGCCGCCTGCTAACACACTCAGCCGTGCTGTTCAATTTGCTATCCACCCAACCCTATTCAGCTCTACATTTTCCTGTCCTCATAACCCAACCTTCAGAAATAATTGGTATCTCCTCCACAGAATGTTCCGTTCATTCACTGCGAATCTTAAATTCATCTGACTCTCAACTCCCGGCGGGTTATCGTTACACCACTTGTGAATGTCCAAGTAAGCCAATGCTGGTTTTCAGTGGCCTGTTCATACTAAGAGACGTGCTGTTCATTTGGCTATCCACTCCACCCTGTTCAGCTCTACATTCTCGTGTCCACAAAACCCAGCCTTCAGAAATCATTGGAATCACCACTAGAGAATGTTCCATTCATTCACTGCGAATCTGGAATTCCTCTGAACCTCCACTCCTGGCAGGTTTTCGTTACGCCACTGGTGAATGTCCAAGTAACTCAATACTGGTTTTCAGAGGCATGTTCAACTCGCAGAAGTGCTGTTCAATGGGCTATCCACTCAATATTGGTCAGCTCTTCATTTTCCTCTCCACACAAACCAGCCTTCAGAAATCATTGGGCTCTCCACTACAGACTGTTCCATTCATTCACTGCGATTCTGCAATTCATCTGACTCTCCGCTCCAGGCAGGTTTTCATTACAGCACTGGTGAATGACCAAGTAATCCAATGCTGGTTTTCAGCCGCCTTTTCACACTCGCAGTGTGCTGTTCAATTGTCTATCCACTCAAACCTGGTCAGCCTTTCATTTTCTTTTCCACAATATCAGACTTCAGAAATCATTGGAATCGCCAGTACAGAATGTTCCATTCATTCACTGCCAATCTGGAATTCATCTGAATCTGCACTCCAGGTAGGCTTTCATTACACCACTTATGAATGTCCAAGTAACACAATGCTGGTTTTCAGCGGTCTGTTCACACTCTAAGCCCTGCTTTTTACTGGGTATCCACACAACTGTGGTCAGCTCTTCATTTTCATGTCCAAACCATCCAGACTTGAGAAATCATTGCAATCTCCAGTACAGAATGTTCCATTCATTCACTGCGAATCTGGAAATCAACTGAATCTCCACTACCTGCAGATTTATCTTACACCACTTGTGAATGTCCAAGTAAAACAATGCTGGTTTTCAGAGGCCTGTTCATGTTCGCAGTCGTGCTGTTCAATTGGCTATCCACTCAACCTGTTTTGCTCCTCATTTTCCTGTGCACACAACCCAGCCTTCAGAAATCATTGTAATCTCCACTACAGGATGTTCCATTCATTCACTGGGAATCTGGAATTCATCTGAATCTGCACTCCACGCAGGCTTTCGTTACACCACTGCTGAAAGTCGAAGTAATGCAATACTGGTTTTCAGTGGTCTGTTCACATTCGAAGCCGAGGCTTTTTACAGGCTATCCGCTCAACACTGGTCAGCTCTTCATTTTCGTGTCCCCACAATCCAGATTTCAGAAATCATTGCAATCTCCACTACAGAATGTTCCATTCATTCACTGCGAGTCTGGAGTTTATCTGATTCTCCACTCCCGCCTGGTTAACATTACACCACTTGTGAATGTCCAAGTAAGCCAATGCTGGTTTTCAGAGGCCTGTTCATACTCGCAGCCGTGCTGTTTAATTGACAATTCACTCCACCCTGTTCAGCTCTTCATTGTCCCACCACACTACCAGCCTTCAGAAATCTTTGTTATCTCCACTACAGAATGTTCCATTCATTCACTGCGAATCTGGAATTCATCTGACTCTCAACTCCACGCAGGTTTTCATTACACCACTGTTGAATGTCCAAGTAACCCAATGCTGGTTTTCAGCGGCCTGTTCATATTCGCAGCCCTGCTGTTTACTTGGCTATCGATTCAAGCCTGGTCAGCTCTTCATTTTCCTGTCCACACAACACAGGCTTCAGAAATCATTGGAATCTCCTCTACAGAATGTTCCATTCATTCACTGCGAATGTGGAATTCAACTGACTCTCCACTCCATGCAGGTTTTCCTTACACCACTGATGAATGTCCAAGTAACCCAATGCTGGTTTTCAGCTGCATGTTCACACTCGCAGCCATGCTATACAATTGGCTTTCCACTAAATCCTGATTAGTTCTTGATTTTCCTTCCACACGACCCAGCCTTCAGAAATCGTTGGAATCTCCACTAGAGAATGTTCCATTCATTCACTGCGAATCTGGAATTCCTCTGAACCTCCACTCCCGGCAGGTTTTCGTTACACCACTGTTGAATGTCCAAGTAACCCAATGTTTTAAGTGTTTTCTTCACAAGCGCAGTGGTGCTGTTCAATTGGCTATCCACTCAACCCTGGCCAGCTCTACATTTTCCTGTCCACACCACAGAGACTGGAGAAATCATTGTTATCTCCACTACAGAATGTTCCATTCATTCACAGCGAATCTGGAATTCATCTGAATCTCCACTCCCGGCAGGTTTTCGTGACACCACTGGTAAATATCCAAGTAAGCCAATGCTGGTTTTAAGTGGCCTGCTCATACTCTCAGCCGTGCTGTTCAATTTGCTATCCACTCAACCCTCTTCAGCTCCATTTTCCTGTCCACATAACCCAAACTTCAGAAACAATTGGTATCTCCTCCACAGAATGTTCCATTCATTGACGGCAAATCTGAAATTCATCTAATTCTCAACTCCCGTCAGGTTTTCGTTACACCACTTGTGAATGTCCAATTAAGCCAAAGCTGGTTTTCAGTGGCCTGTTCTTACTACGAGACGTGCTGTTCATTTGGCTATCCATTCCACCCTGTTCAGCTCTACATTTTCGTGTCCACAAAACCCAGCCTTCAGAAATCATTGGAATCACCACTAGAGAATGTTCCATTCATTCACTGCGAATCTGGAATTCATCTGAATCTCCACTCCCGGCAGGTTTTCATTGCACCACTGCTGAATGTTCAAGTAACGCAATGATGGTTTTCAGCGGTCTATTCACACTCGAACCCGTGCTGTTCACGGTCTAGCGACTCAACACTGGTGAGTTCTTCTTTTTCCAGTTCAGACAATACAAACCTCAGAAACCATTGCAATCTACACTACAGAATGTTTCATTCATTCAGGCGAATCTTGAATTCATCTTGTTCTCCACTCCCAGCAGGTTTTCGTTTCACCACTGGTGAATGTCCAAGCAACCCAAGGCTGGTTTCAGCTGCGTGTTAACACTCGCAGCCGTGCTGTTCAATTGGCTATCCAGTGAACGCTGGTTAGCTCTTGATTTTCCTTCCACACACCGAGCCTTCAGAAATCATTCTTATCTCCACTTCAGAATGTTCCATTCGTTCCCTGCGAATCTGGAATTCCTCTGACTCTCCACACCAGGCAGATTTTCCTAACAACACTGGTGAATGACCAGGTAATCCAATGCTGGTTTTCAGCGGCTGTTCACACTCACAGCCTTGCTGTTCAATTGGCAATCCAGTCAAACCTAGTCAGCTCTTCATTTTCCTGTCCACACAACCCAGCGTTCAGAAATCATTGGAATCTCTACTACAGAAATTTCCATTCATTCACTGTGAATCTGGAAATACTCTGAATCTGCATTCCAGGAAGGCTTTCGTTACACCACTGATGAATGTCCAAGTAATGCAATGCTGCTTCTTAGTGGTCTGTTCACACTCGAAACCGTGCTGTTCATTGGCTATCCACTCAATATCGGTCAGCTCTTCAATATCCTGTCCAGACTATCCAGATTCCTAAATGTTGGCAATCACCACTACAGAATGTTCCATTCAATCACGCGAATCTGGAATTCATCAGAGTCTCCACTCCTGGAAGGTTTTCGTGACACCACTGGTAAATGTCCAAGGAAGACAATGCTGGTTTTAAGCCGCCTGCTAACACACTCAGCCGTGCTGTTCAATTTGCTATCCACCCAACCCTATTCAGCTCTACATTTTCCTGTCCTCATAACCCAACCTTCAGAAATAATTGGTATCTCCTCCACAGAATGTTCCGTTCATTCACTGCGAATCTTAAATTCATCTGACTCTCAACTCCCGGCGGGTTATCGTTACACCACTTGTGAATGTCCAAGTAAGCCAATGCTGGTTTTCAGTGGCCTGTTCATACTAAGAGACGTGCTGTTCATTTGGCTATCCACTCCACCCTGTTCAGCTCTACATTCTCGTGTCCACAAAACCCAGCCTTCAGAAATCATTGGAATCACCACTAGAGAATGTTCCATTCATTCACTGCGAATCTGGAATTCCTCTGAACCTCCACTCCTGGCAGGTTTTCGTTACGCCACTGGTGAATGTCCAAGTAACTCAATACTGGTTTTCAGAGGCATGTTCAACTCGCAGAAGTGCTGTTCAATGGGCTATCCACTCAATATTGGTCAGCTCTTCATTTTCCTCTCCACACAAACCAGCCTTCAGAAATCATTGGGCTCTCCACTACAGACTGTTCCATTCATTCACTGCGATTCTGCAATTCATCTGACTCTCCGCTCCAGGCAGGTTTTCATTACAGCACTGGTGAATGACCAAGTAATCCAATGCTGGTTTTCAGCCGCCTTTTCACACTCGCAGTGTGCTGTTCAATTGTCTATCCACTCAAACCTGGTCAGCCTTTCATTTTCTTTTCCACAATATCAGACTTCAGAAATCATTGGAATCGCCAGTACAGAATGTTCCATTCATTCACTGCCAATCTGGAATTCATCTGAATCTGCACTCCAGGTAGGCTTTCATTACACCACTTATGAATGTCCAAGTAACACAATGCTGGTTTTCAGCGGTCTGTTCACACTCTAAGCCCTGCTTTTTACTGGGTATCCACACAACTGTGGTCAGCTCTTCATTTTCATGTCCAAACCATCCAGACTTGAGAAATCATTGCAATCTCCAGTACAGAATGTTCCATTCATTCACTGCGAATCTGGAATTCAACTGAATCTCCACTACCTGCAGATTTATCTTACACCACTTGTGAATGTCCAAGTAAAACAATGCTGGTTTTCAGAGGCCTGTTCATGTTCGCAGTCGTGCTGTTCAATTGGCTATCCACTCAACCTGTTTTGCTCCTCATTTTCCTGTGCACACAACCCAGCCTTCAGAAATCATTGTAATCTCCAGTACAGGATGTTCCATTCATTCACTGGGAATCTGGAATTCATCTGAATCTGCACTCCACGCAGGCTTTCGTTACACCACTGCTGAAAGTCGAAGTAATGCAATACTGGTTTTCAGTGGTCTGTTCACATTCGAAGCCGAGGCTTTTTACAGGCTATCCACTCAACACTGGTCAGCTCTTCATTTTCGTGTCCCCACAATCCAGATTTCAGAAATCATTGCAATCTCCACTACAGAATGTTCCATTCATTCACTGCGAGTCTGGAGTTTATCTGAATCTCCACTCCCGCCTGGTTAACATTACACCACTTGTGAATGTCCAAGTAAGCCAATGCTGGTTTTCAGAGGCCTGTTCATACTCGCAGCCGTGCTGTTTAATTGACAATTCACTCCACCCTGTTCAGCTCTTCATTGTCCCACCACACTACCAGCCTTCAGAAATCTTTGTTATCTCCACTACAGAATGTTCCATTCATTCACTGCGAATCTGGAATTCATCTGACTCTCAACTCCACGCAGGTTTTCATTACACCACTGTTGAATGTCCAAGTAACCCAATGCTGGTTTTCAGCGGCCTGTTCATATTCGCAGCCCTGCTGTTTACTTGGCTATCGATTCAAGCCTGGTCAGCTCTTCATTTTCCTGTCCACACAACACAGGCTTCAGAAATCATTGGAATCTCCTCTACAGAATGTTCCATTCATTCACTGCGAATGTGGAATTCAACTGACTCTCCACTCCATGCAGGTTTTCCTTACACCACTGATGAATGTCCAAGTAACCCAATGCTGGTTTTCAGCTGCATGTTCACACTCGCAGCCATGCTATACAATTGGCTTTCCACTAAATCCTGATTAGTTCTTGATTTTCCTTCCACACGACCCAGCCTTCAGAAATCGTTGGAATCTCCACTAGAGAATGTTCCATTCATTCACTGCGAATCTGGAATTCCTCTGAACCTCCACTCCCGGCAGGTTTTTGTTACACCACTGTTGAATGTCCAAGTAACCCAATGTTTTAAGTGTTTTCTTCACAAGCGCAGTGGTGCTGTTCAATTGGCTATCCACTCAACCCTGGCCAGCTCTACATTTTCCTGTCCACACCACAGAGACTGGAGAAATCATTGTTATCTCCACTACAGAATGTTCCATTCATTCACAGCGAATCTGGAATTCATCTGAATCTCCACTCCCGGCAGGTTTTCGTGACACCACTGGTAAATATCCAAGTAAGCCAATGCTGGTTTTAAGTGGCCTGCTCATACTCTCAGCCGTGCTGTTCAATTTGCTATCCACTCAACACTCTTCAGCTCCATTTTCCTGTCCACATAACCCAAACTTCAGAAACAATTGGTATCTCCTCCACAGAATGTTCCATTCATTGACGGCAAATCTGAAATTCATCTAATTCTCAACTCCCGTCAGGTTTTCGTTACACCACTTGTGAATGTCCAATTAAGCCAAAGCTGGTTTTCAGTGGCCTGTTCTTACTACGAGACGTGCTGTTCATTTGGCTATCCATTCCACCCTGTTCAGCTCTACATTTTCGTGTCCACAAAACCCAGCCTTCAGAAATCATTGGAATCACCACTAGAGAATGTTCCATTCATTCACTGCGAATCTGGAATTCATCTGAATCTCCACTCCCGGCAGGTTTTCATTGCACCACTGCTGAATGTTCAAGTAACGCAATGATGGTTTTCAGCGGTCTATTCACACTCGAACCCGTGCTGTTCACGGTCTAGCGACTCAACACTGGTGAGTTCTTCTTTTTCCAGTTCAGACAATACAAACCTCAGAAACCATTGCAATCTACACTACAGAATGTTTCATTCATTCAGGCGAATCTTGAATTCATCTTGTTCTCCACTCCCAGCAGGTTTTCGTTTCACCACTGGTGAATGTCCAAGCAACCCAAGGCTGGTTTCAGCTGCGTGTTAACACTCGCAGCCGTGCTGTTCAATTGGCTATCCAGTGAACGCTGGTTAGCTCTTGATTTTCCTTCCACACACCGAGCCTTCAGAAATCATTCTTATCTCCACTTCAGAATGTTCCATTCGTTCCCTGCGAATCTGGAATTCCTCTGACTCTCCACACCAGGCAGATTTTCCTAACAACACTGGTGAATGACCAGGTAATCCAATGCTGGTTTTCAGCGGCTGTTCACACTCACAGCCTTGCTGTTCAATTGGCAATCCAGTCAAACCTAGTCAGCTCTTCATTTTCCTGTCCACACAACCCAGCGTTCAGAAATCATTGGAAACTCTACTACAGAAATTTCCATTCATTCACTGTGAATCTGGAAATACTCTGAATCTGCATTCCAGGAAGGCTTTCGTTACACCACTGATGAATGTCCAAGTAATGCAATGCTGCTTCTTAGTGGTCTGTTCACACTCGAAACCGTGCTGTTCATTGGCTATCCACTCAATATCGGTCAGCTCTTCAATATCCTGTCCAGACTATCCAGATTCCTAAATGTTGGCAATCACCACTACAGAATGTTCCATTCAATCACGCGAATCTGGAATTCATCAGAGTCTCCACTCCTGGAAGGTTTTCGTGACACCACTGGTAAATGTCCAAGGAAGACAATGCTGGTTTTAAGCCGCCTGCTAACACACTCAGCCGTGCTGTTCAATTTGCTATCCACCCAACCCTATTCAGCTCTACATTTTCCTGTCCTCATAACCCAACCTTCAGAAATAGTTGGTATCTCCTCCACAGAATGTTCCGTTCATTCACTGCGAATCTTAAATTCATCTGACTCTCAACTCCCGGCGGGTTTTCGTTACACCACTTGTGAATGTCCAAGTAAGCCAATGCTGGTTTTCAGTGGCCTGTTCATACTAAGAGACGTGCTGTTCATTTGGCTATCCACTCCACCCTGTTCAGCTCTACATTTTCGTGTCCACAAAACCCAGCCTTCAGAAATCATTGGAATCACCACTAGAGAATGTTCCATTCATTCACTGCGAATCTGGAATTCCTCTGAACCTCCACTCCTGGCAGGTTTTCGTTACGCCACTGGTGAATGTCCAAGTAACTCAATACTGGTTTTCAGAGGCATGTTCAACTCGCAGAAGTGCTGTTCAATGGGCTATCCACTCAATATTGGTCAGCTCTTCATTTTCCTCTCCACACAAACCAGCCTTCAGAAATCATTGGGCTCTCCACTACAGACTGTTCCATTCATTCACTGCGATTCTGCAATTCATCTGAATCTCCGCTCCAGGCAGGTTTTCATTACAGCACTGGTGAATGACCAAGTAATCCAATGCTGGTTTTCAGCCGCCTTTTCACACTCGCAGTGTGCTGTTCAATTGTCTATCCACTCAAACCTGGTCAGCCTTTCATTTTCTTTTCCACAATATCAGACTTCAGAAATCATTGGAATCGCCAGTACAGAATGTTTCATTCATTCACTGCCAATCTGGAATTCATCTGAATCTGCACTCCAGGTAGGCTTTCATTACACCACTTATGAATGTCCAAGTAACACAATGCTGGTTTTCAGCGGTCTGTTCACACTCTAAGCCCTGCTTTTTACTGGGTATCCACACAACTGTGGTCAGCTCTTCATTTTCATGTCCAAACCATCCAGACTTGAGAAATCATTGCAATCTCCAGTACAGAATGTTCCATTCATTCACTGCGAATCTGGAATTCAACTGAATCTCCACTACCTGCAGATTTATCTTACACCACTTGTGAATGTCCAAGTAAAACAATGCTGGTTTTCAGAGGCCTGTTCATGTTCGCAGTCGTGCTGTTCAATTGGCTATCCACTCAACCTGTTTTGCTCCTCATTTTCCTGTGCACACAACCCAGCCTTCAGAAATCATTGTAATCTCCACTACAGGATGTTCCATTCATTCACTGGGAATCTGGAATTCATCTGAATCTGCACTCCACGCAGGCTTTCGTTACACCACTGCTGAAAGTCGAAGTAATGCAATACTGGTTTTCAGTGGTCTGTTCACATTCGAAGCCGAGGCTTTTTACAGGCTATCCACTCAACACTGGTCAGCTCTTCATTTTCGTGTCCCCACAATCCAGATTTCAGAAATCATTGCAATCTCCACTACAGAATGTTCCATTCATTCACTGCGAGTCTGGAGTTTATCTGATTCTCCACTCCCGCCTGGTTAACATTACACCACTTGTGAATGTCCAAGTAAGCCAATGCTGGTTTTCAGAGGCCTGTTCATACTCGCAGCCGTGCTGTTTAATTGACAATTCACTCCACCCTGTTCAGCTCTTCATTGTCCCACCACACTACCAGCCTTCAGAAATCTTTGTTATCTCCACTACAGAATGTTCCATTCATTCACTGCGAATCTGGAATTCATCTGACTCTCAACTCCACGCAGGTTTTCATTACACCACTGTTGAATGTCCAAGTAACCCAATGCTGGTTTTCAGCGGCCTGTTCATATTCGCAGCCCTGCTGTTTACTTGGCTATAGATTCAAGCCTGGTCAGCTCTTCATTTTCCTGTCCACACAACACAGGCTTCAGAAATCATTGGAATCTCCTCTACAGAATGTTCCATTCATTCACTGCGAATGTGGAATTCAACTGACTCTCCACTCCATGCAGGTTTTCCTTACACCACTGATGAATGTCCAAGTAACCCAATGCTGGTTTTCAGCTGCATGTTCACACTCGCAGCCATGCTATACAATTGGCTTTCCACTAAATCCTGATTAGTTCTTGATTTTCCTTCCACACGACCCAGCCTTCAGAAATCGTTGGAATCTCCACTAGAGAATGTTCCATTCATTCACTGCGAATCTGGAATTCCTCTGAACCTCCACTCCCGGCAGGTTTTCGTTACACCACTGTTGAATGTCCAAGTAACCCAATGTTTTAAGTGTTTTCTTCACAAGCGAGGTGGTGCTGTTCAATTGGCTATCCACTCAACCCTGGCCAGCTCTACATTTTCCTGTCCACACCACAGAGACTGGAGAAATCATTGTTATCTCCACTACAGAATGTTCCATTCATTCACAGCGAATCTGGAATTCATCTGAATCTCCACTCCCGGCAGGTTTTCGTGACACCACTGGTAAATATCCAAGTAAGCCAATGCTGGTTTTAAGTGGCCTGCTCATACTCTCAGCCGTGCTGTTCAATTTGCTATCCACTCAACCCTCTTCAGCTCCATTTTCCTGTCCACATAACCCAAACTTCAGAAACAATTGGTATCTCCTCCACAGAATGTTCCATTCATTGACGGCAAATCTGAAATTCATCTAATTCTCAACTCCCGTCAGGTTTTCGTTACACCACTTGTGAATGTCCAATTAAGCCAAAGCTGGTTTTCAGTGGCCTGTTCTTACTACGAGACGTGCTGTTCATTTGGCTATCCATTCCACCCTGTTCAGCTCTACATTTTCGTGTCCACAAAACCCAGCCTTCAGAAATCATTGGAATCACCACTAGAGAATGTTCCATTCATTCACTGCGAATCTGGAATTCATCTGAATCTCCACTCCCGGCAGGTTTTCATTGCACCACTGCTGAATGTTCAAGTAACGCAATGATGGTTTTCAGCGGTCTATTCACACTCGAACCCGTGCTGTTCACGGTCTAGCGACTCAACACTGGTGAGTTCTTCTTTTTCCAGTTCAGACAATACAAACCTCAGAAACCATTGCAATCTACACTACAGAATGTTTCATTCATTCAGGCGAATCTTGAATTCATCTTGTTCTCCACTCCCAGCAGGTTTTCGTTTCACCACTGGTGAATGTCCAAGCAACCCAAGGCTGGTTTCAGCTGCGTGTTAACACTCGCAGCCGTGCTGTTCAATTGGCTATCCAGTGAACGCTGGTTAGCTCTTGATTTTCCTTCCACACACCGAGCCTTCAGAAATCATTCTTATCTCCACTTCAGAATGTTCCATTCGTTCCCTGCGAATCTGGAATTCCTCTGACTCTCCACACCAGGCAGATTTTCCTAACAACACTGGTGAATGACCAGGTAATCCAATGCTGGTTTTCAGCGGCTGTTCACACTCACAGCCTTGCTGTTCAATTGGCAATCCAGTCAAACCTAGTCAGCTCTTCATTTTCCTGTCCACACAACCCAGCGTTCAGAAATCATTGGAATCTCTACTACAGAAATTTCCATTCATTCACTGTGAATCTGGAAATACTCTGAATCTGCATTCCAGGAAGGCTTTCGTTACACCACTGATGAATGTCCAAGTAATGCAATGCTGCTTCTTAGTGGTCTGTTCACACTCGAAACCGTGCTGTTCATTGGCTATCCACTCAATATCGGTCAGCTCTTCAATATCCTGTCCAGACTATCCAGATTCCTAAATGTTGGCAATCACCACTACAGAATGTTCCATTCAATCACGCGAATCTGGAATTCATCAGAGTCTCCACTCCTGGAAGGTTTTCGTGACACCACTGGTAAATGTCCAAGGAAGACAATGCTGGTTTTAAGCCGCCTGCTAACACACTCAGCCGTGCTGTTCAATTTGCTATCCACCCAACCCTATTCAGCTCTACATTTTCCTGTCCTCATAACCCAACCTTCAGAAATAGTTGGTATCTCCTCCACAGAATGTTCCGTTCATTCACTGCGAATCTTAAATTCATCTGACTCTCAACTCCCGGCGGGTTATCGTTACACCACTTGTGAATGTCCAAGTAAGCCAATGCTGGTTTTCAGTGGCCTGTTCATACTAAGAGACGTGCTGTTCATTTGGCTATCCACTCCACCCTGTTCAGCTCTACATTTTCGTGTCCACAAAACCCAGCCTTCAGAAATCATTGGAATCACCACTAGAGAATGTTCCATTCATTCACTGCGAATCTGGAATTCCTCTGAACCTCCACTCCTGGCAGGTTTTCGTTACGCCACTGGTGAATGTCCAAGTAACTCAATACTGGTTTTCAGAGGCATGTTCAACTCGCAGAAGTGCTGTTCAATGGGCTATCCACTCAATATTGGTCAGCTCTTCATTTTCCTCTCCACACAAACCAGCCTTCAGAAATCATTGGGCTCTCCACTACAGACTGTTCCATTCATTCACTGCGATTCTGCAATTCATCTGAATCTCCGCTCCAGGCAGGTTTTCATTACAGCACTGGTGAATGACCAAGTAATCCAATGCTGGTTTTCAGCCGCCTTTTCACACTCGCAGTGTGCTGTTCAATTGTCTATCCACTCAAACCTGGTCAGCCTTTCATTTTCTTTTCCACAATATCAGACTTCAGAAATCATTGGAATCGCCAGTACAGAATGTTTCATTCATTCACTGCCAATCTGGAATTCATCTGAATCTGCACTCCAGGTAGGCTTTCATTACACCACTTATGAATGTCCAAGTAACACAATGCTGGTTTTCAGCGGTCTGTTCACACTCTAAGCCCTGCTTTTTACTGGGTATCCACACAACTGTGGTCAGCTCTTCATTTTCATGTCCAAACCATCCAGACTTGAGAAATCATTGCAATCTCCAGTACAGAATGTTCCATTCATTCACTGCCAATCTGGAATTCAACTGAATCTCCACTACCTGCAGATTTATCTTACACCACTTGTGAATGTCCAAGTAAAACAATGCTGGTTTTCAGAGGCCTGTTCATGTTCGCAGTCGTGCTGTTCAATTGGCTATCCACTCAACCTGTTTTGCTCCTCATTTTCCTGTGCACACAACCCAGCCTTCAGAAATCATTGTAATCTCCACTACAGGATGTTCCATTCATTCACTGGGAATCTGGAATTCATCTGAATCTGCACTCCACGCAGGCTTTCGTTACACCACTGCTGAAAGTCGAAGTAATGCAATACTGGTTTTCAGTGGTCTGTTCACATTCGAAGCCGAGGCTTTTTACAGGCTATCCACTCAACACTGGTCAGCTCTTCATTTTCGTGTCCCCACAATCCAGATTTCAGAAATCATTGCAATCTCCACTACAGAATGTTCCATTCATTCACTGCGAGTCTGGAGTTTATCTGATTCTCCACTCCCGCCTGGTTAACATTACACCACTTGTGAATGTCCAAGTAAGCCAATGCTGGTTTTCAGAGGCCTGTTCATACTCGCAGCCGTGCTGTTTAATTGACAATTCACTCCACCCTGTTCAGCTCTTCATTGTCCCACCACACTACCAGCCTTCAGAAATCTTTGTTATCTCCACTACAGAATGTTCCATTCATTCACTGCGAATCTGGAATTCATCTGACTCTCAACTCCACGCAGGTTTTCATTACACCACTGTTGAATGTCCAAGTAACCCAATGCTGGTTTTCAGCGGCCTGTTCATATTCGCAGCCCTGCTGTTTACTTGGCTATAGATTCAAGCCTGGTCAGCTCTTCATTTTCCTGTCCACACAACACAGGCTTCAGAAATCATTGGAATCTCCTCTACAGAATGTTCCATTCATTCACTGCGAATGTGGAATTCAACTGACTCTCCACTCCATGCAGGTTTTCCTTACACCACTGATGAATGTCCAAGTAACCCAATGCTGGTTTTCAGCTGCATGTTCACACTCGCAGCCATGCTATACAATTGGCTTTCCACTAAATCCTGATTAGTTCTTGATTTTCCTTCCACACGACCCAGCCTTCAGAAATCGTTGGAATCTCCACTAGAGAATGTTCCATTCATTCACTGCGAATCTGGAATTCCTCTGAACCTCCACTCCCGGCAGGTTTTCGTTACACCACTGTTGAATGTCCAAGTAACCCAATGTTTTAAGTGTTTTCTTCACAAGCGAGGTGGTGCTGTTCAATTGGCTATCCACTCAACCCTGGCCAGCTCTACATTTTCCTGTCCACACCACAGAGACTGGAGAAATCATTGTTATCTCCACTACAGAATGTTCCATTCATTCACAGCGAATCTGGAATTCATCTGAATCTCCACTCCCGGCAGGTTTTCGTGACACCACTGGTAAATATCCAAGTAAGCCAATGCTGGTTTTAAGTGGCCTGCTCATACTCTCAGCCGTGCTGTTCAATTTGCTATCCACTCAACCCTCTTCAGCTCCATTTTCCTGTCCACATAACCCAAACTTCAGAAACAATTGGTATCTCCTCCACAGAATGTTCCATTCATTGACGGCAAATCTGAAATTCATCTAATTCTCAACTCCCGTCAGGTTTTCGTTACACCACTTGTGAATGTCCAATTAAGCCAAAGCTGGTTTTCAGTGGCCTGTTCTTACTACGAGACGTGCTGTTCATTTGGCTATCCATTCCACCCTGTTCAGCTCTACATTTTCGTGTCCACAAAACCCAGCCTTCAGAAATCATTGGAATCACCACTAGAGAATGTTCCATTCATTCACTGCGAATCTGGAATTCATCTGAATCTCCACTCCCGGCAGGTTTTCATTGCACCACTGCTGAATGTTCAAGTAACGCAATGATGGTTTTCAGCGGTCTATTCACACTCGAACCCGTGCTGTTCACGGTCTAGCGACTCAACACTGGTGAGTTCTTCTTTTTCCAGTTCAGACAATACAAACCTCAGAAACCATTGCAATCTACACTACAGAATGTTTCATTCATTCAGGCGAATCTTGAATTCATCTTGTTCTCCACTCCCAGCAGGTTTTCGTTTCACCACTGGTGAATGTCCAAGCAACCCAAGGCTGGTTTCAGCTGCGTGTTAACACTCGCAGCCGTGCTGTTCAATTGGCTATGCAGTGAACGCTGGTTAGCTCTTGATTTTCCTTCCACACACCGAGCCTTCAGAAATCATTCTTATCTCCACTTCAGAATGTTCCATTCGTTCCCTGCGAATCTGGAATTCCTCTGACTCTCCACACCAGGCAGATTTTCCTAACAACACTGGTGAATGACCAGGTAATCCAATGCTGGTTTTCAGCGGCTGTTCACACTCACAGCCTTGCTGTTCAATTGGCAATCCAGTCAAACCTAGTCAGCTCTTCATTTTCCTGTCCACACAACCCAGCGTTCAGAAATCATTGGAATCTCTACTACAGAAATTTCCATTCATTCACTGTGAATCTGGAAATACTCTGAATCTGCATTCCAGGAAGGCTTTCGTTACACCACTGATGAATGTCCAAGTAATGCAATGCTGCTTCTTAGTGGTCTGTTCACACTCGAAACCGTGCTGTTCATTGGCTATCCACTCAATATCGGTCAGCTCTTCAATATCCTGTCCAGACTATCCAGATTCCTAAATGTTGGCAATCACCACTACAGAATGTTCCATTCAATCACGCGAATCTGGAATTCATCAGAGTCTCCACTCCTGGAAGGTTTTCGTGACACCACTGGTAAATGTCCAAGGAAGACAATGCTGGTTTTAAGCCGCCTGCTAACACACTCAGCCGTGCTGTTCAATTTGCTATCCACCCAACCCTATTCAGCTCTACATTTTCCTGTCCTCATAACCCAACCTTCAGAAATAATTGGTATCTCCTCCACAGAATGTTCCGTTCATTCACTGCGAATCTTAAATTCATCTGACTCTCAACTCCCGGCGGGTTATCGTTACACCACTTGTGAATGTCCAAGTAAGCCAATGCTGGTTTTCAGTGGCCTGTTCATACTAAGAGACGTGCTGTTCATTTGGCTATCCACTCCACCCTGTTCAGCTCTACATTCTCGTGTCCACAAAACCCAGCCTTCAGAAATCATTGGAATCACCACTAGAGAATGTTCCATTCATTCACTGCGAATCTGGAATTCCTCTGAACCTCCACTCCTGGCAGGTTTTCGTTACGCCACTGGTGAATGTCCAAGTAACTCAATACTGGTTTTCAGAGGCATGTTCAACTCGCAGAAGTGCTGTTCAATGGGCTATCCACTCAATATTGGTCAGCTCTTCATTTTCCTCTCCACACAAACCAGCCTTCAGAAATCATTGGGCTCTCCACTACAGACTGTTCCATTCATTCACTGCGATTCTGCAATTCATCTGACTCTCCGCTCCAGGCAGGTTTTCATTACAGCACTGGTGAATGACCAAGTAATCCAATGCTGGTTTTCAGCCGCCTTTTCACACTCGCAGTGTGCTGTTCAATTGTCTATCCACTCAAACCTGGTCAGCCTTTCATTTTCTTTTCCACAATATCAGACTTCAGAAATCATTGGAATCGCCAGTACAGAATGTTCCATTCATTCACTGCCAATCTGGAATTCATCTGAATCTGCACTCCAGGTAGGCTTTCATTACACCACTTATGAATGTCCAAGTAACACAATGCTGGTTTTCAGCGGTCTGTTCACACTCTAAGCCCTGCTTTTTACTGGGTATCCACACAACTGTGGTCAGCTCTTCATTTTCATGTCCAAACCATCCAGACTTGAGAAATCATTGCAATCTCCAGTACAGAATGTTCCATTCATTCACTGCCAATCTGGAATTCAACTGAATCTCCACTACCTGCAGATTTATCTTACACCACTTGTGAATGTCCAAGTAAAACAATGCTGGTTTTCAGAGGCCTGTTCATGTTCGCAGTCGTGCTGTTCAATTGGCTATCCACTCAACCTGTTTTGCTCCTCATTTTCCTGTGCACACAACCCAGCCTTCAGAAATCATTGTAATCTCCACTACAGGATGTTCCATTCATTCACTGGGAATCTGGAATTCATCTGAATCTGCACTCCACGCAGGCTTTCGTTACACCACTGCTGAAAGTCGAAGTAATGCAATACTGGTTTTCAGTGGTCTGTTCACATTCGAAGCCGAGGCTTTTTACAGGCTATCCACTCAACACTGGTCAGCTCTTCATTTTCGTGTCCCCACAATCCAGATTTCAGAAATCATTGCAATCTCCACTACAGAATGTTCCATTCATTCACTGCGAGTCTGGAGTTTATCTGATTCTCCACTCCCGCCTGGTTAACATTACACCACTTGTGAATGTCCAAGTAAGCCAATGCTGGTTTTCAGAGGCCTGTTCATACTCGCAGCCGTGCTGTTTAATTGACAATTCACTCCACCCTGTTCAGCTCTTCATTGTCCCACCACACTACCAGCCTTCAGAAATCTTTGTTATCTCCACTACAGAATGTTCCATTCATTCACTGCGAATCTGGAATTCATCTGACTCTCAACTCCACGCAGGTTTTCATTACACCACTGTTGAATGTCCAAGTAACCCAATGCTGGTTTTCAGCGGCCTGTTCATATTCGCAGCCCTGCTGTTTACTTGGCTATCGATTCAAGCCTGGTCAGCTCTTCATTTTCCTGTCCACACAACACAGGCTTCAGAAATCATTGGAATCTCCTCTACAGAATGTTCCATTCATTCACTGCGAATGTGGAATTCAACTGACTCTCCACTCCATGCAGGTTTTCCTTACACCACTGATGAATGTCCAAGTAACCCAATGCTGGTTTTCAGCTGCATGTTCACACTCGCAGCCATGCTATACAATTGGCTTTCCACTAAATCCTGATTAGTTCTTGATTTTCCTTCCACACGACCCAGCCTTCAGAAATCGTTGGAATCTCCACTAGAGAATGTTCCATTCATTCACTGCGAATCTGGAATTCCTCTGAACCTCCACTCCCGGCAGGTTTTCGTTACACCACTGTTGAATGTCCAAGTAACCCAATGTTTTAAGTGTTTTCTTCACAAGCGCAGTGGTGCTGTTCAATTGGCTATCCACTCAACCCTGGCCAGCTCTACATTTTCCTGTCCACACCACAGAGACTGGAGAAATCATTGTTATCTCCACTACAGAATGTTCCATTCATTCACAGCGAATCTGGAATTCATCTGAATCTCCACTCCCGGCAGGTTTTCGTGACACCACTGGTAAATATCCAAGTAAGCCAATGCTGGTTTTAAGTGGCCTGCTCATACTCTCAGCCGTGCTGTTCAATTTGCTATCCACTCAACCCTCTTCAGCTCCATTTTCCTGTCCACATAACCCAAACTTCAGAAACAATTGGTATCTCCTCCACAGAATGTTCCATTCATTGACGGCAAATCTGAAATTCATCTAATTCTCAACTCCCGTCAGGTTTTCGTTACACCACTTGTGAATGTCCAATTAAGCCAAAGCTGGTTTTCAGTGGCCTGTTCTTACTACGAGACGTGCTGTTCATTTGGCTATCCATTCCACCCTGTTCAGCTCTACATTTTCGTGTCCACAAAACCCAGCCTTCAGAAATCATTGGAATCACCACTAGAGAATGTTCCATTCATTCACTGCGAATCTGGAATTCATCTGAATCTCCACTCCCGGCAGGTTTTCATTGCACCACTGCTGAATGTTCAAGTAACGCAATGATGGTTTTCAGCGGTCTATTCACACTCGAACCCGTGCTGTTCACGGTCTAGCGACTCAACACTGGTGAGTTCTTCTTTTTCCAGTTCAGACAATACAAACCTCAGAAACCATTGCAATCTACACTACAGAATGTTTCATTCATTCAGGCGAATCTTGAATTCATCTTGTTCTCCACTCCCAGCAGGCTTTCGTTTCACCACTGGTGAATGTCCAAGCAACCCAAGGCTGGTTTCAGCTGCGTGTTAACACTCGCAGCCGTGCTGTTCAATTGGCTATCCAGTGAACGCTGGTTAGCTCTTGATTTTCCTTCCACACACCGAGCCTTCAGAAATCATTCTTATCTCCACTTCAGAATGTTCCATTCGCTCCCTGCGAATCTGGAATTCCTCTGACTCTCCACACCAGGCAGATTTTCCTAACAACACTGGTGAATGACCAGGTAATCCAATGCTGGTTTTCAGCGGCTGTTCACACTCACAGCCTTGCTGTTCAATTGGCAATCCAGTCAAACCTAGTCAGCTCTTCATTTTCCTGTCCACACAACCCAGCGTTCAGAAATCATTGGAATCTCTACTACAGAAATTTCCATTCATTCACTGTGAATCTGGAAATACTCTGAATCTGCATTCCAGGAAGGCTTTCGTTACACCACTGATGAATGTCCAAGTAATGCAATGCTGCTTCTTAGTGGTCTGTTCACACTCGAAACCGTGCTGTTCATTGGCTATCCACTCAATATCGGTCAGCTCTTCAATATCCTGTCCAGACTATCCAGATTCCTAAATGTTGGCAATCACCACTACAGAATGTTCCATTCAATCACGCGAATCTGGAATTCATCAGAGTCTCCACTCCTGGAAGGTTTTCGTGACACCACTGGTAAATGTCCAAGGAAGACAATGCTGGTTTTAAGCCGCCTGCTAACACACTCAGCCGTGCTGTTCAATTTGCTATCCACCCAACCCTATTCAGCTCTACATTTTCCTGTCCTCATAACCCAACCTTCAGAAATAATTGGTATCTCCTCCACAGAATGTTCCGTTCATTCACTGCGAATCTTAAATTCATCTGACTCTCAACTCCCGGCGGGTTATCGTTACACCACTTGTGAATGTCCAAGTAAGCCAATGCTGGTTTTCAGTGGCCTGTTCATACTAAGAGACGTGCTGTTCATTTGGCTATCCACTCCACCCTGTTCAGCTCTACATTCTCGTGTCCACAAAACCCAGCCTTCAGAAATCATTGGAATCACCACTAGAGAATGTTCCATTCATTCACTGCGAATCTGGAATTCCTCTGAACCTCCACTCCTGGCAGGTTTTCGTTACGCCACTGGTGAATGTCCAAGTAACTCAATACTGGTTTTCAGAGGCATGTTCAACTCGCAGAAGTGCTGTTCAATGGGCTATCCACTCAATATTGGTCAGCTCTTCATTTTCCTCTCCACACAAACCAGCCTTCAGAAATCATTGGGCTCTCCACTACAGACTGTTCCATTCATTCACTGCGATTCTGCAATTCATCTGACTCTCCGCTCCAGGCAGGTTTTCATTACAGCACTGGTGAATGACCAAGTAATCCAATGCTGGTTTTCAGCCGCCTTTTCACACTCGCAGTGTGCTGTTCAATTGTCTATCCACTCAAACCTGGTCAGCCTTTCATTTTCTTTTCCACAATATCAGACTTCAGAAATCATTGGAATCGCCAGTACAGAATGTTCCATTCATTCACTGCCAATCTGGAATTCATCTGAATCTGCACTCCAGGTAGGCTTTCATTACACCACTTATGAATGTCCAAGTAACACAATGCTGGTTTTCAGCGGTCTGTTCACACTCTAAGCCCTGCTTTTTACTGGGTATCCACACAACTGTGGTCAGCTCTTCATTTCCATGTCCAAACAATCCAGACTTGAGAAATCATTGCAATCTCCAGTACAGAATGTTCCATTCATTCACTGCGAATCTGGAATTCAACTGAATCTCCACTACCTGCAGATTTATCTTACACCACTTGTGAATGTCCAAGTAAAACAATGCTGGTTTTCAGAGGCCTGTTCATGTTCGCAGTCGTGCTGTTCAATTGGCTATCCACTCAACCTGTTTTGCTCCTCATTTTCCTGTGCACACAACCCAGCCTTCAGAAATCATTGTAATCTCCACTACAGGATGTTCCATTCATTCACTGGGAATCTGGAATTCATCTGAATCTGCACTCCACGCAGGCTTTCGTTACACCACTGCTGAAAGTCGAAGTAATGCAATACTGGTTTTCAGTGGTCTGTTCACATTCGAAGCCGAGGCTTTTTACAGGCTATCCACTCAACACTGGTCAGCTCTTCATTTTCGTGTCCCCACAATCCAGATTTCAGAAATCATTGCAATCTCCACTACAGAATGTTCCATTCATTCACTGCGAGTCTGGAGTTTATCTGATTCTCCACTCCCGCCTGGTTAACATTACACCACTTGTGAATGTCCAAGTAAGCCAATGCTGGTTTTCAGAGGCCTGTTCATACTCGCAGCCGTGCTGTTTAATTGACAATTCACTCCACCCTGTTCAGCTCTTCATTGTCCCACCACACTACCAGCCTTCAGAAATCTTTGTTATCTCCACTACAGAATGTTCCATTCATTCACTGCGAATCTGGAATTCATCTGACTCTCAACTCCACGCAGGTTTTCATTACACCACTGTTGAATGTCCAAGTAACCCAATGCTGGTTTTCAGCGGCCTGTTCATATTCGCAGCCCTGCTGTTTACTTGGCTATCGATTCAAGCCTGGTCAGCTCTTCATTTTCCTGTCCACACAACACAGGCTTCAGAAATCATTGGAATCTCCTCTACAGAATGTTCCATTCATTCACTGCGAATGTGGAATTCAACTGACTCTCCACTCCATGCAGGTTTTCCTTACACCACTGATGAATGTCCAAGTAACCCAATGCTGGTTTTCAGCTGCATGTTCACACTCGCAGCCATGCTATACAATTGGCTTTCCACTAAATCCTGATTAGTTCTTGATTTTCCTTCCACACGACCCAGCCTTCAGAAATCGTTGGAATCTCCACTAGAGAATGTTCCATTCATTCACTGCGAATCTGGAATTCCTCTGAACCTCCACTCCCGGCAGGTTTTCGTTACACCACTGTTGAATGTCCAAGTAACCCAATGTTTTAAGTGTTTTCTTCACAAGCGCAGTGGTGCTGTTCAATTGGCTATCCACTCAACCCTGGCCAGCTCTACATTTTCCTGTCCACACCACAGAGACTGGAGAAATCATTGTTATCTCCACTACAGAATGTTCCATTCATTCACAGCGAATCTGGAATTCATCTGAATCTCCACTCCCGGCAGGTTTTCGTGACACCACTGGTAAATATCCAAGTAAGCCAATGCTGGTTTTAAGTGGCCTGCTCATACTCTCAGCCGTGCTGTTCAATTTGCTATCCACTCAACCCTCTTCAGCTCCATTTTCCTGTCCACATAACCCAAACTTCAGAAACAATTGGTATCTCCTCCACAGAATGTTCCATTCATTGACGGCAAATCTGAAATTCATCTAATTCTCAACTCCCGTCAGGTTTTCGTTACACCACTTGTGAATGTCCAATTAAGCCAAAGCTGGTTTTCAGTGGCCTGTTCTTACTACGAGACGTGCTGTTCATTTGGCTATCCATTCCACCCTGTTCAGCTCTACATTTTCGTGTCCACAAATCCCAGCCTTCAGAAATCATTGGAATCACCACTAGAGAATGTTCCATTCATTCACTGCGAATCTGGAATTCATCTGAATCTCCACTCCCGGCAGGTTTTCATTGCACCACTGCTGAATGTTCAAGTAACGCAATGATGGTTTTCAGCGGTCTATTCACACTCGAACCCGTGCTGTTCACGGTCTAGCGACTCAACACTGGTGAGTTCTTCTTTTTCCAGTTCAGACAATACAAACCTCAGAAACCATTGCAATCTACACTACAGAATGTTTCATTCATTCAGGCGAATCTTGAATTCATCTTGTTCTCCACTCCCAGCAGGTTTTCGTTTCACCACTGGTGAATGTCCAAGCAACCCAAGGCTGGTTTCAGCTGCGTTTTAACACTCGCAGCCGTGCTGTTCAATTGGCTATCCAGTGAACGCTGGTTAGCTCTTGATTTTCCTTCCACACACCGAGCCTTCAGAAATCATTCTTATCTCCACTTCAGAATGTTCCATTCGTTCCCTGCGAATCTGGAATTCCTCTGACTCTCCACACCAGGCAGATTTTCCTAACAACACTGGTGAATGACCAGGTAATCCAATGCTGGTTTTCAGCGGCTGTTCACACTCACAGCCTTGCTGTTCAATTGGCAATCCAGTCAAACCTAGTCAGCTCTTCATTTTCCTGTCCACACAACCCAGCGTTCAGAAATCATTGGAATCTCTACTACAGAAATTTCCATTCATTCACTGTGAATCTGGAAATACTCTGAATCTGCATTTCAGGAAGGCTTTCGTTACACCACTGATGAATGTCCAAGTAATGCAATGCTGCTTCTTAGTGGTCTGTTCACACTCGAAACCGTGCTGTTCATTGGCTATCCACTCAATATCGGTCAGCTCTTCAATATCCTGTCCAGACTATCCAGATTCCTAAATGTTGGCAATCACCACTACAGAATGTTCCATTCAATCACGCGAATCTGGAATTCATCAGAGTCTCCACTCCTGGAAGGTTTTCGTGACACCACTGGTAAATGTCCAAGGAAGACAATGCTGGTTTTAAGCCGCCTGCTAACACACTCAGCCGTGCTGTTCAATTTGCTATCCACCCAACCCTATTCAGCTCTACATTTTCCTGTCCTCATAACCCAACCTTCAGAAATAATTGGTATCTCCTCCACAGAATGTTCCGTTCATTCACTGCGAATCTTAAATTCATCTGACTCTCAACTCCCGGCGGGTTATCGTTACACCACTTGTGAATGTCCAAGTAAGCCAATGCTGGTTTTCAGTGGCCTGTTCATACTAAGAGACGTGCTGTTCATTTGGCTATCCACTCCACCCTGTTCAGCTCTACATTCTCGTGTCCACAAAACCCAGCCTTCAGAAATCATTGGAATCACCACTAGAGAATGTTCCATTCATTCACTGCGAATCTGGAATTCCTCTGAACCTCCACTCCTGGCAGGTTTTCGTTACGCCACTGGTGAATGTCCAAGTAACTCAATACTGGTTTTCAGAGGCATGTTCAACTCGCAGAAGTGCTGTTCAATGGGCTATCCACTCAATATTGGTCAGCTCTTCATTTTCCTCTCCACACAAACCAGCCTTCAGAAATCATTGGGCTCTCCACTACAGACTGTTCCATTCATTCACTGCGATTCTGCAATTCATCTGACTCTCCGCTCCAGGCAGGTTTTCATTACAGCACTGGTGAATGACCAAGTAATCCAATGCTGGTTTTCAGCCGCCTTTTCACACTCGCAGTGTGCTGTTCAATTGTCTATCCACTCAAACCTGGTCAGCCTTTCATTTTCTTTTCCACAATATCAGACTTCAGAAATCATTGGAATCGCCAGTACAGAATGTTCCATTCATTCACTGCCAATCTGGAATTCATCTGAATCTGCACTCCAGGTAGGCTTTCATTACACCACTTATGAATGTCCAAGTAACACAATGCTGGTTTTCAGCGGTCTGTTCACACTCTAAGCCCTGCTTTTTACTGGGTATCCACACAACTGTGGTCAGCTCTTCATTTTCATGTCCAAACAATCCAGACTTGAGAAATCATTGCAATCTCCAGTACAGAATGTTCCATTCATTCACTGCGAATCTGGAATTTAACTGAATCTCCACTACCTGCAGATTTATCTTACACCACTTGTGAATGTCCAAGTAAAACAATGCTGGTTTTCAGAGGCCTGTTCATGTTCGCAGTCGTGCTGTTCAATTGGCTATCCACTCAACCTGTTTTGCTCCTCATTTTCCTGTGCACACAACCCAGCCTTCAGAAATCATTGTAATCTCCACTACAGGATGTTCCATTCATTCACTGGGAATCTGGAATTCATCTGAATCTGCACTCCACGCAGGCTTTCGTTACACCACTGCTGAAAGTCGAAGTAATGCAATACTGGTTTTCAGTGGTCTGTTCACATTCGAAGCCGAGGCTTTTTACAGGCTATCCACTCAACACTGGTCAGCTCTTCATTTTCGTGTCCCCACAATCCAGATTTCAGAAATCATTGCAATCTCCACTACAGAATGTTCCATTCATTCACTGCGAGTCTGGAGTTTATCTGATTCTCCACTCCCGCCTGGTTAACATTACACCACTTGTGAATGTCCAAGTAAGCCAATGCTGGTTTTCAGAGGCCTGTTCATACTCGCAGCCGTGCTGTTTAATTGACAATTCACTCCACCCTGTTCAGCTCTTCATTGTCCCACCACACTACCAGCCTTCAGAAATCTTTGTTATCTCCACTACAGAATGTTCCATTCATTCACTGCGAATCTGGAATTCATCTGACTCTCAACTCCACGCAGGTTTTCATTACACCACTGTTGAATGTCCAAGTAACCCAATGCTGGTTTTCAGCGGCCTGTTCATATTGGCAGCCCTGCTGTTTACTTGGCTATCGATTCAAGCCTGGTCAGCTCTTCATTTTCCTGTCCACACAACACAGGCTTCAGAAATCATTGGAATCTCCTCTACAGAATGTTCCATTCATTCACTGCGAATGTGGAATTCAACTGACTCTCCACTCCATGCAGGTTTTCCTTACACCACTGATGAATGTCCAAGTAACCCAATGCTGGTTTTCAGCTGCATGTTCACACTCGCAGCCATGCTATACAATTGGCTTTCCACTAAATCCTGATTAGTTCTTGATTTTCCTTCCACACGACCCAGCCTTCAGAAATCGTTGGAATCTCCACTAGAGAATGTTCCATTCATTCACTGCGAATCTGGAATTCCTCTGAACCTCCACTCCCGGCAGGTTTTCGTTACACCACTGTTGAATGTCCAAGTAACCCAATGTTTTAAGTGTTTTCTTCACAAGCGCAGTGGTGCTGTTCAATTGGCTATCCACTCAACCCTGGCCAGCTCTACATTTTCCTGTCCACACCACAGAGACTGGAGAAATCATTGTTATCTCCACTACAGAATGTTCCATTCATTCACAGCGAATCTGGAATTCATCTGAATCTCCACTCCCGGCAGGTTTTCGTGACACCACTGGTAAATATCCAAGTAAGCCAATGCTGGTTTTAAGTGGCCTGCTCATACTCTCAGCCGTGCTGTTCAATTTGCTATCCACTCAACCCTCTTCAGCTCCATTTTCCTGTCCACATAACCCAAACTTCAGAAACAATTGGTATCTCCTCCACAGAATGTTCCATTCATTGACGGCAAATCTGAAATTCATCTAATTCTCAACTCCCGTCAGGTTTTCGTTACACCACTTGTGAATGTCCAATTAAGCCAAAGCTGGTTTTCAGTGGCCTGTTCTTACTACGAGACGTGCTGTTCATTTGGCTATCCATTCCACCCTCTTCAGCTCTACATTTTCGTGTCCACAAAACCCAGCCTTCAGAAATCATTGGAATCACCACTAGAGAATGTTCCATTCATTCACTGCGAATCTGGAATTCATCTGAATCTCCACTCCCGGCAGGTTTTCATTGCACCACTGCTGAATGTTCAAGTAACGCAATGATGGTTTTCAGCGGTCTATTCACACTCGAACCCGTGCTGTTCACGGTCTAGCGACTCAACACTGGTGAGTTCTTCTTTTTCCAGTTCAGACAATACAAACCTCAGAAACCATTGCAATCTACACTACAGAATGTTTCATTCATTCACGCGAATCTTGAATTCATCTTGTTCTCCACTCCCAGCAGGTTTTCGTTTCACCACTGGTGAATGTCCAAGCAACCCAAGGCTGGTTTCAGCTGCGTTTTAACACTCGCAGCCGTGCTGTTCAATTGGCTATCCAGTGAACGCTGGTTAGCTCTTGATTTTCCTTCCACACACCGAGCCTTCAGAAATCATTCTTATCTCCACTTCAGAATGTTCCATTCGTTCCCTGCGAATCTGGAATTCCTCTGACTCTCCACACCAGGCAGATTTTCCTAACAACACTGGTGAATGACCAGGTAATCCAATGCTGGTTTTCAGCGGCTGTTCACACTCACAGCCTTGCTGTTCAATTGGCAATCCAGTCAAACCTAGTCAGCTCTTCATTTTCCTGTCCACACAACCCAGCGTTCAGAAATCATTGGAATCTCTACTACAGAAATTTCCATTCATTCACTGTGAATCTGGAAATACTCTGAATCTGCATTTCAGGAAGGCTTTCGTTACACCACTGATGAATGTCCAAGTAATGCAATGCTGCTTCTTAGTGGTCTGTTCACACTCGAAACCGTGCTGTTCATTGGCTATCCACTCAATATCGGTCAGCTCTTCAATATCCTGTCCAGACTATCCAGATTCCTCAATGTTGGCAATCACCACTACAGAATGTTCCATTCAATCACGCGAATCTGGAATTCATCAGAGTCTCCACTCCTGGAAGGTTTTCGTGACACCACTGGTAAATGTCCAAGGAAGACAATGCTGGTTTTAAGCCGCCTGCTAACACACTCAGCCGTGCTGTTCAATTTGCTATCCACCCAACCCTATTCAGCTCTACATTTTCCTGTCCTCATAACCCAACCTTCAGAAATAATTGGTATCTCCTCCACAGAATGTTCCGTTCATTCACTGCGAATCTTAAATTCATCTGACTCTCAACTCCCGGCGGGTTATCGTTACACCACTTGTGAATGTCCAAGTAAGCCAATGCTGGTTTTCAGTGGCCTGTTCATACTAAGAGACGTGCTGTTCATTTGGCTATCCACTCCACCCTGTTCAGCTCTACATTCTCGTGTCCACAAAACCCAGCCTTCAGAAATCATTGGAATCACCACTAGAGAATGTTCCATTCATTCACTGCGAATCTGGAATTCCTCTGAACCTCCACTCCTGGCAGGTTTTCGTTACGCCACTGGTGAATGTCCAAGTAACTCAATACTGGTTTTCAGAGGCATGTTCAACTCGCAGAAGTGCTGTTCAATGGGCTATCCACTCAATATTGGTCAGCTCTTCATTTTCCTCTCCACACAAACCAGCCTTCAGAAATCATTGGGCTCTCCACTACAGACTGTTCCATTCATTCACTGCGATTCTGCAATTCATCTGACTCTCCGCTCCAGGCAGGTTTTCATTACAGCACTGGTGAATGACCAAGTAATCCAATGCTGGTTTTCAGCCGCCTTTTCACACTCGCAGTGTGCTGTTCAATTGTCTATCCACTCAAACCTGGTCAGCCTTTCATTTTCTTTTCCACAATATCAGACTTCAGAAATCATTGGAATCGCCAGTACAGAATGTTCCATTCATTCACTGCCAATCTGGAATTCATCTGAATCTGCACTCCAGGTAGGCTTTCATTACACCACTTATGAATGTCCAAGTAACACAATGCTGGTTTTCAGCGGTCTGTTCACACTCTAAGCCCTGCTTTTTACTGGGTATCCACACAACTGTGGTCAGCTCTTCATTTTCATGTCCAAACAATCCAGACTTGAGAAATCATTGCAATCTCCAGTACAGAATGTTCCATTCATTCACTGCGAATCTGGAATTTAACTGAATCTCCACTACCTGCAGATTTATCTTACACCACTTGTGAATGTCCAAGTAAAACAATGCTGGTTTTCAGAGGCCTGTTCATGTTCGCAGTCGTGCTGTTCAATTGGCTATCCACTCAACCTGTTTTGCTCCTCATTTTCCTGTGCACACAACCCAGCCTTCAGAAATCATTGTAATCTCCACTACAGGATGTTCCATTCATTCACTGGGAATCTGGAATTCATCTGAATCTGCACTCCACGCAGGCTTTCGTTACACCACTGCTGAAAGTCGAAGTAATGCAATACTGGTTTTCAGTGGTCTGTTCACATTCGAAGCCGAGGCTTTTTACAGGCTATCCACTCAACACTGGTCAGCTCTTCATTTTCGTGTCCCCACAATCCAGATTTCAGAAATCATTGCAATCTCCACTACAGAATGTTCCATTCATTCACTGCGAGTCTGGAGTTTATCTGATTCTCCACTCCCGCCTGGTTAACATTACACCACTTGTGAATGTCCAAGTAAGCCAATGCTGGTTTTCAGAGGCCTGTTCATACTCGCAGCCGTGCTGTTTAATTGACAATTCACTCCACCCTGTTCAGCTCTTCATTGTCCCACCACACTACCAGCCTTCAGAAATCTTTGTTATCTCCACTACAGAATGTTCCATTCATTCACTGCGAATCTGGAATTCATCTGACTCTCAACTCCACGCAGGTTTTCATTACACCACTGTTGAATGTCCAAGTAACCCAATGCTGGTTTTCAGCGGCCTGTTCATATTCGCAGCCCTGCTGTTTACTTGGCTATCGATTCAAGCCTGGTCAGCTCTTCATTTTCCTGTCCACACAACACAGGCTTCAGAAATCATTGGAATCTCCTCTACAGAATGTTCCATTCATTCACTGCGAATGTGGAATTCAACTGACTCTCCACTCCATGCAGGTTTTCCTTACACCACTGATGAATGTCCAAGTAACCCAATGCTGGTTTTCAGCTGCATGTTCACACTCGCAGCCATGCTATACAATTGGCTTTCCACTAAATCCTGATTAGTTCTTGATTTTCCTTCCACACGACCCAGCCTTCAGAAATCGTTGGAATCTCCACTAGAGAATGTTCCATTCATTCACTGCGAATCTGGAATTCCTCTGAACCTCCACTCCCGGCAGGTTTTCGTTACACCACTGTTGAATGTCCAAGTAACCCAATGTTTTAAGTGTTTTCTTCACAAGCGCAGTGGTGCTGTTCAATTGGCTATCCACTCAACCCTGGCCAGCTCTACATTTTCCTGTCCACACCACAGAGACTGGAGAAATCATTGTTATCTCCACTACAGAATGTTCCATTCATTCACAGCGAATCTGGAATTCATCTGAATCTCCACTCCCGGCAGGTTTTCGTGACACCACTGGTAAATATCCAAGTAAGCCAATGCTGGTTTTAAGTGGCCTGCTCATACTCTCAGCCGTGCTGTTCAATTTGCTATCCACTCAACCCTCTTCAGCTCCATTTTCCTGTCCACATAACCCAAACTTCAGAAACAATTGGTATCTCCTCCACAGAATGTTCCATTCATTGACGGCAAATCTGAAATTCATCTAATTCTCAACTCCCGTCAGGTTTTCGTTACACCACTTGTGAATGTCCAATTAAGCCAAAGCTGGTTTTCAGTGGCCTGTTCTTACTACGAGACGTGCTGTTCATTTGGCTATCCATTCCACCCTCTTCAGCTCTACATTTTCGTGTCCACAAAACCCAGCCTTCAGAAATCATTGGAATCACCACTAGAGAATGTTCCATTCATTCACTGCGAATCTGGAATTCATCTGAATCTCCACTCCCGGCAGGTTTTCATTGCACCACTGCTGAATGTTCAAGTAACGCAATGATGGTTTTCAGCGGTCTATTCACACTCGAACCCGTGCTGTTCACGGTCTAGCGACTCAACACTGGTGAGTTCTTCTTTTTCCAGTTCAGACAATACAAACCTCAGAAACCATTGCAATCTACACTACAGAATGTTTCATTCATTCACGCGAATCTTGAATTCATCTTGTTCTCCACTCCCAGCAGGTTTTCGTTTCACCACTGGTGAATGTCCAAGCAACCCAAGGCTGGTTTCAGCTGCGTTTTAACACTCGCAGCCGTGCTGTTCAATTGGCTATCCAGTGAACGCTGGTTAGCTCTTGATTTTCCTTCCACACACCGAGCCTTCAGAAATCATTCTTATCTCCACTTCAGAATGTTCCATTCGTTCCCTGCGAATCTGGAATTCCTCTGACTCTCCACACCAGGCAGATTTTCCTAACAACACTGGTGAATGACCAGGTAATCCAATGCTGGTTTTCAGCGGCTGTTCACACTCACAGCCTTGCTGTTCAATTGGCAATCCAGTCAAACCTAGTCAGCTCTTCATTTTCCTGTCCACACAACCCAGCGTTCAGAAATCATTGGAATCTCTACTACAGAAATTTCCATTCATTCACTGTGAATCTGGAAATACTCTGAATCTGCATTTCAGGAAGGCTTTCGTTACACCACTGATGAATGTCCAAGTAATGCAATGCTGCTTCTTAGTGGTCTGTTCACACTCGAAACCGTGCTGTTCATTGGCTATCCACTCAATATCGGTCAGCTCTTCAATATCCTGTCCAGACTATCCAGATTCCTCAATGTTGGCAATCACCACTACAGAATGTTCCATTCAATCACGCGAATCTGGAATTCATCAGAGTCTCCACTCCTGGAAGGTTTTCGTGACACCACTGGTAAATGTCCAAGGAAGACAATGCTGGTTTTAAGCCGCCTGCTAACACACTCAGCCGTGCTGTTCAATTTGCTCTCCACCCAACCCTATTCAGCTCTACATTTTCCTGTCCTCATAACCCAACCTTCAGAAATAATTGGTATCTCCTCCACAGAATGTTCCGTTCATTCACTGCGAATCTTAAATTCATCTGACTCTCAACTCCCGGCGGGTTATCGTTACACCACTTGTGAATGTCCAAGTAAGCCAATGCTGGTTTTCAGTGGCCTGTTCATACTAAGAGACGTGCTGTTCATTTGGCTATCCACTCCACCCTGTTCAGCTCTACATTCTCGTGTCCACAAAACCCAGCCTTCAGAAATCATTGGAATCACCACTAGAGAATGTTCCATTCATTCACTGCGAATCTGGAATTCCTCTGAACCTCCACTCCTGGCAGGTTTTCGTTACGCCACTGGTGAATGTCCAAGTAACTCAATACTGGTTTTCAGAGGCATGTTCAACTCGCAGAAGTGCTGTTCAATGGGCTATCCACTCAATATTGGTCAGCTCTTCATTTTCCTCTCCACACAAACCAGCCTTCAGAAATCATTGGGCTCTCCACTACAGACTGTTCCATTCATTCACTGCGATTCTGCAATTCATCTGACTCTCCGCTCCAGGCAGGTTTTCATTACAGCACTGGTGAATGACCAAGTAATCCAATGCTGGTTTTCAGCCGCCTTTTCACACTCGCAGTGTGCTGTTCAATTGTCTATCCACTCAAACCTGGTCAGCCTTTCATTTTCTTTTCCACAATATCAGACTTCAGAAATCATTGGAATCGCCAGTACAGAATGTTCCATTCATTCACTGCCAATCTGGAATTCATCTGAATCTGCACTCCAGGTAGGCTTTCATTACACCACTTATGAATGTCCAAGTAACACAATGCTGGTTTTCAGCGGTCTGTTCACACTCTAAGCCCTGCTTTTTACTGGGTATCCACACAACTGTGGTCAGCTCTTCATTTTCATGTCCAAACAATCCAGACTTGAGAAATCATTGCAATCTCCAGTACAGAATGTTCCATTCATTCACTGCGAATCTGGAATTCAACTGAATCTCCACTACCTGCAGATTTATCTTACACCACTTGTGAATGTCCAAGTAAAACAATGCTGGTTTTCAGAGGCCTGTTCATGTTCGCAGTCGTGCTGTTCAATTGGCTATCCACTCAACCTGTTTTGCTCCTCATTTTCCTGTGCACACAACCCAGCCTTCAGAAATCATTGTAATCTCCACTACAGGATGTTCCATTCATTCACTGGGAATCTGGAATTCATCTGAATCTGCACTCCACGCAGGCTTTCGTTACACCACTGCTGAAAGTCGAAGTAATGCAATACTGGTTTTCAGTGGTCTGTTCACATTCGAAGCCGAGGCTTTTTACAGGCTATCCACTCAACACTGGTCAGCTCTTCATTTTCGTGTCCCCACAATCCAGATTTCAGAAATCATTGCAATCTCCACTACAGAATGTTCCATTCATTCACTGCGAGTCTGGAGTTTATCTGATTCTCCACTCCCGCCTGGTTAACATTACACCACTTGTGAATGTCCAAGTAAGCCAATGCTGGTTTTCAGAGGCCTGTTCATACTCGCAGCCGTGCTGTTTAATTGACAATTCACTCCACCCTGTTCAGCTCTTCATTGTCCCACCACACTACCAGCCTTCAGAAATCTTTGTTATCTCCACTACAGAATGTTCCATTCATTCACTGCGAATCTGGAATTCATCTGACTCTCAACTCCACGCAGGTTTTCATTACACCACTGTTGAATGTCCAAGTAACCCAATGCTGGTTTTCAGCGGCCTGTTCATATTCGCAGCCCTGCTGTTTACTTGGCTATCGATTCAAGCCTGGTCAGCTCTTCATTTTCCTGTCCACACAACACAGGCTTCAGAAATCATTGGAATCTCCTCTACAGAATGTTCCATTCATTCACTGCGAATGTGGAATTCAACTGACTCTCCACTCCATGCAGGTTTTCCTTACACCACTGATGAATGTCCAAGTAACCCAATGCTGGTTTTCAGCTGCATGTTCACACTCGCAGCCATGCTATACAATTGGCTTTCCACTAAATCCTGATTAGTTCTTGATTTTCCTTCCACACGACCCAGCCTTCAGAAATCGTTGGAATCTCCACTAGAGAATGTTCCATTCATTCACTGCGAATCTGGAATTCCTCTGAACCTCCACTCCCGGCAGGTTTTCGTTACACCACTGTTGAATGTCCAAGTAACCCAATGTTTTAAGTGTTTTCTTCACAAGCGCAGTGGTGCTGTTCAATTGGCTATCCACTCAACCCTGGCCAGCTCTACATTTTCCTGTCCACACCACAGAGACTGGAGAAATCATTGTTATCTCCACTACAGAATGTTCCATTCATTCACAGCGAATCTGGAATTCATCTGAATCTCCACTCCCGGCAGGTTTTCGTGACACCACTGGTAAATATCCAAGTAAGCCAATGCTGGTTTTAAGTGGCCTGCTCATACTCTCAGCCGTGCTGTTCAATTTGCTATCCACTCAACCCTCTTCAGCTCCATTTTCCTGTCCACATAACCCAAACTTCAGAAACAATTGGTATCTCCTCCACAGAATGTTCCATTCATTGACGGCAAATCTGAAATTCATCTAATTCTCAACTCCCGTCAGGTTTTCGTTACACCACTTGTGAATGTCCAATTAAGCCAAAGCTGGTTTTCAGTGGCCTGTTCTTACTACGAGACGTGCTGTTCATTTGGCTATCCATTCCACCCTCTTCAGCTCTACATTTTCGTGTCCACAAAACCCAGCCTTCAGAAATCATTGGAATCACCACTAGAGAATGTTCCATTCATTCACTGCGAATCTGGAATTCATCTGAATCTCCACTCCCGGCAGGTTTTCATTGCACCACTGCTGAATGTTCAAGTAACGCAATGATGGTTTTCAGCGGTCTATTCACACTCGAACCCGTGCTGTTCACGGTCTAGCGACTCAACACTGGTGAGTTCTTCTTTTTCCAGTTCAGACAATACAAACCTCAGAAACCATTGCAATCTACACTACAGAATGTTTCATTCATTCACGCGAATCTTGAATTCATCTTGTTCTCCACTCCCAGCAGGTTTTCGTTTCACCACTGGTGAATGTCCAAGCAACCCAAGGCTGGTTTCAGCTGCGTTTTAACACTCGCAGCCGTGCTGTTCAATTGGCTATCCAGTGAACGCTGGTTAGCTCTTGATTTTCCTTCCACACACCGAGCCTTCAGAAATCATTCTTATCTCCACTTCAGAATGTTCCATTCGTTCCCTGCGAATCTGGAATTCCTCTGACTCTCCACACCAGGCAGATTTTCCTAACAACACTGGTGAATGACCAGGTAATCCAATGCTGGTTTTCAGCGGCTGTTCACACTCACAGCCTTGCTGTTCAATTGGCAATCCAGTCAAACCTAGTCAGCTCTTCATTTTCCTGTCCACACAACCCAGCGTTCAGAAATCATTGGAATCTCTACTACAGAAATTTCCATTCATTCACTGTGAATCTGGAAATACTCTGAATCTGCATTTCAGGAAGGCTTTCGTTACACCACTGATGAATGTCCAAGTAATGCAATGCTGCTTCTTAGTGGTCTGTTCACACTCGAAACCGTGCTGTTCATTGGCTATCCACTCAATATCGGTCAGCTCTTCAATATCCTGTCCAGACTATCCAGATTCCTCAATGTTGGCAATCACCACTACAGAATGTTCCATTCAATCACGCGAATCTGGAATTCATCAGAGTCTCCACTCCTGGAAGGTTTTCGTGACACCACTGGTAAATGTCCAAGGAAGACAATGCTGGTTTTAAGCCGCCTGCTAACACACTCAGCCGTGCTGTTCAATTTGCTATCCACCCAACCCTATTCAGCTCTACATTTTCCTGTCCTCATAACCCAACCTTCAGAAATAATTGGTATCTCCTCCACAGAATGTTCCGTTCATTCACTGCGAATCTTAAATTCATCTGACTCTCAACTCCCGGCGGGTTATCGTTACACCACTTGTGAATGTCCAAGTAAGCCAATGCTGGTTTTCAGTGGCCTGTTCATACTAAGAGACGTGCTGTTCATTTGGCTATCCACTCCACCCTGTTCAGCTCTACATTTTCGTGTCCACAAAACCCAGCCTTCAGAAATCATTGGAATCACCACTAGAGAATGTTCCATTCATTCACTGCGAATCTGGAATTCCTCTGAACCTCCACTCCTGGCAGGTTTTCGTTACGCCACTGGTGAATGTCCAAGTAACTCAATACTGGTTTTCAGAGGCATGTTCAACTCGCAGAAGTGCTGTTCAATGGGCTATCCACTCAATATTGGTCAGCTCTTCATTTTCCTCTCCACACAAACCAGCCTTCAGAAATCATTGGGCTCTCCACTACAGACTGTTCCATTCATTCACTGCGATTCTGCAATTCATCTGACTCTCCGCTCCAGGCAGGTTTTCATTACAGCACTGGTGAATGACCAAGTAATCCAATGCTGGTTTTCAGCCGCCTTTTCACACTCGCAGTGTGCTGTTCAATTGTCTATCCACTCAAACCTGGTCAGCCTTTCATTTTCTTTTCCACAATATCAGACTTCAGAAATCATTGGAATCGCCAGTACAGAATGTTCCATTCATTCACTGCCAATCTGGAATTCATCTGAATCTGCACTCCAGGTAGGCTTTCATTACACCACTTATGAATGTCCAAGTAACACAATGCTGGTTTTCAGCGGTCTGTTCACACTCTAAGCCCTGCTTTTTACTGGGTATCCACACAACTGTGGTCAGCTCTTCATTTTCATGTCCAAACAATCCAGACTTGAGAAATCATTGCAATCTCCAGTACAGAATGTTCCATTCATTCACTGCGAATCTGGAATTCAACTGAATCTCCACTACCTGCAGATTTATCTTACACCACTTGTGAATGTCCAAGTAAAACAATGCTGGTTTTCAGAGGCCTGTTCATGTTCGCAGTCGTGCTGTTCAATTGGCTATCCACTCAACCTGTTTTGCTCCTCATTTTCCTGTGCACACAACCCAGCCTTCAGAAATCATTGTAATCTCCACTACAGGATGTTCCATTCATTCACTGGGAATCTGGAATTCATCTGAATCTGCACTCCACGCAGGCTTTCGTTACACCACTGCTGAAAGTCGAAGTAATGCAATACTGGTTTTCAGTGGTCTGTTCACATTCGAAGCCGAGGCTTTTTACAGGCTATCCACTCAACACTGGTCAGCTCTTCATTTTCGTGTCCCCACAATCCAGATTTCAGAAATCATTGCAATCTCCACTACAGAATGTTCCATTCATTCACTGCGAGTCTGGAGTTTATCTGATTCTCCACTCCCGCCTGGTTAACATTACACCACTTGTGAATGTCCAAGTAAGCCAATGCTGGTTTTCAGAGGCCTGTTCATACTCGCAGCCGTGCTGTTTAATTGACAATTCACTCCACCCTGTTCAGCTCTTCATTGTCCCACCACACTACCAGCCTTCAGAAATCTTTGTTATCTCCACTACAGAATGTTCCATTCATTCACTGCGAATCTGGAATTCATCTGACTCTCAACTCCACGCAGGTTTTCATTACACCACTGTTGAATGTCCAAGTAACCCAATGCTGGTTTTCAGCGGCCTGTTCATATTCGCAGCCCTGCTGTTTACTTGGCTATCGATTCAAGCCTGGTCAGCTCTTCATTTTCCTGTCCACACAACACAGGCTTCAGAAATCATTGGAATCTCCTCTACAGAATGTTCCATTCATTCACTGCGAATGTGGAATTCAACTGACTCTCCACTCCATGCAGGTTTTCCTTACACCACTGATGAATGTCCAAGTAACCCAATGCTGGTTTTCAGCTGCATGTTCACACTCGCAGCCATGCTATACAATTGGCTTTCCACTAAATCCTGATTAGTTCTTGATTTTCCTTCCACACGACCCAGCCTTCAGAAATCGTTGGAATCTCCACTAGAGAATGTTCCATTCATTCACTGCGAATCTGGAATTCCTCTGAACCTCCACTCCCGGCAGGTTTTCGTTACACCACTGTTGAATGTCCAAGTAACCCAATGTTTTAAGTGTTTTCTTCACAAGCGCAGTGGTGCTGTTCAATTGGCTGTCCACTCAACCCTGGCCAGCTCTACATTTTCCTGTCCACACCACAGAGACTGGAGAAATCATTGTTATCTCCACTACAGAATGTTCCATTCATTCACAGCGAATCTGGAATTCATCTGAATCTCCACTCCCGGCAGGTTTTCGTGACACCACTGGTAAATATCCAAGTAAGCCAATGCTGGTTTTAAGTGGCCTGCTCATACTCTCAGCCGTGCTGTTCAATTTGCTATCCACTCAACCCTCTTCAGCTCCATTTTCCTGTCCACATAACCCAAACTTCAGAAACAATTGGTATCTCCTCCACAGAATGTTCCATTCATTGACGGCAAATCTGAAATTCATCTAATTCTCAACTCCCGTCAGGTTTTCGTTACACCACTTGTGAATGTCCAATTAAGCCAAAGCTGGTTTTCAGTGGCCTGTTCTTACTACGAGACGTGCTGTTCATTTGGCTATCCATTCCACCCTCTTCAGCTCTACATTTTCGTGTCCACAAAACCCAGCCTTCAGAAATCATTGGAATCACCACTAGAGAATGTTCCATTCATTCACTGCGAATCTGGAATTCATCTGAATCTCCACTCCCGGCAGGTTTTCATTGCACCACTGCTGAATGTTCAAGTAACGCAATGATGGTTTTCAGCGGTCTATTCACACTCGAACCCGTGCTGTTCACGGTCTAGCGACTCAACACTGGTGAGTTCTTCTTTTTCCAGTTCAGACAATACAAACCTCAGAAACCATTGCAATCTACACTACAGAATGTTTCATTCATTCAGGCGAATCTTGAATTCATCTTGTTCTCCACTCCCAGCAGGTTTTCGTTTCACCACTGGTGAATGTCCAAGCAACCCAAGGCTGGTTTCAGCTGCGTGTTAACACTCGCAGCCGTGCTGTTCAATTGGCTATCCAGTGAACGCTGGTTAGCTCTTGATTTTCCTTCCACACACCGAGCCTTCAGAAATCATTCTTATCTCCACTTCAGAATGTTCCATTCGTTCCCTGCGAATCTGGAATTCCTCTGACTCTCCACACCAGGCAGATTTTCCTAACAACACTGGTGAATGACCAGGTAATCCAATGCTGGTTTTCAGCGGCTGTTCACACTCACAGCCTTGCTGTTCAATTGGCAATCCAGTCAAACCTAGTCAGCTCTTCATTTTCCTGTCCACACAACCCAGCGTTCAGAAATCATTGGAATCTCTACTACAGAAATTTCCATTCATTCACTGTGAATCTGGAAATACTCTGAATCTGCATTCCAGGAAGGCTTTCGTTACACCACTGATGAATGTCCAAGTAATGCAATGCTGCTTCTTAGTGGTCTGTTCACACTCGAAACCGTGCTGTTCATTGGCTATCCACTCAATATCGGTCAGCTCTTCAATATCCTGTCCAGACTATCCAGATTCCTAAATGTTGGCAATCACCACTACAGAATGTTCCATTCAATCACGCGAATCTGGAATTCATCAGAGTCTCCACTCCTGGAAGGTTTTCGTGACACCACTGGTAAATGTCCAAGGAAGACAATGCTGGTTTTAAGCCGCCTGCTAACACACTCAGCCGTGCTGTTCAATTTGCTATCCACCCAACCCTATTCAGCTCTACATTTTCCTGTCCTCATAACCCAACCTTCAGAAATAATTGGTATCTCCTCCACAGAATGTTCCGTTCATTCACTGCGAATCTTAAATTCATCTGACTCTCAACTCCCGGCGGGTTATCGTTACACCACTTGTGAATGTCCAAGTAAGCCAATGCTGGTTTTCAGTGGCCTGTTCATACTAAGAGACGTGCTGTTCATTTGGCTATCCACTCCACCCTGTTCAGCTCTACATTCTCGTGTCCACAAAACCCAGCCTTCAGAAATCATTGGAATCACCACTAGAGAATGTTCCATTCATTCACTGCGAATCTGGAATTCCTCTGAACCTCCACTCCTGGCAGGTTTTCGTTACGCCACTGGTGAATGTCCAAGTAACTCAATACTGGTTTTCAGAGGCATGTTCAACTCGCAGAAGTGCTGTTCAATGGGCTATCCACTCAATATTGGTCAGCTCTTCATTTTCCTCTCCACACAAACCAGCCTTCAGAAATCATTGGGCTCTCCACTACAGACTGTTCCATTCATTCACTGCGATTCTGCAATTCATCTGACTCTCCGCTCCAGGCAGGTTTTCATTACAGCACTGGTGAATGACCAAGTAATCCAATGCTGGTTTTCAGCCGCCTTTTCACACTCGCAGTGTGCTGTTCAATTGTCTATCCACTCAAACCTGGTCAGCCTTTCATTTTCTTTTCCACAATATCAGACTTCAGAAATCATTGGAATCGCCAGTACAGAATGTTCCATTCATTCACTGCCAATCTGGAATTCATCTGAATCTGCACTCCAGGTAGGCTTTCATTACACCACTTATGAATGTCCAAGTAACACAATGCTGGTTTTCAGCGGTCTGTTCACACTCTAAGCCCTGCTTTTTACTGGGTATCCACACAACTGTGGTCAGCTCTTCATTTTCATGTCCAAACAATCCAGACTTGAGAAATCATTGCAATCTCCAGTACAGAATGTTCCATTCATTCACTGCGAATCTGGAATTCAACTGAATCTCCACTACCTGCAGATTTATCTTACACCACTTGTGAATGTCCAAGTAAAACAATGCTGGTTTTCAGAGGCCTGTTCATGTTCGCAGTCGTGCTGTTCAATTGGCTATCCACTCAACCTGTTTTGCTCCTCATTTTCCTGTGCACACAACCCAGCCTTCAGAAATCATTGTAATCTCCACTACAGGATGTTCCATTCATTCACTGGGAATCTGGAATTCATCTGAATCTGCACTCCACGCAGGCTTTCGTTACACCACTGCTGAAAGTCGAAGTAATGCAATACTGGTTTTCAGTGGTCTGTTCACATTCGAAGCCGAGGCTTTTTACAGGCTATCCACTCAACACTGGTCAGCTCTTCATTTTCGTGTCCCCACAATCCAGATTTCAGAAATCATTGCAATCTCCACTACAGAATGTTCCATTCATTCACTGCGAGTCTGGAGTTTATCTGATTCTCCACTCCCGCCTGGTTAACATTACACCACTTGTGAATGTCCAAGTAAGCCAATGCTGGTTTTCAGAGGCCTGTTCATACTCGCAGCCGTGCTGTTTAATTGACAATTCACTCCACCCTGTTCAGCTCTTCATTGTCCCACCACACTACCAGCCTTCAGAAATCTTTGTTATCTCCACTACAGAATGTTCCATTCATTCACTGCGAATCTGGAATTCATCTGACTCTCAACTCCACGCAGGTTTTCATTACACCACTGTTGAATGTCCAAGTAACCCAATGCTGGTTTTCAGCGGCCTGTTCATATTCGCAGCCCTGCTGTTTACTTGGCTATCGATTCAAGCCTGGTCAGCTCTTCATTTTCCTGTCCACACAACACAGGCTTCAGAAATCATTGGAATCTCCTCTACAGAATGTTCCATTCATTCACTGCGAATGTGGAATTCAACTGACTCTCCACTCCATGCAGGTTTTCCTTACACCACTGATGAATGTCCAAGTAACCCAATGCTGGTTTTCAGCTGCATGTTCACACTCGCAGCCATGCTATACAATTGGCTTTCCACTAAATCCTGATTAGTTCTTGATTTTCCTTCCACACGACCCAGCCTTCAGAAATCGTTGGAATCTCCACTAGAGAATGTTCCATTCATTCACTGCGAATCTGGAATTCCTCTGACCCTCCACTCCCGGCAGGTTTTCGTTACACCACTGTTGAATGTCCAAGTAACCCAATGTTTTAAGTGTTTTCTTCACAAGCGCAGTGGTGCTGTTCAATTGGCTATCCACTCAACCCTGGCCAGCTCTACATTTTCCTGTCCACACCACAGAGACTGGAGAAATCATTGTTATCTCCACTACAGAATGTTCCATTCATTCACAGCGAATCTGGAATTCATCTGAATCTCCACTCCCGGCAGGTTTTCGTGACACCACTGGTAAATATCCAAGTAAGCCAATGCTGGTTTTAAGTGGCCTGCTCATACTCTCAGCCGTGCTGTTCAATTTGCTATCCACTCAACCCTCTTCAGCTCCATTTTCCTGTCCACATAACCCAAACTTCAGAAACAATTGGTATCTCCTCCACAGAATGTTCCATTCATTGACGGCAAATCTGAAATTCATCTAATTCTCAACTCCCGTCAGGTTTTCGTTACACCACTTGTGAATGTCCAATTAAGCCAAAGCTGGTTTTCAGTGGCCTGTTCTTACTACGAGACGTGCTGTTCATTTGGCTATCCATTCCACCCTCTTCAGCTCTACATTTTCGTGTCCACAAAACCCAGCCTTCAGAAATCATTGGAATCACCACTAGAGAATGTTCCATTCATTCACTGCGAATCTGGAATTCATCTGAATCTCCACTCCCGGCAGGTTTTCATTGCACCACTGCTGAATGTTCAAGTAACGCAATGATGGTTTTCAGCGGTCTATTCACACTCGAACCCGTGCTGTTCACGGTCTAGCGACTCAACACTGGTGAGTTCTTCTTTTTCCAGTTCAGACAATACAAACCTCAGAAACCATTGCAATCTACACTACAGAATGTTTCATTCATTCAGGCGAATCTTGAATTCATCTTGTTCTCCACTCCCAGCAGGTTTTCGTTTCACCACTGGTGAATGTCCAAGCAACCCAAGGCTGGTTTCAGCTGCGTGTTAACACTCGCAGCCGTGCTGTTCAATTGGTTATCCAGTGAACGCTGGTTAGCTCTTGATTTTCCTTCCACACACCGAGCCTTCAGAAATCATTCTTATCTCCACTTCAGAATGTTCCATTCGTTCCCTGCGAATCTGGAATTCCTCTGACTCTCCACACCAGGCAGATTTTCCTAACAACACTGGTGAATGACCAGGTAATCCAATGCTGGTTTTCAGCGGCTGTTCACACTCACAGCCTTGCTGTTCAATTGGCAATCCAGTCAAACCTAGTCAGCTCTTCATTTTCCTGTCCACACAACCCAGCGTTCAGAAATCATTGGAATCTCTACTACAGAAATTTCCATTCATTCACTGTGAATCTGGAAATACTCTGAATCTGCATTCCAGGAAGGCTTTCGTTACACCACTGATGAATGTCCAAGTAATGCAATGCTGCTTCTTAGTGGTCTGTTCACACTCGAAACCGTGCTGTTCATTGGCTATCCACTCAATATCGGTCAGCTCTTCAATATCCTGTCCAGACTATCCAGATTCCTAAATGTTGGCAATCACCACTACAGAATGTTCCATTCAATCACGCGAATCTGGAATTCATCAGAGTCTCCACTCCTGGAAGGTTTTCGTGACACCACTGGTAAATGTCCAAGGAAGACAATGCTGGTTTTAAGCCGCCTGCTAACACACTCAGCCGTGCTGTTCAATTTGCTATCCACCCAACCCTATTCAGCTCTACATTTTCCTGTCCTCATAACCCAACCTTCAGAAATAATTGGTATCTCCTCCACAGAATGTTCCGTTCATTCACTGCGAATCTTAAATTCATCTGACTCTCAACTCCCGGCGGGTTATCGTTACACCACTTGTGAATGTCCAAGTAAGCCAATGCTGGTTTTCAGTGGCCTGTTCATACTAAGAGACGTGCTGTTCATTTGGCTATCCACTCCACCCTGTTCAGCTCTACATTCTCGTGTCCACAAAACCCAGCCTTCAGAAATCATTGGAATCACCACTAGAGAATGTTCCATTCATTCACTGCGAATCTGGAATTCCTCTGAACCTCCACTCCTGGCAGGTTTTCGTTACGCCACTGGTGAATGTCCAAGTAACTCAATACTGGTTTTCAGAGGCATGTTCAACTCGCAGAAGTGCTGTTCAATGGGCTATCCACTCAATATTGGTCAGCTCTTCATTTTCCTCTCCACACAAACCAGCCTTCAGAAATCATTGGGCTCTCCACTACAGACTGTTCCATTCATTCACTGCGATTCTGCAATTCATCTGACTCTCCGCTCCAGGCAGGTTTTCATTACAGCACTGGTGAATGACCAAGTAATCCAATGCTGGTTTTCAGCCGCCTTTTCACACTCGCAGTGTGCTGTTCAATTGTCTATCCACTCAAACCTGGTCAGCCTTTCATTTTCTTTTCCACAATATCAGACTTCAGAAATCATTGGAATCGCCAGTACAGAATGTTCCATTCATTCACTGCCAATCTGGAATTCATCTGAATCTGCACTCCAGGTAGGCTTTCATTACACCACTTATGAATGTCCAAGTAACACAATGCTGGTTTTCAGCGGTCTGTTCACACTCTAAGCCCTGCTTTTTACTGGGTATCCACACAACTGTGGTCAGCTCTTCATTTTCATGTCCAAACAATCCAGACTTGAGAAATCATTGCAATCTCCAGTACAGAATGTTCCATTCATTCACTGCGAATCTGGAATTCAACTGAATCTCCACTACCTGCAGATTTATCTTACACCACTTGTGAATGTCCAAGTAAAACAATGCTGGTTTTCAGAGGCCTGTTCATGTTCGCAGTCGTGCTGTTCAATTGGCTATCCACTCAACCTGTTTTGCTCCTCATTTTCCTGTGCACACAACCCAGCCTTCAGAAATCATTGTAATCTCCACTACAGGATGTTCCATTCATTCACTGGGAATCTGGAATTCATCTGAATCTGCACTCCACGCAGGCTTTCGTTACACCACTGCTGAAAGTCGAAGTAATGCAATACTGGTTTTCAGTGGTCTGTTCACATTCGAAGCCGAGGCTTTTTACAGGCTATCCACTCAACACTGGTCAGCTCTTCATTTTCGTGTCCCCACAATCCAGATTTCAGAAATCATTGCAATCTCCACTACAGAATGTTCCATTCATTCACTGCGAGTCTGGAGTTTATCTGATTCTCCACTCCCGCCTGGTTAACATTACACCACTTGTGAATGTCCAAGTAAGCCAATGCTGGTTTTCAGAGGCCTGTTCATACTCGCAGCCGTGCTGTTTAATTGACAATTCACTCCACCCTGTTCAGCTCTTCATTGTCCCACCACACTACCAGCCTTCAGAAATCTTTGTTATCTCCACTACAGAATGTTCCATTCATTCACTGCGAATCTGGAATTCATCTGACTCTCAACTCCACGCAGGTTTTCATTACACCACTGTTGAATGTCCAAGTAACCCAATGCTGGTTTTCAGCGGCCTGTTCATATTCGCAGCCCTGCTGTTTACTTGGCTATCGATTCAAGCCTGGTCAGCTCTTCATTTTCCTGTCCACACAACACAGGCTTCAGAAATCATTGGAATCTCCTCTACAGAATGTTCCATTCATTCACTGCGAATGTGGAATTCAACTGACTCTCCACTCCATGCAGGTTTTCCTTACACCACTGATGAATGTCCAAGTAACCCAATGCTGGTTTTCAGCTGCATGTTCACACTCGCAGCCATGCTATACAATTGGCTTTCCACTAAATCCTGATTAGTTCTTGATTTTCCTTCCACACGACCCAGCCTTCAGAAATCGTTGGAATCTCCACTAGAGAATGTTCCATTCATTCACTGCGAATCTGGAATTCCTCTGACCCTCCACTCCCGGCAGGTTTTCGTTACACCACTGTTGAATGTCCAAGTAACCCAATGTTTTAAGTGTTTTCTTCACAAGCGCAGTGGTGCTGTTCAATTGGCTATCCACTCAACCCTGGCCAGCTCTACATTTTCCTGTCCACACCACAGAGACTGGAGAAATCATTGTTATCTCCACTACAGAATGTTCCATTCATTCACAGCGAATCTGGAATTCATCTGAATCTCCACTCCCGGCAGGTTTTCGTGACACCACTGGTAAATATCCAAGTAAGCCAATGCTGGTTTTAAGTGGCCTGCTCATACTCTCAGCCGTGCTGTTCAATTTGCTATCCACTCAACCCTCTTCAGCTCCATTTTCCTGTCCACATAACCCAAACTTCAGAAACAATTGGTATCTCCTCCACAGAATGTTCCATTCATTGACGGCAAATCTGAAATTCATCTAATTCTCAACTCCCGTCAGGTTTTCGTTACACCACTTGTGAATGTCCAATTAAGCCAAAGCTGGTTTTCAGTGGCCTGTTCTTACTACGAGACGTGCTGTTCATTTGGCTATCCATTCCACCCTCTTCAGCTCTACATTTTCGTGTCCACAAAACCCAGCCTTCAGAAATCATTGGAATCACCACTAGAGAATGTTCCATTCATTCACTGCGAATCTGGAATTCATCTGAATCTCCACTCCCGGCAGGTTTTCATTGCACCACTGCTGAATGTTCAAGTAACGCAATGATGGTTTTCAGCGGTCTATTCACACTCGAACCCGTGCTGTTCACGGTCTAGCGACTCAACACTGGTGAGTTCTTCTTTTTCCAGTTCAGACAATACAAACCTCAGAAACCATTGCAATCTACACTACAGAATGTTTCATTCATTCAGGCGAATCTTGAATTCATCTTGTTCTCCACTCCCAGCAGGTTTTCGTTTCACCACTGGTGAATGTCCAAGCAACCCAAGGCTGGTTTCAGCTGCGTTTTAACACTCGCAGCCGTGCTGTTCAATTGGCTATCCAGTGAACGCTGGTTAGCTCTTGATTTTCCTTCCACACACCGAGCCTTCAGAAATCATTCTTATCTCCACTTCAGAATGTTCCATTCGTTCCCTGCGAATCTGGAATTCCTCTGACTCTCCACACCAGGCAGATTTTCCTAACAACACTGGTGAATGACCAGGTAATCCAATGCTGGTTTTCAGCGGCTGTTCACACTCACAGCCTTGCTGTTCAATTGGCAATCCAGTCAAACCTAGTCAGCTCTTCATTTTCCTGTCCACACAACCCAGCGTTCAGAAATCATTGGAATCTCTACTACAGAAATTTCCATTCATTCACTGTGAATCTGGAAATACTCTGAATCTGCATTTCAGGAAGGCTTTCGTTACACCACTGATGAATGTCCAAGTAATGCAATGCTGCTTCTTAGTGGTCTGTTCACACTCGAAACCGTGCTGTTCATTGGCTATCCACTCAATATCGGTCAGCTCTTCAATATCCTGTCCAGACTATCCAGATTCCTAAATGTTGGCAATCACCACTACAGAATGTTCCATTCAATCACGCGAATCTGGAATTCATCAGAGTCTCCACTCCTGGAAGGTTTTCGTGACACCACTGGTAAATGTCCAAGGAAGACAATGCTGGTTTTAAGCCGCCTGCTAACACACTCAGCCGTGCTGTTCAATTTGCTATCCACCCAACCCTATTCAGCTCTACATTTTCCTGTCCTCATAACCCAACCTTCAGAAATAATTGGTATCTCCTCCACAGAATGTTCCGTTCATTCACTGCGAATCTTAAATTCATCTGACTCTCAACTCCCGGCGGGTTATCGTTACACCACTTGTGAATGTCCAAGTAAGCCAATGCTGGTTTTCAGTGGCCTGTTCATACTAAGAGACGTGCTGTTCATTTGGCTATCCACTCCACCCTGTTCAGCTCTACATTCTCGTGTCCACAAAACCCAGCCTTCAGAAATCATTGGAATCACCACTAGAGAATGTTCCATTCATTCACTGCGAATCTGGAATTCATCTGAACCTCCACTCCTGGCAGGTTTTCGTTACGCCACTGGTGAATGTCCAAGTAACTCAATACTGGTTTTCAGAGGCATGTTCAACTCGCAGAAGTGCTGTTCAATGGGCTATCCACTCAATATTGGTCAGCTCTTCATTTTCCTCTCCACACAAACCAGCCTTCAGAAATCATTGGGCTCTCCACTACAGACTGTTCCATTCATTCACTGCGATTCTGCAATTCATCTGACTCTCCGCTCCAGGCAGGTTTTCATTACAGCACTGGTGAATGACCAAGTAATCCAATGCTGGTTTTCAGCCGCCTTTTCACACTCGCAGTGTGCTGTTCAATTGTCTATCCACTCAAACCTGGTCAGCCTTTCATTTTCTTTTCCACAATATCAGACTTCAGAAATCATTGGAATCGCCAGTACAGAATGTTCCATTCATTCACTGCCAATCTGGAATTCATCTGAATCTGCACTCCAGGTAGGCTTTCATTACACCACTTATGAATGTCCAAGTAACACAATGCTGGTTTTCAGCGGTCTGTTCACACTCTAAGCCCTGATTTTTACTGGGTATCCACACAACTGTGGTCAGCTCTTCATTTTCATGTCCAAACAATCCAGACTTGAGAAATCATTGCAATCTCCAGTACAGAATGTTCCATTCATTCACTGCGAATCTGGAATTCAACTGAATCTCCACTACCTGCAGATTTATCTTACACCACTTGTGAATGTCCAAGTAAAACAATGCTGGTTTTCAGAGGCCTGTTCATGTTCGCAGTCGTGCTGTTCAATTGGCTATCCACTCAACCTGTTTTGCTCCTCATTTTCCTGTGCACACAACCCAGCCTTCAGAAATCATTGTAATCTCCACTACAGGATGTTCCATTCATTCACTGGGAATCTGGAATTCATCTGAATCTGCACTCCACGCAGGCTTTCGTTACACCACTGCTGAAAGTCGAAGTAATGCAATACTGGTTTTCAGTGGTCTGTTCACATTCGAAGCCGAGGCTTTTTACAGGCTATCCACTCAACACTGGTCAGCTCTTCATTTTCGTGTCCCCACAATCCAGATTTCAGAAATCATTGCAATCTCCACTACAGAATGTTCCATTCATTCACTGCGAGTCTGGAGTTTATCTGATTCTCCACTCCCGCCTGGTTAACATTACACCACTTGTGAATGTCCAAGTAAGCCAATGCTGGTTTTCAGAGGCCTGTTCATACTCGCAGCCGTGCTGTTTAATTGACAATTCACTCCACCCTGTTCAGCTCTTCATTGTCCCACCACACTACCAGCCTTCAGAAATCTTTGTTATCTCCACTACAGAATGTTCCATTCATTCACTGCGAATCTGGAATTCATCTGACTCTCAACTCCACGCAGGTTTTCATTACACCACTGTTGAATGTCCAAGTAACCCAATGCTGGTTTTCAGCGGCCTGTTCATATTCGCAGCCCTGCTGTTTACTTGGCTATCGATTCAAGCCTGGTCAGCTCTTCATTTTCCTGTCCACACAACACAGGCTTCAGAAATCATTGGAATCTCCTCTACAGAATGTTCCATTCATTCACTGCGAATGTGGAATTCAACTGACTCTCCACTCCATGCAGGTTTTCCTTACACCACTGATGAATGTCCAAGTAACCCAATGCTGGTTTTCAGCTGCATGTTCACACTCGCAGCCATGCTATACAATTGGCTTTCCACTAAATCCTGATTAGTTCTTGATTTTCCTTCCACACGACCCAGCCTTCAGAAATCGTTGGAATCTCCACTAGAGAATGTTCCATTCATTCACTGCGAATCTGGAATTCCTCTGAACCTCCACTCCCGGCAGGTTTTCGTTACACCACTGTTGAATGTCCAAGTAACCCAATGTTTTAAGTGTTTTCTTCACAAGCGCAGTGGTGCTGTTCAATTGGCTGTCCACTCAACCCTGGCCAGCTCTACATTTTCCTGTCCACACCACAGAGACTGGAGAAATCATTGTTATCTCCACTACAGAATGTTCCATTCATTCACAGCGAATCTGGAATTCATCTGAATCTCCACTCCCGGCAGGTTTTCGTGACACCACTGGTAAATATCCAAGTAAGCCAATGCTGGTTTTAAGTGGCCTGCTCATACTCTCAGCCGTGCTGTTCAATTTGCTATCCACTCAACCCTCTTCAGCTCCATTTTCCTGTCCACATAACCCAAACTTCAGAAACAATTGGTATCTCCTCCACAGAATGTTCCATTCATTGACGGCAAATCTGAAATTCATCTAATTCTCAACTCCCGTCAGGTTTTCGTTACACCACTTGTGAATGTCCAATTAAGCCAAAGCTGGTTTTCAGTGGCCTGTTCTTACTACGAGACGTGCTGTTCATTTGGCTATCCATTCCACCCTGTTCAGCTCTACATTTTCGTGTCCACAAAACCCAGCCTTCAGAAATCATTGGAATCACCACTAGAGAATGTTCCATTCATTCACTGCGAATCTGGAATTCATCTGAATCTCCACTCCCGGCAGGTTTTCATTGCACCACTGCTGAATGTTCAAGTAACGCAATGATGGTTTTCAGCGGTCTCTTCACACTCGAACCCGTGCTGTTCACGGTCTAGCGACTCAACACTGGTGAGTTCTTCTTTTTCCAGTTCAGACAATACAAACCTCAGAAACCATTGCAATCTACACTACAGAATGTTTCATTCATTCAGGCGAATCTTGAATTCATCTTGTTCTCCACTCCCAGCAGGTTTTCGTTTCACCACTGGTGAATGTCCAAGCAACCCAAGGCTGGTTTCAGCTGCGTGTTAACACTCGCAGCCGTGCTGTTCAATTGGCTATCCAGTGAACGCTGGTTAGCTCTTGATTTTCCTTCCACACACCGAGCCTTCAGAAATCATTCTTATCTCCACTTCAGAATGTTCCATTCGTTCCCTGCGAATCTGGAATTCCTCTGACTCTCCACACCAGGCAGATTTTCCTAACAACACTGGTGAATGACCAGGTAATCCAATGCTGGTTTTCAGCGGCTGTTCACACTCACAGCCTTGCTGTTCAATTGGCAATCCAGTCAAACCTAGTCAGCTCTTCATTTTCCTGTCCACACAACCCAGCGTTCAGAAATCATTGGAATCTCTACTACAGAAATTTCCATTCATTCACTGTGAATCTGGAAATACTCTGAATCTGCATTCCAGGAAGGCTTTCGTTACACCACTGATGAATGTCCAAGTAATGCAATGCTGCTTCTTAGTGGTCTGTTCACACTCGAAACCGTGCTGTTCATTGGCTATCCACTCAATATCGGTCAGCTCTTCAATATCCTGTCCAGACTATCCAGATTCCTAAATGTTGGCAATCACCACTACAGAATGTTCCATTCAATCACGCGAATCTGGAATTCATCAGAGTCTCCACTCCTGGAAGGTTTTCGTGACACCACTGGTAAATGTCCAAGGAAGACAATGCTGGTTTTAAGCCGCCTGCTAACACACTCAGCCGTGCTGTTCAATTTGCTATCCACCCAACCCTATTCAGCTCTACATTTTCCTGTCCTCATAACCCAACCTTCAGAAATAATTGGTATCTCCTCCACAGAATGTTCCGTTCATTCACTGCGAATCTTAAATTCATCTGACTCTCAACTCCCGGCGGGTTATCGTTACACCACTTGTGAATGTCCAAGTAAGCCAATGCTGGTTTTCAGTGGCCTGTTCATACTAAGAGACGTGCTGTTCATTTGGCTATCCACTCCACCCTGTTCAGCTCTACATTCTCGTGTCCACAAAACCCAGCCTTCAGAAATCATTGGAATCACCACTAGAGAATGTTCCATTCATTCACTGCGAATCTGGAATTCATCTGAACCTCCACTCCTGGCAGGTTTTCGTTACGCCACTGGTGAATGTCCAAGTAACTCAATACTGGTTTTCAGAGGCATGTTCAACTCGCAGAAGTGCTGTTCAATGGGCTATCCACTCAATATTGGTCAGCTCTTCATTTTCCTCTCCACACAAACCAGCCTTCAGAAATCATTGGGCTCTCCACTACAGACTGTTCCATTCATTCACTGCGATTCTGCAATTCATCTGACTCTCCGCTCCAGGCAGGTTTTCATTACAGCACTGGTGAATGACCAAGTAATCCAATGCTGGTTTTCAGCCGCCTTTTCACACTCGCAGTGTGCTGTTCAATTGTCTATCCACTCAAACCTGGTCAGCCTTTCATTTTCTTTTCCACAATATCAGACTTCAGAAATCATTGGAATCGCCAGTACAGAATGTTCCATTCATTCACTGCCAATCTGGAATTCATCTGAATCTGCACTCCAGGTAGGCTTTCATTACACCACTTATGAATGTCCAAGTAACACAATGCTGGTTTTCAGCGGTCTGTTCACACTCTAAGCCCTGCTTTTTACTGGGTATCCACACAACTGTGGTCAGCTCTTCATTTTCATGTCCAAACAATCCAGACTTGAGAAATCATTGCAATCTCCAGTACAGAATGTTCCATTCATTCACTGCGAATCTGGAATTCAACTGAATCTCCACTACCTGCAGATTTATCTTACACCACTTGTGAATGTCCAAGTAAAACAATGCTGGTTTTCAGAGGCCTGTTCATGTTCGCAGTCGTGCTGTTCAATTGGCTATCCACTCAACCTGTTTTGCTCCTCATTTTCCTGTGCACACAACCCAGCCTTCAGAAATCATTGTAATCTCCACTACAGGATGTTCCATTCATTCACTGGGAATCTGGAATTCATCTGAATCTGCACTCCACGCAGGCTTTCGTTACACCACTGCTGAAAGTCGAAGTAATGCAATACTGGTTTTCAGTGGTCTGTTCACATTCGAAGCCGAGGCTTTTTACAGGCTATCCACTCAACACTGGTCAGCTCTTCATTTTCGTGTCCCCACAATCCAGATTTCAGAAATCATTGCAATCTCCACTACAGAATGTTCCATTCATTCACTGCGAGTCTGGAGTTTATCTGATTCTCCACTCCCGCCTGGTTAACATTACACCACTTGTGAATGTCCAAGTAAGCCAATGCTGGTTTTCAGAGGCCTGTTCATACTCGCAGCCGTGCTGTTTAATTGACAATTCACTCCACCCTGTTCAGCTCTTCATTGTCCCACCACACTACCAGCCTTCAGAAATCTTTGTTATCTCCACTACAGAATGTTCCATTCATTCACTGCGAATCTGGAATTCATCTGACTCTCAACTCCACGCAGGTTTTCATTACACCACTGTTGAATGTCCAAGTAACCCAATGCTGGTTTTCAGCGGCCTGTTCATATTCGCAGCCCTGCTGTTTACTTGGCTATCGATTCAAGCCTGGTCAGCTCTTCATTTTCCTGTCCACACAACACAGGCTTCAGAAATCATTGGAATCTCCTCTACAGAATGTTCCATTCATTCACTGCGAATGTGGAATTCAACTGACTCTCCACTCCATGCAGGTTTTCCTTACACCACTGATGAATGTCCAAGTAACCCAATGCTGGTTTTCAGCTGCATGTTCACACTCGCAGCCATGCTATACAATTGGCTTTCCACTAAATCCTGATTAGTTCTTGATTTTCCTTCCACACGACCCAGCCTTCAGAAATCGTTGGAATCTCCACTAGAGAATGTTCCATTCATTCACTGCGAATCTGGAATTCCTCTCACCCTCCACTCCCGGCAGGTTTTCGTTACACCACTGTTGAATGTCCAAGTAACCCAATGTTTTAAGTGTTTTCTTCACAAGCGCAGTGGTGCTGTTCAATTGGCTATCCACTCAACCCTGGCCAGCTCTACATTTTCCTGTCCACACCACAGAGACTGGAGAAATCATTGTTATCTCCACTACAGAATGTTCCATTCATTCACAGCGAATCTGGAATTCATCTGAATCTCCACTCCCGGCAGGTTTTCGTGACACCACTGGTAAATATCCAAGTAAGCCAATGCTGGTTTTAAGTGGCCTGCTCATACTCTCAGCCGTGCTGTTCAATTTGCTATCCACTCAACCCTCTTCAGCTCCATTTTCCTGTCCACATAACCCAAACTTCAGAAACAATTGGTATCTCCTCCACAGAATGTTCCATTCATTGACGGCAAATCTGAAATTCATCTAATTCTCAACTCCCGTCAGGTTTTCGTTACACCACTTGTGAATGTCCAATTAAGCCAAAGCTGGTTTTCAGTGGCCTGTTCTTACTACGAGACGTGCTGTTCATTTGGCTATCCATTCCACCCTGTTCAGCTCTACATTTTCGTGTCCACAAAACCCAGCCTTCAGAAATCATTGGAATCACCACTAGAGAATGTTCCATTCATTCACTGCGAATCTGGAATTCATCTGAATCTCCACTCCCGGCAGGTTTTCATTGCACCACTGCTGAATGTTCAAGTAACGCAATGATGGTTTTCAGCGGTCTATTCACACTCGAACCCGTGCTGTTCACGGTCTAGCGACTCAACACTGGTGAGTTCTTCTTTTTCCAGTTCAGACAATACAAACCTCAGAAACCATTGCAATCTACACTACAGAATGTTTCATTCATTCAGGCGAATCTTGAATTCATCTTGTTCTCCACTCCCAGCAGGTTTTCGTTTCACCACTGGTGAATGTCCAAGCAACCCAAGGCTGGTTTCAGCTGCGTGTTAACACTCGCAGCCGTGCTGTTCAATTGGCTATCCAGTGAACGCTGGTTAGCTCTTGATTTTCCTTCCACACACCGAGCCTTCAGAAATCATTCTTATCTCCACTTCAGAATGTTCCATTCGTTCCCTGCGAATCTGGAATTCCTCTGACTCTCCACACCAGGCAGATTTTCCTAACAACACTGGTGAATGACCAGGTAATCCAATGCTGGTTTTCAGCGGCTGTTCACACTCACAGCCTTGCTGTTCAATTGGCAATCCAGTCAAACCTAGTCAGCTCTTCATTTTCCTGTCCACACAACCCAGCGTTCAGAAATCATTGGAATCTCTACTACAGAAATTTCCATTCATTCACTGTGAATCTGGAAATACTCTGAATCTGCATTCCAGGAAGGCTTTCGTTACACCACTGATGAATGTCCAAGTAATGCAATGCTGCTTCTTAGTGGTCTGTTCACACTCGAAACCGTGCTGTTCATTGGCTATCCACTCAATATCGGTCAGCTCTTCAATATCCTGTCCAGACTATCCAGATTCCTAAATGTTGGCAATCACCACTACAGAATGTTCCATTCAATCACGCGAATCTGGAATTCATCAGAGTCTCCACTCCTGGAAGGTTTTCGTGACACCACTGGTAAATGTCCAAGGAAGACAATGCTGGTTTTAAGCCGCCTGCTAACACACTCAGCCGTGCTGTTCAATTTGCTATCCACCCAACCCTATTCAGCTCTACATTTTCCTGTCCTCATAACCCAACCTTCAGAAATAATTGGTATCTCCTCCACAGAATGTTCCGTTCATTCACTGCGAATCTTAAATTCATCTGACTCTCAACTCCCGGCGGGTTATCGTTACACCACTTGTGAATGTCCAAGTAAGCCAATGCTGGTTTTCAGTGGCCTGTTCATACTAAGAGACGTGCTGTTCATTTGGCTATCCACTCCACCCTGTTCAGCTCTACATTCTCGTGTCCACAAAACCCAGCCTTCAGAAATCATTGGAATCACCACTAGAGAATGTTCCATTCATTCACTGCGAATCTGGAATTCATCTGAACCTCCACTCCTGGCAGGTTTTCGTTACGCCACTGGTGAATGTCCAAGTAACTCAATACTGGTTTTCAGAGGCATGTTCAACTCGCAGAAGTGCTGTTCAATGGGCTATCCACTCAATATTGGTCAGCTCTTCATTTTCCTCTCCACACAAACCAGCCTTCAGAAATCATTGGGCTCTCCACTACAGACTGTTCCATTCATTCACTGCGATTCTGCAATTCATCTGACTCTCCGCTCCAGGCAGGTTTTCATTACAGCACTGGTGAATGACCAAGTAATCCAATGCTGGTTTTCAGCCGCCTTTTCACACTCGCAGTGTGCTGTTCAATTGTCTATCCACTCAAACCTGGTCAGCCTTTCATTTTCTTTTCCACAATATCAGACTTCAGAAATCATTGGAATCGCCAGTACAGAATGTTCCATTCATTCACTGCCAATCTGGAATTCATCTGAATCTGCACTCCAGGTAGGCTTTCATTACACCACTTATGAATGTCCAAGTAACACAATGCTGGTTTTCAGCGGTCTGTTCACACTCTAAGCCCTGCTTTTTACTGGGTATCCACACAACTGTGGTCAGCTCTTCATTTTCATGTCCAAACAATCCAGACTTGAGAAATCATTGCAATCTCCAGTACAGAATGTTCCATTCATTCACTGCGAATCTGGAATTCAACTGAATCTCCACTACCTGCAGATTTATCTTACACCACTTGTGAATGTCCAAGTAAAACAATGCTGGTTTTCAGAGGCCTGTTCATGTTCGCAGTCGTGCTGTTCAATTGGCTATCCACTCAACCTGTTTTGCTCCTCATTTTCCTGTGCACACAACCCAGCCTTCAGAAATCATTGTAATCTCCACTACAGGATGTTCCATTCATTCACTGGGAATCTGGAATTCATCTGAATCTGCACTCCACGCAGGCTTTCGTTACACCACTGCTGAAAGTCGAAGTAATGCAATACTGGTTTTCAGTGGTCTGTTCACATTCGAAGCCGAGGCTTTTTACAGGCTATCCACTCAACACTGGTCAGCTCTTCATTTTCGTGTCCCCACAATCCAGATTTCAGAAATCATTGCAATCTCCACTACAGAATGTTCCATTCATTCACTGCGAGTCTGGAGTTTATCTGATTCTCCACTCCCGCCTGGTTAACATTACACCACTTGTGAATGTCCAAGTAAGCCAATGCTGGTTTTCAGAGGCCTGTTCATACTCGCAGCCGTGCTGTTTAATTGACAATTCACTCCACCCTGTTCAGCTCTTCATTGTCCCACCACACTACCAGCCTTCAGAAATCTTTGTTATCTCCACTACAGAATGTTCCATTCATTCACTGCGAATCTGGAATTCATCTGACTCTCAACTCCACGCAGGTTTTCATTACACCACTGTTGAATGTCCAAGTAACCCAATGCTGGTTTTCAGCGGCCTGTTCATATTCGCAGCCCTGCTGTTTACTTGGCTATCGATTCAAGCCTGGTCAGCTCTTCATTTTCCTGTCCACACAACACAGGCTTCAGAAATCATTGGAATCTCCTCTACAGAATGTTCCATTCATTCACTGCGAATGTGGAATTCAACTGACTCTCCACTCCATGCAGGTTTTCCTTACACCACTGATGAATGTCCAAGTAACCCAATGCTGGTTTTCAGCTGCATGTTCACACTCGCAGCCATGCTATACAATTGGCTTTCCACTAAATCCTGATTAGTTCTTGATTTTCCTTCCACACGACCCAGCCTTCAGAAATCGTTGGAATCTCCACTAGAGAATGTTCCATTCATTCACTGCGAATCTGGAATTCCTCTCACCCTCCACTCCCGGCAGGTTTTCGTTACACCACTGTTGAATGTCCAAGTAACCCAATGTTTTAAGTGTTTTCTTCACAAGCGCAGTGGTGCTGTTCAATTGGCTATCCACTCAACCCTGGCCAGCTCTACATTTTCCTGTCCACACCACAGAGACTGGAGAAATCATTGTTATCTCCACTACAGAATGTTCCATTCATTCACAGCGAATCTGGAATTCATCTGAATCTCCACTCCCGGCAGGTTTTCGTGACACCACTGGTAAATATCCAAGTAAGCCAATGCTGGTTTTAAGTGGCCTGCTCATACTCTCAGCCGTGCTGTTCAATTTGCTATCCACTCAACCCTCTTCAGCTCCATTTTCCTGTCCACATAACCCAAACTTCAGAAACAATTGGTATCTCCTCCACAGAATGTTCCATTCATTGACGGCAAATCTGAAATTCATCTAATTCTCAACTCCCGTCAGGTTTTCGTTACACCACTTGTGAATGTCCAATTAAGCCAAAGCTGGTTTTCAGTGGCCTGTTCTTACTACGAGACGTGCTGTTCATTTGGCTATCCATTCCACCCTGTTCAGCTCTACATTTTCGTGTCCACAAAACCCAGCCTTCAGAAATCATTGGAATCACCACTAGAGAATGTTCCATTCATTCACTGCGAATCTGGAATTCATCTGAATCTCCACTCCCGGCAGGTTTTCATTGCACCACTGCTGAATGTTCAAGTAACGCAATGATGGTTTTCAGCGGTCTATTCACACTCGAACCCGTGCTGTTCACGGTCTAGCGACTCAACACTGGTGAGTTCTTCTTTTTCCAGTTCAGACAATACAAACCTCAGAAACCATTGCAATCTACACTACAGAATGTTTCATTCATTCAGGCGAATCTTGAATTCATCTTGTTCTCCACTCCCAGCAGGTTTTCGTTTCACCACTGGTGAATGTCCAAGCAACCCAAGGCTGGTTTCAGCTGCGTGTTAACACTCGCAGCCGTGCTGTTCAATTGGCTATCCAGTGAACGCTGGTTAGCTCTTGATTTTCCTTCCACACACCGAGCCTTCAGAAATCATTCTTATCTCCACTTCAGAATGTTCCATTCGTTCCCTGCGAATCTGGAATTCCTCTGACTCTCCACACCAGGCAGATTTTCCTAACAACACTGGTGAATGACCAGGTAATCCAATGCTGGTTTTCAGCGGCTGTTCACACTCACAGCCTTGCTGTTCAATTGGCAATCCAGTCAAACCTAGTCAGCTCTTCATTTTCCTGTCCACACAACCCAGCGTTCAGAAATCATTGGAATCTCTACTACAGAAATTTCCATTCATTCACTGTGAATCTGGAAATAATCTGAATCTGCATTCCAGGAAGGCTTTCGTTACACCACTGATGAATGTCCAAGTAATGCAATGCTGCTTCTTAGTGGTCTGTGCACACTCGAAACCGTGCTGTTCATTGGCTATCCACTCAATATCGGTCAGCTCTTCAATATCCTGTCCAGACTATCCAGATTCCTAAATGTTGGCAATCACCACTACAGAATGTTCCATTCAATCACGCGAATCTGGAATTCATCAGAGTCTCCACTCCTGGAAGGTTTTCGTGACACCACTGGTAAATGTCCAAGGAAGACAATGCTGGTTTTAAGCCGCCTGCTAACACACTCAGCCGTGCTGTTCAATTTGCTATCCACCCAACCCTATTCAGCTCTACATTTTCCTGTCCTCATAACCCAACCTTCAGAAATAATTGGTATCTCCTCCACAGAATGTTCCGTTCATTCACTGCGAATCTTAAATTCATCTGACTCTCAACTCCCGGCGGGTTATCGTTACACCACTTGTGAATGTCCAAGTAAGCCAATGCTGGTTTTCAGTGGCCTGTTCATACTAAGAGACGTGCTGTTCATTTGGCTATCCACTCCACCCTGTTCAGCTCTACATTCTCGTGTCCACAAAACCCAGCCTTCAGAAATCATTGGAATCACCACTAGAGAATGTTCCATTCATTCACTGCGAATCTGGAATTCCTCTGAACCTCCACTCCTGGCAGGTTTTCGTTACGCCACTGGTGAATGTCCAAGTAACTCAATACTGGTTTTCAGAGGTATGTTCAACTCCCAGAAGTGCTGTTCAATGGGCTATCCACTCAATATTGGTCAGCTCTTCATTTTCCTCTCCACACAAACCAGCCTTCAGAAATCATTGGGCTCTCCACTACAGACTGTTCCATTCATTCACTGCGATTCTGCAATTCATCTGACTCTCCGCTCCAGGCAGGTTTTCATTACAGCACTGGTGAATGACCAAGTAATCCAATGCTGGTTTTCAGCCGCCTTTTCACACTCGCAGTGTGCTGTTCAATTGTCTATCCACTCAAACCTGGTCAGCCTTTCATTTTCTTTTCCACAATATCAGACTTCAGAAATCATTGGAATCGCCAGTACAGAATGTTCCATTCATTCACTGCCAATCTGGAATTCATCTGAATCTGCACTCCAGGTAGGCTTTCATTACACCACTTATGAATGTCCAAGTAACACAATGCTGGTTTTCAGCGGTCTGTTCACACTCTAAGCCCTGCTTTTTACTGGGTATCCACACAACTGTGGTCAGCTCTTCATTTTCATGTCCAAACAATCCAGACTTGAGAAATCATTGCAATCTCCAGTACAGAATGTTCCATTCATTCACTGCGAATCTGGAATTCAACTGAATCTCCACTACCTGCAGATTTATCTTACACCACTTGTGAATGTCCAAGTAAAACAATGCTGGTTTTCAGAGGCCTGTTCATGTTCGCAGTCGTGCTGTTCAATTGGCTATCCACTCAACCTGTTTTGCTCCTCATTTTCCTGTGCACACAACCCAGCCTTCAGAAATCATTGTAATCTCCACTACAGGATGTTCCATTCATTCACTGGGAATCTGGAATTCATCTGAATCTGCACTCCACGCAGGCTTTCGTTACACCACTGCTGAAAGTCGAAGTAATGCAATACTGGTTTTCAGTGGTCTGTTCACATTCGAAGCCGAGGCTTTTTACAGGCTATCCACTCAAAACTGGTCAGCTCTTCATTTTCGTGTCCCCACAATCCAGATTTCAGAAATCATTGCAATCTCCACTACAGAATGTTCCATTCATTCACTGCGAGTCTGGAGTTTATCTGATTCTCCACTCCCGCCTGGTTAACATTACACCACTTGTGAATGTCCAAGTAAGCCAATGCTGGTTTTCAGAGGCCTGTTCATACTCGCAGCCGTGCTGTTTAATTGACAATTCACTCCACCCTGTTCAGCTCTTCATTGTCCCACCACACTACCAGCCTTCAGAAATCTTTGTTATCTCCACTACAGAATGTTCCATTCATTCACTGCGAATCTGGAATTCATCTGACTCTCAACTCCACGCAGGTTTTCATTACACCACTGTTGAATGTCCAAGTAACCCAATGCTGGTTTTCAGCGGCCTGTTCATATTCGCAGCCCTGCTGTTTACTTGGCTATCGATTCAAGCCTGGTCAGCTCTTCATTTTCCTGTCCACACAACACAGGCTTCAGAAATCATTGGAATCTCCTCTACAGAATGTTCCATTCATTCACTGCGAATGTGGAATTCAACTGACTCTCCACTCCATGCAGGTTTTCCTTACACCACTGATGAATGTCCAAGTAACCCAATGCTGGTTTTCAGCTGCATGTTCACACTCGCAGCCATGCTATACAATTGGCTTTCCACTAAATCCTGATTAGTTCTTGATTTTCCTTCCACACGACCCAGCCTTCAGAAATCGTTGGAATCTCCACTAGAGAATGTTCCATTCATTCACTGCGAATCTGGAATTCCTCTGAACCTCCACTCCCGGCAGGTTTTCGTTACACCACTGTTGAATGTCCAAGTAACCCAATGTTTTAAGTGTTTTCTTCACAAGCGCAGTGGTGCTGTTCAATTGGCTATCCACTCAACCCTGGCCAGCTCTACATTTTCCTGTCCACACCACAGAGACTGGAGAAATCATTGTTATCTCCACTACAGAATGTTCCATTCATTCACAGCGAATCTGGAATTCATCTGAATCTCCACTCCCGGCAGGTTTTCGTGACACCACTGGTAAATATCCAAGTAAGCCAATGCTGGTTTTAAGTGGCCTGCTCATACTCTCAGCCGTGCTGTTCAATTTGCTATCCACTCAACCCTCTTCAGCTCCATTTTCCTGTCCACATAACCCAAACTTCAGAAACAATTGGTATCTCCTCCACAGAATGTTCCATTCATTGACGGCAAATCTGAAATTCATCTAATTCTCAACTCCCGTCAGGTTTTCGTTACACCACTTGTGAATGTCCAATTAAGCCAAAGCTGGTTTTCAGTGGCCTGTTCTTACTACGAGACGTGCTGTTCATTTGGCTATCCATTCCACCCTGTTCAGCTCTACATTTTCGTGTCCACAAAACCCAGCCTTCAGAAATCATTGGAATCACCACTAGAGAATGTTCCATTCATTCACTGCGAATCTGGAATTCATCTGAATCTCCACTCCCGGCAGGTTTTCATTGCACCACTGCTGAATGTTCAAGTAACGCAATGATGGTTTTCAGCGGTCTATTCACACTCGAACCCGTGCTGTTCACGGTCTAGCGACTCAACACTGGTGAGTTCTTCTTTTTCCAGTTCAGACAATACAAACCTCAGAAACCATTGCAATCTACACTACAGAATGTTTCATTCATTCAGGCGAATCTTGAATTCATCTTGTTCTCCACTCCCAGCAGGTTTTCGTTTCACCACTGGTGAATGTCCAAGCAACCCAAGGCTGGTTTCAGCTGCGTGTTAACACTCGCAGCCGTGCTGTTCAATTGGCTATCCAGTGAACGCTGGTTAGCTCTTGATTTTCCTTCCACACACCGAGCCTTCAGAAATCATTCTTATCTCCACTTCAGAGTGTTCCATTCGTTCCCTGCGAATCTGGAATTCCTCTGACTCTCCACACCAGGCAGATTTTCCTAACAACACTGGTGAATGACCAGGTAATCCAATGCTGGTTTTCAGCAGCTGTTCACACTCACAGCCTTGCTGTTCAATTGGCAATCCAGTCAAACCTAGTCAGCTCTTCATTTTCCTGTCCACACAACCCAGCGTTCAGAAATCATTGGAATCTCTACTACAGAAATTTCCATTCATTCACTGTGAATCTGGAAATAATCTGAATCTGCATTCCAGGAAGGCTTTCGTTACACCACTGATGAATGTCCAAGTAATGCAATGCTGCTTCTTAGTGGTCTGTGCACACTCGAAACCGTGCTGTTCATTGGCTATCCACTCAATATCGGTCAGCTCTTCAATATCCTGTCCAGACTATCCAGATTCCTAAATGTTGGCAATCACCACTACAGAATGTTCCATTCAATCACGCGAATCTGGAATTCATCAGAGTCTCCACTCCTGGAAGGTTTTCGTGACACCACTGGTAAATGTCCAAGGAAGACAATGCTGGTTTTAAGCCGCCTGCTAACACACTCAGCCGTGCTGTTCAATTTGCTATCCACCCAACCCTATTCAGCTCTACATTTTCCTGTCCTCATAACCCAACCTTCAGAAATAATTGGTATCTCCTCCACAGAATGTTCCGTTCATTCACTGCGAATCTTAAATTCATCTGACTCTCAACTCCCGGCGGGTTATCGTTACACCACTTGTGAATGTCCAAGTAAGCCAATGCTGGTTTTCAGTGGCCTGTTCATACTAAGAGACGTGCTGTTCATTTGGCTATCCACTCCACCCTGTTCAGCTCTACATTCTCGTGTCCACAAAACCCAGCCTTCAGAAATCATTGGAATCACCACTAGAGAATGTTCCATTCATTCACTGCGAATCTGGAATTCATCTGAACCTCCACTCCTGGCAGGTTTTCGTTACGCCACTGGTGAATGTCCAAGTAACTCAATACTGGTTTTCAGAGGCATGTTCAACTCGCAGAAGTGCTGTTCAATGGGCTATCCACTCAATATTGGTCAGCTCTTCATTTTCCTCTCCACACAAACCAGCCTTCAGAAATCATTGGGCTCTCCACTACAGACTGTTCCATTCATTCACTGCGATTCTGCAATTCATCTGACTCTCCGCTCCAGGCAGGTTTTCATTACAGCACTGGTGAATGACCAAGTAATCCAATGCTGGTTTTCAGCCGCCTTTTCACACTCGCAGTGTGCTGTTCAATTGTCTATCCACTCAAACCTGGTCAGCCTTTCATTTTCTTTTCCACAATATCAGACTTCAGAAATCATTGGAATCGCCAGTACAGAATGTTCCATTCATTCACTGCCAATCTGGAATTCATCTGAATCTGCACTCCAGGTAGGCTTTCATTACACCACTTATGAATGTCCAAGTAACACAATGCTGGTTTTCAGCGGTCTGTTCACACTCTAAGCCCTGCTTTTTACTGGGTATCCACACAACTGTGGTCAGCTCTTCATTTTCATGTCCAAACAATCCAGACTTGAGAAATCATTGCAATCTCCAGTACAGAATGTTCCATTCATTCACTGCGAATCTGGAATTCAACTGAATCTCCACTACCTGCAGATTTATCTTACACCACTTGTGAATGTCCAAGTAAAACAATGCTGGTTTTCAGAGGCCTGTTCATGTTCGCAGTCGTGCTGTTCAATTGGCTATCCACTCAACCTGTTTTGCTCCTCATTTTCCTGTGCACACAACCCAGCCTTCAGAAATCATTGTAATCTCCACTACAGGATGTTCCATTCATTCACTGGGAATCTGGAATTCATCTGAATCTGCACTCCACGCAGGCTTTCGTTACACCACTGCTGAAAGTCGAAGTAATGCAATACTGGTTTTCAGTGGTCTGTTCACATTCGAAGCCGAGGCTTTTTACAGGCTATCCACTCAACACTGGTCAGCTCTTCATTTTCGTGTCCCCACAATCCAGATTTCAGAAATCATTGCAATCTCCACTACAGAATGTTCCATTCATTCACTGCGAGTCTGGAGTTTATCTGATTCTCCACTCCCGCCTGGTTAACATTACACCACTTGTGAATGTCCAAGTAAGCCAATGCTGGTTTTCAGAGGCCTGTTCATACTCGCAGCCGTGCTGTTTAATTGACAATTCACTCCACCCTGTTCAGCTCTTCATTGTCCCACCACACTACCAGCCTTCAGAAATCTTTGTTATCTCCACTACAGAATGTTCCATTCATTCACTGCGAATCTGGAATTCATCTGACTCTCAACTCCACGCAGGTTTTCATTACACCACTGTTGAATGTCCAAGTAACCCAATGCTGGTTTTCAGCGGCCTGTTCATATTCGCAGCCCTGCTGTTTACTTGGCTATCGATTCAAGCCTGGTCAGCTCTTCATTTTCCTGTCCACACAACACAGGCTTCAGAAATCATTGGAATCTCCTCTACAGAATGTTCCATTCATTCACTGCGAATGTGGAATTCAACTGACTCTCCACTCCATGCAGGTTTTCCTTACACCACTGATGAATGTCCAAGTAACCCAATGCTGGTTTTCAGCTGCATGTTCACACTCGCAGCCATGCTATACAATTGGCTTTCCACTAAATCCTGATTAGTTCTTGATTTTCCTTCCACACGACCCAGCCTTCAGAAATCGTTGGAATCTCCACTAGAGAATGTTCCATTCATTCACTGCGAATCTGGAATTCCTCTGAACCTCCACTCCCGGCAGGTTTTCGTTACACCACTGTTGAATGTCCAAGTAACCCAATGTTTTAAGTGTTTTCTTCACAAGCGCAGTGGTGCTGTTCAATTGGCTGTCCACTCAACCCTGGCCAGCTCTACATTTTCCTGTCCACACCACAGAGACTGGAGAAATCATTGTTATCTCCACTACAGAATGTTCCATTCATTCACAGCGAATCTGGAATTCATCTGAATCTCCACTCCCGGCAGGTTTTCGTGACACCACTGGTAAATATCCAAGTAAGCCAATGCTGGTTTTAAGTGGCCTGCTCATACTCTCAGCCGTGCTGTTCAATTTGCTATCCACTCAACCCTCTTCAGCTCCATTTTCCTGTCCACATAACCCAAACTTCAGAAACAATTGGTATCTCCTCCACAGAATGTTCCATTCATTGACGGCAAATCTGAAATTCATCTAATTCTCAACTCCCGTCAGGTTTTCGTTACACCACTTGTGAATGTCCAATTAAGCCAAAGCTGGTTTTCAGTGGCCTGTTCTTACTACGAGACGTGCTGTTCATTTGGCTATCCATTCCACCCTGTTCAGCTCTACATTTTCGTGTCCACAAAACCCAGCCTTCAGAAATCATTGGAATCACCACTAGAGAATGTTCCATTCATTCACTGCGAATCTGGAATTCATCTGAATCTCCACTCCCGGCAGGTTTTCATTGCACCACTGCTGAATGTTCAAGTAACGCAATGATGGTTTTCAGCGGTCTATTCACACTCGAACCCGTGCTGTTCACGGTCTAGCGACTCAACACTGGTGAGTTCTTCTTTTTCCAGTTCAGACAATACAAACCTCAGAAACCATTGCAATCTACACTACAGAATGTTTCATTCATTCAGGCGAATCTTGAATTCATCTTGTTCTCCACTCCCAGCAGGTTTTCGTTTCACCACTGGTGAATGTCCAAGCAACCCAAGGCTGGTTTCAGCTGCGTGTTAACACTCGCAGCCGTGCTGTTCAATTGGCTATCCAGTGAACGCTGGTTAGCTCTTGATTTTCCTTCCACACACCGAGCCTTCAGAAATCATTCTTATCTCCACTTCAGAATGTTCCATTCGTTCCCTGCGAATCTGGAATTCCTCTGACTCTCCACACCAGGCAGATTTTCCTAACAACACTGGTGAATGACCAGGTAATCCAATGCTGGTTTTCAGCGGCTGTTCACACTCACAGCCTTGCTGTTCAATTGGCAATCCAGTCAAACCTAGTCAGCTCTTCATTTTCCTGTCCACACAACCCAGCGTTCAGAAATCATTGGAATCTCTACTACAGAAATTTCCATTCATTCACTGTGAATCTGGAAATACTCTGAATCTGCATTCCAGGAAGGCTTTCGTTACACCACTGATGAATGTCCAAGTAATGCAATGCTGCTTCTTAGTGGTCTGTTCACACTCGAAACCGTGCTGTTCATTGGCTATCCACTCAATATCGGTCAGCTCTTCAATATCCTGTCCAGACTATCCAGATTCCTAAATGTTGGCAATCACCACTACAGAATGTTCCATTCAATCACGCGAATCTGGAATTCATCAGAGTCTCCACTCCTGGAAGGTTTTCGTGACACCACTGGTAAATGTCCAAGGAAGACAATGCTGGTTTTAAGCCGCCTGCTAACACACTCAGCCGTGCTGTTCAATTTGCTATCCACCCAACCCTATTCAGCTCTACATTTTCCTGTCCTCATAACCCAACCTTCAGAAATAATTGGTATCTCCTCCACAGAATGTTCCGTTCATTCACTGCGAATCTTAAATTCATCTGACTCTCAACTCCCGGCGGGTTATCGTTACACCACTTGTGAATGTCCAAGTAAGCCAATGCTGGTTTTCAGTGGCCTGTTCATACTAAGAGACGTGCTGTTCATTTGGCTATCCACTCCACCCTGTTCAGCTCTACATTCTCGTGTCCACAAAACCCAGCCTTCAGAAATCATTGGAATCACCACTAGAGAATGTTCCATTCATTCACTGCGAATCTGGAATTCCTCTGAACCTCCACTCCTGGCAGGTTTTCGTTACGCCACTGGTGAATGTCCAAGTAACTCAATACTGGTTTTCAGAGGCATGTTCAACTCCCAGAAGTGCTGTTCAATGGGCTATCCACTCAATATTGGTCAGCTCTTCATTTTCCTCTCCACACAAACCAGCCTTCAGAAATCATTGGGCTCTCCACTACAGACTGTTCCATTCATTCACTGCGATTCTGCAATTCATCTGACTCTCCGCTCCAGGCAGGTTTTCATTACAGCACTGGTGAATGACCAAGTAATCCAATGCTGGTTTTCAGCCGCCTTTTCACACTCGCAGTGTGCTGTTCAATTGTCTATCCACTCAAACCTGGTCAGCCTTTCATTTTCTTTTCCACAATATCAGACTTCAGAAATCATTGGAATCGCCAGTACAGAATGTTCCATTCATTCACTGCCAATCTGGAATTCATCTGAATCTGCACTCCAGGTAGGCTTTCATTACACCACTTATGAATGTCCAAGTAACACAATGCTGGTTTTCAGCGGTCTGTTCACACTCTAAGCCCTGCTTTTTACTGGGTATCCACACAACTGTGGTCAGCTCTTCATTTTCATGTCCAAACAATCCAGACTTGAGAAATCATTGCAATCTCCAGTACAGAATGTTCCATTCATTCACTGCGAATCTGGAATTCAACTGAATCTCCACTACCTGCAGATTTATCTTACACCACTTGTGAATGTCCAAGTAAAACAATGCTGGTTTTCAGAGGCCTGTTCATGTTCGCAGTCGTGCTGTTCAATTGGCTATCCACTCAACCTGTTTTGCTCCTCATTTTCCTGTGCACACAACCCAGCCTTGAGAAATCATTGTAATCTCCACTACAGGATGTTCCATTCATTCACTGGGAATCTGGAATTCATCTGAATCTGCACTCCACGCAGGCTTTCGTTACACCACTGCTGAAAGTCGAAGTAATGCAATACTGGTTTTCAGTGGTCTGTTCACATTCGAAGCCGAGGCTTTTTACAGGCTATCCACTCAACACTGGTCAGCTCTTCATTTTCGTGTCCCCACAATCCAGATTTCAGAAATCATTGCAATCTCCACTACAGAATGTTCCATTCATTCACTGCGAGTCTGGAGTTTATCTGATTCTCCACTCCCGCCTGGTTAACATTACACCACTTGTGAATGTCCAAGTAAGCCAATGCTGGTTTTCAGAGGCCTGTTCATACTCGCAGCCGTGCTGTTTAATTGACAATTCACTCCACCCTGTTCAGCTCTTCATTGTCCCACCACACTACCAGCCTTCAGAAATCTTTGTTATCTCCACTACAGAATGTTCCATTCATTCACTGCGAATCTGGAATTCATCTGACTCTCAACTCCACGCAGGTTTTCATTACACCACTGTTGAATGTCCAAGTAACCCAATGCTGGTTTTCAGCGGCCTGTTCATATTCGCAGCCCTGCTGTTTACTTGGCTATCGATTCAAGCCTGGTCAGCTCTTCATTTTCCTGTCCACACAACACAGGCTTCAGAAATCATTGGAATCTCCTCTACAGAATGTTCCATTCATTCACTGCGAATGTGGAATTCAACTGACTCTCCACTCCATGCAGGTTTTCCTTACACCACTGATGAATGTCCAAGTAACCCAATGCTGGTTTTCAGCTGCATGTTCACACTCGCAGCCATGCTATACAATTGGCTTTCCACTAAATCCTGATTAGTTCTTGATTTTCCTTCCACACGACCCAGCCTTCAGAAATCGTTGGAATCTCCACTAGAGAATGTTCCATTCATTCACTGCGAATCTGGAATTCCTCTGAACCTCCACTCCCGGCAGGTTTTCGTTACACCACTGTTGAATGTCCAAGTAACCCAATGTTTTAAGTGTTTTCTTCACAAGCGCAGTGGTGCTGTTCAATTGGCTATCCAATCAACCCTGGCCAGCTCTACATTTTCCTGTCCACACCACAGAGACTGGAGAAATCATTGTTATCTCCACTACAGAATGTTCCATTCATTCACAGCGAATCTGGAATTCATCTGAATCTCCACTCCCGGCAGGTTTTCGTGACACCACTGGTAAATATCCAAGTAAGCCAATGCTGGTTTTAAGTGGCCTGCTCATACTCTCAGCCGTGCTGTTCAATTTGCTATCCACTCAACCCTCTTCAGCTCCATTTTCCTGTCCACATAACCCAAACTTCAGAAACAATTGGTATCTCCTCCACAGAATGTTCCATTCATTGACGGCAAATCTGAAATTCATCTAATTCTCAACTCCCGTCAGGTTTTCGTTACACCACTTGTGAATGTCCAATCAAGCCAAAGCTGGTTTTCAGTGGCCTGTTCTTACTACGAGACGTGCTGTTCATTTGGCTATCCATTCCACCCTGTTCAGCTCTACATTTTCGTGTCCACAAAACCCAGCCTTCAGAAATCATTGGAATCACCACTAGAGAATGTTCCATTCATTCACTGCGAATCTGGAATTCATCTGAATCTCCACTCCCGGCAGGTTTTCATTGCACCACTGCTGAATGTTCAAGTAACGCAATGATGGTTTTCAGCGGTCTATTCACACTCGAACCCGTGCTGTTCACGGTCTAGCGACTCAACACTGGTGAGTTCTTCTTTTTCCAGTTCAGACAATACAAACCTCAGAAACCATTGCAATCTACACTACAGAATGTTTCATTCATTCAGGCGAATCTTGAATTCATCTTGTTCTCCACTCCCAGCAGGTTTTCGTTTCACCACTGGTGAATGTCCAAGCAACCCAAGGCTGGTTTCAGCTGCGTGTTAACACTCGCAGCCGTGCTGTTCAATTGGCTATCCAGTGAACGCTGGTTAGCTCTTGATTTTCCTTCCACACACCGAGCCTTCAGAAATCATTCTTATCTCCACTTCAGAGTGTTCCATTCGTTCCCTGCGAATCTGGAATTCCTCTGACTCTCCACACCAGGCAGATTTTCCTAACAACACTGGTGAATGACCAGGTAATCCAATGCTGGTTTTCAGCGGCTGTTCACACTCACAGCCTTGCTGTTCAATTGGCAATCCAGTCAAACCTAGTCAGCTCTTCATTTTCCTGTCCACACAACCCAGCGTTCAGAAATCATTGGAATCTCTACTACAGAAATTTCCATTCATTCACTGTGAATCTGGAAATACTCTGAATCTGCATTCCAGGAAGGCTTTCGTTACACCACTGATGAATGTCCAAGTAATGCAATGCTGCTTCTTAGTGGTCTGTTCACACTCGAAACCGTGCTGTTCATTGGCTATCCACTCAATATCGGTCAGCTCTTCAATATCCTGTCCAGACTATCCAGATTCCTAAATGTTGGCAATCACCACTACAGAATGTTCCATTCAATCACGCGAATCTGGAATTCATCAGAGTCTCCACTCCTGGAAGGTTTTCGTGACACCACTGGTAAATGTCCAAGGAAGACAATGCTGGTTTTAAGCCGCCTGCTAACACACTCAGCCGTGCTGTTCAATTTGCTATCCACCCAACCCTATTCAGCTCTACATTTTCCTGTCCTCATAACCCAACCTTCAGAAATAATTGGTATCTCCTCCACAGAATGTTCCGTTCATTCACTGCGAATCTTAAATTCATCTGACTCTCAACTCCCGGCGGGTTATCGTTACACCACTTGTGAATGTCCAAGTAAGCCAATGCTGGTTTTCAGTGGCCTGTTCATACTAAGAGACGTGCTGTTCATTTGGCTATCCACTCCACCCTGTTCAGCTCTACATTCTCGTGTCCACAAAACCCAGCCTTCAGAAATCATTGGAATCACCACTAGAGAATGTTCCATTCATTCACTGCGAATCTGGAATTCATCTGAACCTCCACTCCTGGCAGGTTTTCGTTACGCCACTGGTGAATGTCCAAGTAACTCAATACTGGTTTTCAGAGGCATGTTCAACTCGCAGAAGTGCTGTTCAATGGGCTATCCACTCAATATTGGTCAGCTCTTCATTTTCCTCTCCACACAAACCAGCCTTCAGAAATCATTGGGCTCTCCACTACAGACTGTTCCATTCATTCACTGCGATTCTGCAATTCATCTGACTCTCCGCTCCAGGCAGGTTTTCATTACAGCACTGGTGAATGACCAAGTAATCCAATGCTGGTTTTCAGCCGCCTTTTCACACTCGCAGTGTGCTGTTCAATTGTCTATCCACTCAAACCTGGTCAGCCTTTCATTTTCTTTTCCACAATATCAGACTTCAGAAATCATTGGAATCGCCAGTACAGAATGTTCCATTCATTCACTGCCAATCTGGAATTCATCTGAATCTGCACTCCAGGTAGGCTTTCATTACACCACTTATGAATGTCCAAGTAACACAATGCTGGTTTTCAGCGGTCTGTTCACACTCTAAGCCCTGCTTTTTACTGGGTATCCACACAACTGTGGTCAGCTCTTCATTTTCATGTCCAAACAATCCAGACTTGAGAAATCATTGCAATCTCCAGTACAGAATGTTCCATTCATTCACTGCGAATCTGGAATTCAACTGAATCTCCACTACCTGCAGATTTATCTTACACCACTTGTGAATGTCCAAGTAAAACAATGCTGGTTTTCAGAGGCCTGTTCATGTTCGCAGTCGTGCTGTTCAATTGGCTATCCACTCAACCTGTTTTGCTCCTCATTTTCCTGTGCACACAACCCAGCCTTGAGAAATCATTGTAATCTCCACTACAGGATGTTCCATTCATTCACTGGGAATCTGGAATTCATCTGAATCTGCACTCCACGCAGGCTTTCGTTACACCACTGCTGAAAGTCGAAGTAATGCAATACTGGTTTTCAGTGGTCTGTTCACATTCGAAGCCGAGGCTTTTTACAGGCTATCCACTCAACACTGGTCAGCTCTTCATTTTCGTGTCCCCACAATCCAGATTTCAGAAATCATTGCAATCTCCACTACAGAATGTTCCATTCATTCACTGCGAGTCTGGAGTTTATCTGATTCTCCACTCCCGCCTGGTTAACATTACACCACTTGTGAATGTCCAAGTAAGCCAATGCTGGTTTTCAGAGGCCTGTTCATACTCGCAGCCGTGCTGTTTAATTGACAATTCACTCCACCCTGTTCAGCTCTTCATTGTCCCACCACACTACCAGCCTTCAGAAATCTTTGTTATCTCCACTACAGAATGTTCCATTCATTCACTGCGAATCTGGAATTCATCTGACTCTCAACTCCACGCAGGTTTTCATTACACCACTGTTGAATGTCCAAGTAACCCAATGCTGGTTTTCAGCGGCCTGTTCATATTCGCAGCCCTGCTGTTTACTTGGCTATCGATTCAAGCCTGGTCAGCTCTTCATTTTCCTGTCCACACAACACAGGCTTCAGAAATCATTGGAATCTCCTCTACAGAATGTTCCATTCATTCACTGCGAATGTGGAATTCAACTGACTCTCCACTCCATGCAGGTTTTCCTTACACCACTGATGAATGTCCAAGTAACCCAATGCTGGTTTTCAGCTGCATGTTCACACTCGCAGCCATGCTATACAATTGGCTTTCCACTAAATCCTGATTAGTTCTTGATTTTCCTTCCACACGACCCAGCCTTCAGAAATCGTTGGAATCTCCACTAGAGAATGTTCCATTCATTCACTGCGAATCTGGAATTCCTCTGAACCTCCACTCCCGGCAGGTTTTCGTTACACCACTGTTGAATGTCCAAGTAACCCAATGTTTTAAGTGTTTTCTTCACAAGCGCAGTGGTGCTGTTCAATTGGCTATCCACTCAACCCTGGCCAGCTCTACATTTTCCTGTCCACACCACAGAGACTGGAGAAATCATTGTTATCTCCACTACAGAATGTTCCATTCATTCACAGCGAATCTGGAATTCATCTGAATCTCCACTCCCGGCAGGTTTTCGTGACACCACTGGTAAATATCCAAGTAAGCCAATGCTGGTTTTAAGTGGCCTGCTCATACTCTCAGCCGTGCTGTTCAATTTGCTATCCACTCAACCCTCTTCAGCTCCATTTTCCTGTCCACATAACCCAAACTTCAGAAACAATTGGTATCTCCTCCACAGAATGTTCCATTCATTGACGGCAAATCTGAAATTCATCTAATTCTCAACTCCCGTCAGGTTTTCGTTACACCACTTGTGAATGTCCAATTAAGCCAAAGCTGGTTTTCAGTGGCCTGTTCTTACTACGAGACGTGCTGTTCATTTGGCTATCCATTCCACCCTCTTCAGCTCTACATTTTCGTGTCCACAAAACCCAGCCTTCAGAAATCATTGGAATCACCACTAGAGAATGTTCCATTCATTCACTGCGAATCTGGAATTCATCTGAATCTCCACTCCCGGCAGGTTTTCATTGCACCACTGCTGAATGTTCAAGTAACGCAATGATGGTTTTCAGCGGTCTATTCACACTCGAACCCGTGCTGTTCACGGTCTAGCGACCCCACACTGGTGAGTTCTTCTTTTTCCAGTTCAGACAATACAAACCTCAGAAACCATTGCAATCTACACTACAGAATGTTTCATTCATTCAGGCGAATCTTGAATTCATCTTGTTCTCCACTCCCAGCAGGTTTTCGTTTCACCACTGGTGAATGTCCAAGCAACCCAAGGCTGGTTTCAGCTGCGTGTTAACACTCGCAGCCGTGCTGTTCAATTGGCTATCCAGTGAACGCTGGTTAGCTCTTGATTTTCCTTCCACACACCGAGCCTTCAGAAATCATTCTTATCTCCACTTCAGAATGTTCCATTCGTTCCCTGCGAATCTGGAATTCCTCTGACTCTCCACACCAGGCAGATTTTCCTAACAACACTGGTGAATGACCAGGTAATCCAATGCTGGTTTTCAGCGGCTGTTCACACTCACAGCCTTGCTGTTCAATTGGCAATCCAGTCAAACCTAGTCAGCTCTTCATTTTCCTGTCCACACAACCCAGCGTTCAGAAATCATTGGAATCTCTACTACAGAAATTTCCATTCATTCACTGTGAATCTGGAAATACTCTGAATCTGCATTCCAGGAAGGCTTTCGTTACACCACTGATGAATGTCCAAGTAATGCAATGCTGCTTCTTAGTGGTCTGTTCACACTCGAAACCGTGCTGTTCATTGGCTATCCACTCAATATCGGTCAGCTCTTCAATATCCTGTCCAGACTATCCAGATTCCTAAATGTTGGCAATCACCACTACAGAATGTTCCATTCAATCACGCGAATCTGGAATTCATCAGAGTCTCCACTCCTGGAAGGTTTTCGTGACACCACTGGTAAATGTCCAAGGAAGACAATGCTGGTTTTAAGCCGCCTGCTAACACACTCAGCCGTGCTGTTCAATTTGCTATCCACCCAACCCTATTCAGCTCTACATTTTCCTGTCCTCATAACCCAACCTTCAGAAATAATTGGTATCTCCTCCACAGAATGTTCCGTTCATTCACTGCGAATCTTAAATTCATCTGACTCTCAACTCCCGGCGGGTTATCGTTACACCACTTGTGAATGTCCAAGTAAGCCAATGCTGGTTTTCAGTGGCCTGTTCATACTAAGAGACGTGCTGTTCATTTGGCTATCCACTCCACCCTGTTCAGCTCTACATTTTCGTGTCCACAAAACCCAGCCTTCAGAAATCATTGGAATCACCACTAGAGAATGTTCCATTCATTCACTGCGAATCTGGAATTCATCTGAACCTCCACTCCTGGCAGGTTTTCGTTACGCCACTGGTGAATGTCCAAGTAACTCAATACTGGTTTTCAGAGGCATGTTCAACTCGCAGAAGTGCTGTTCAATGGGCTGTCCACTCAATATTGGTCAGCTCTTCATTTTCCTCTCCACACAAACCAGCCTTCAGAAATCATTGGGCTCTCCACTACAGACTGTTCCATTCATTCACTGCGATTCTGCAATTCATCTGACTCTCCGCTCCAGGCAGGTTTTCATTACAGCACTGGTGAATGACCAAGTAATCCAATGCTGGTTTTCAGCCGCCTTTTCACACTCGCAGTGTGCTGTTCAATTGTCTATCCACTCAAACCTGGTCAGCCTTTCATTTTCTTTTCCACAATATCAGACTTCAGAAATCATTGGAATCGCCAGTACAGAATGTTCCATTCATTCACTGCCAATCTGGAATTCATCTGAATCTGCACTCCAGGTAGGCTTTCATTACACCACTTATGAATGTCCAAGTAACACAATGCTGGTTTTCAGCGGTCTGTTCACACTCTAAGCCCTGCTTTTTACTGGGTATCCACACAACTGTGGTCAGCTCTTCATTTTCATGTCCAAACAATCCAGACTTGAGAAATCATTGCAATCTCCAGTACAGAATGTTCCATTCATTCACTGCGAATCTGGAATTCAACTGAATCTCCACTACCTGCAGATTTATCTTACACCACTTGTGAATGTCCAAGTAAAACAATGCTGGTTTTCAGAGGACTGTTCATGTTCGCAGTCGTGCTGTTCAATTGGCTATCCACTCAACCTGTTTTGCTCCTCATTTTCCTGTGCACACAACCCAGCCTTCAGAAATCATTGTAATCTCCACTACAGGATGTTCCATTCATTCACTGGGAATCTGGAATTCATCTGAATCTGCACTCCACGCAGGCTTTCGTTACACCACTGCTGAAAGTCGAAGTAATGCAATACTGGTTTTCAGTGGTCTGTTCACATTCGAAGCTGAGGCTTTTTACAGGCTATCCACTCAACACTGGTCAGCTCTTCATTTTCGTGTCCCCACAATCCAGATTTCAGAAATCATTGCAATCTCCACTACAGAATGTTCCATTCATTCACTGCGAGTCTGGAGTTTATCTGATTCTCCACTCCCGCCTGGTTAACATTACACCACTTGTGAATGTCCAAGTAAGCCAATGCTGGTTTTCAGAGGCCTGTTCATACTCGCAGCCGTGCTGTTTAATTGACAATTCACTCCACCCTGTTCAGCTCTTCATTGTCCCACCACACTACCAGCCTTCAGAAATCTTTGTTATCTCCACTACAGAATGTTCCATTCATTCACTGCGAATCTGGAATTCATCTGACTCTCAACTCCACGCAGGTTTTCATTACACCACTGTTGAATGTCCAAGTAACCCAATGCTGGTTTTCAGTGGCCTGTTCATATTCGCAGCCCTGCTGTTTACTTGGCTATCGATTCAAGCCTGGTCAGCTCTTCATTTTCCTGTCCACACAACACAGGCTTCAGAAATCATTGGAATCTCCTCTACAGAATGTTCCATTCATTCACTGCGAATGTGGAATTCAACTGACTCTCCACTCCATGCAGGTTTTCCTTACACCACTGATGAATGTCCAAGTAACCCAATGCTGGTTTTCAGCTGCATGTTCACACTCGCAGCCATGCTATACAATTGGCTTTCCACTAAATCCTGATTAGTTCTTGATTTTCCTTCCACACGACCCAGCCTTCAGAAATCGTTGGAATCTCCACTAGAGAATGTTCCATTCATTCACTGCGAATCTGGAATTCCTCTCAACCTCCACTCCCGGCAGGTTTTCGTTACACCACTGTTGAATGTCCAAGTAACCCAATGTTTTAAGTGTTTTCTTCACAAGCGCAGTGGTGCTGTTCAATTGGCTATCCACTCAACCCTGGCCAGCTCTACATTTTCCTGTCCACACCACAGAGACTGGAGAAATCATTGTTATCTCCACTACAGAATGTTCCATTCATTCACAGCGAATCTGGAATTCATCTGAATCTCCACTCCCGGCAGGTTTTCGTGACACCACTGGTAAATATCCAAGTAAGCCAATGCTGGTTTTAAGTGGCCTGCTCATACTCTCAGCCGTGCTGTTCAATTTGCTATCCACTCAACCCTCTTCAGCTCCATTTTCCTGTCCACATAACCCAAACTTCAGAAACAATTGGTATCTCCTCCACAGAATGTTCCATTCATTGACGGCAAATCTGAAATTCATCTAATTCTCAACTCCCGTCAGGTTTTCGTTACACCACTTGTGAATGTCCAATTAAGCCAAAGCTGGTTTTCAGTGGCCTGTTCTTACTACGAGACGTGCTGTTCATTTGGCTATCCATTCCACCCTGTTCAGCTCTACATTTTCGTGTCCACAAAACCCAGCCTTCAGAAATCATTGGAATCACCACTAGAGAATGTTCCATTCATTCACTGCGAATCTGGAATTCATCTGAATCTCCACTCCCGGCAGGTTTTCATTGCACCACTGCTGAATGTTCAAGTAACGCAATGATGGTTTTCAGCGGTCTATTCACACTCGAACCCGTGCTGTTCACGGTCTAGCGACTCAACACTGGTGAGTTCTTCTTTTTCCAGTTCAGACAATACAAACCTCAGAAACCATTGCAATCTACACTACAGAATGTTTCATTCATTCAGGCGAATCTTGAATTCATCTTGTTCTCCACTCCCAGCAGGTTTTCGTTTCACCACTGGTGAATGTCCAAGCAACCCAAGGCTGGTTTCAGCTGCGTGTTAACACTCGCAGCCGTGCTGTTCAATTGGCTATCCAGTGAACGCTGGTTAGCTCTTGATTTTCCTTCCACACACCGAGCCTTCAGAAATCATTCTTATCTCCACTTCAGAGTGTTCCATTCGTTCCCTGCGAATCTGGAATTCCTCTGACTCTCCACACCAGGCAGATTTTCCTAACAACACTGGTGAATGACCAGGTAATCCAATGCTGGTTTTCAGCGGCTGTTCACACTCACAGCCTTGCTGTTCAATTGGCAATCCAGTCAAACCTAGTCAGCTCTTCATTTTCCTGTCCACACAACCCAGCGTTCAGAAATCATTGGAATCTCTACTACAGAAATTTCCATTCATTCACTGTGAATCTGGAAATACTCTGAATCTGCATTCCAGGAAGGCTTTCGTTACACCACTGATGAATGTCCAAGTAATGCAATGCTGCTTCTTAGTGGTCTGTTCACACTCGAAACCGTGCTGTTCATTGGCTATCCACTCAATATCGGTCAGCTCTTCAATATCCTGTCCAGACTATCCAGATTCCTAAATGTTGGCAATCACCACTACAGAATGTTCCATTCAATCACGCGAATCTGGAATTCATCAGAGTCTCCACTCCTGGAAGGTTTTCGTGACACCACTGGTAAATGTCCAAGGAAGACAATGCTGGTTTTAAGCCGCCTGCTAACACACTCAGCCGTGCTGTTCAATTTGCTATCCACCCAACCCTATTCAGCTCTACATTTTCCTGTCCTCATAACCCAACCTTCAGAAATAATTGGTATCTCCTCCACAGAATGTTCCGTTCATTCACTGCGAATCTTAAATTCATCTGACTCTCAACTCCCGGCGGGTTATCGTTACACCACTTGTGAATGTCCAAGTAAGCCAATGCTGGTTTTCAGTGGCCTGTTCATACTAAGAGACGTGCTGTTCATTTGGCTATCCACTCCACCCTGTTCAGCTCTACATTTTCGTGTCCACAAAACCCAGCCTTCAGAAATCATTGGAATCACCACTAGAGAATGTTCCATTCATTCACTGCGAATCTGGAATTCCTCTGAACCTCCACTCCTGGCAGGTTTTCGTTACGCCACTGGTGAATGTCCAAGTAACTCAATACTGGTTTTCAGAGGCATGTTCAACTCGCAGAAGTGCTGTTCAATGGGCTATCCACTCAATATTGGTCAGCTCTTCATTTTCCTCTCCACACAAACCAGCCTTCAGAAATCATTGGGCTCTCCACTACAGACTGTTCCATTCATTCACTGCGATTCTGCAATTCATCTGACTCTCCGCTCCAGGCAGGTTTTCATTACAGCACTGGTGAATGACCAAGTAATCCAATGCTGGTTTTCAGCCGCCTTTTCACACTCGCAGTGTGCTGTTCAATTGTCTATCCACTCAAACCTGGTCAGCCTTTCATTTTCTTTTCCACAATATCAGACTTCAGAAATCATTGGAATCGCCAGTACAGAATGTTCCATTCATTCACTGCCAATCTGGAAATCATCTGAATCTGCACTCCAGGTAGGCTTTCATTACACCACTTATGAATGTCCAAGTAACACAATGCTGGTTTTCAGCGGTCTGTTCACACTCTAAGCCCTGCTTTTTACTGGGTATCCACACAACTGTGGTCAGCTCTTCATTTTCATGTCCGAACAATCCAGACTTGAGAAATCATTGCAATCTCCAGTACAGAATGTTCCATTCATTCACTGCGAATCTGGAATTCAACTGAATCTCCACTACCTGCAGATTTATCTTACACCACTTGTGAATGTCCAAGTAAAACAATGCTGGTTTTCAGAGGCCTGTTCATGTTCGCAGTCGTGCTGTTCAATTGGCTATCCACTCAACCTGTTTTGCTCCTCATTTTCCTGTGCACACAACCCAGCCTTCAGAAATCATTGTAATCTCCACTACAGGATGTTCCATTCATTCACTGGGAATCTGGAATTCATCTGAATCTGCACTCCACGCAGGCTTTCGTTACACCACTGCTGAAAGTCGAAGTAATGCAATACTGGTTTTCAGTGGTCTGTTCACATTCGAAGCCGAGGCTTTTTACAAGCTATCCACTCAACACTGGTCAGCTCTTCATTTTCGTGTCCCCACAATCCAGATTTCAGAAATCATTGCAATCTCCACTACAGAATGTTCCATTCATTCACTGCGAGTCTGGAGTTTATCTGATTCTCCACTCCCGCCTGGTTAACATTACACCACTTGTGAATGTCCAAGTAAGCCAATGCTGGTTTTCAGAGGCCTGTTCATACTCGCAGCCGTGCTGTTTAATTGACAATTCACTCCACCCTGTTCAGCTCTTCATTGTCCCACCACACTACCAGCCTTCAGAAATCTTTGTTATCTCCACTACAGAATGTTCCATTCATTCACTGCGAATCTGGAATTCATCTGACTCTCAACTCCACGCAGGTTTTCATTACACCACTGTTGAATGTCCAAGTAACCCAATGCTGGTTTTCAGCGGCCTGTTCATATTCGCAGCCCTGCTGTTTACTTGGCTATCGATTCAAGCCTGGTCAGCTCTTCATTTTCCTGTCCACACAACACAGGCTTCAGAAATCATTGGAATCTCCTCTACAGAATGTTCCATTCATTCACTGCGAATGTGGAATTCAACTGACTCTCCACTCCATGCAGGTTTTCCTTACACCACTGATGAATGTCCAAGTAACCCAATGCTGGTTTTCAGCTGCATGTTCACACTCGCAGCCATGCTATACAATTGGCTTTCCACTAAATCCTGATTAGTTCTTGATTTTCCTTCCACACGACCCAGCCTTCAGAAATCGTTGGAATCTCCACTAGAGAATGTTCCATTCATTCACTGCGAATCTGGAATTCCTCTGAACCTCCACTCCCGGCAGGTTTTCGTTACACCACTGTTGAATGTCCAAGTAACCCAATGTTTTAAGTGTTTTCTTCACAAGCGCAGTGGTGCTGTTCAATTGGCTATCCACTCAACCCTGGCCAGCTCTACATTTTCCTGTCCACACCACAGAGACTGGAGAAATCATTGTTATCTCCACTACAGAATGTTCCATTCATTCACAGCGAATCTGGAATTCATCTGAATCTCCACTCCCGGCAGGTTTTCGTGACACCACTGGTAAATATCCAAGTAAGCCAATGCTGGTTTTAAGTGGCCTGCTCATACTCTCAGCCGTGCTGTTCAATTTGCTATCCACTCAACCCTCTTCAGCTCCATTTTCCTGTCCACATAACCCAAACTTCAGAAACAATTGGTATCTCCTCCACAGAATGTTCCATTCATTGACGGCAAATCTGAAATTCATCTAATTCTCAACTCCCGTCAGGTTTTCGTTACACCACTTGTGAATGTCCAATTAAGCCAAAGCTGGTTTTCAGTGGCCTGTTCTTACTACGAGACGTGCTGTTCATTTGGCTATCCATTCCACCCTGTTCAGCTCTACATTTTCGTGTCCACAAAACCCAGCCTTCAGAAATCATTGGAATCACCACTAGAGAATGTTCCATTCATTCACTGCGAATCTGGAATTCATCTGAATCTCCACTCCCGGCAGGTTTTCATTGCACCACTGCTGAATGTTCAAGTAACGCAATGATGGTTTTCAGCGGTCTATTCACACTCGAACCCGTGCTGTTCACGGTCTAGCGACTCAACACTGGTGAGTTCTTCTTTTTCCAGTTCAGACAATACAAACCTCAGAAACCATTGCAATCTACACTACAGAATGTTTCATTCATTCAGGCGAATCTTGAATTCATCTTGTTCTCCACTCCCAGCAGGTTTTCGTTTCACCACTGGTGAATGTCCAAGCAACCCAAGGCTGGTTTCAGCTGCGTGTTAACACTCGCAGCCGTGCTGTTCAATTGGCTATCCAGTGAACGCTGGTTAGCTCTTGATTTTCCTTCCACACACCGAGCCTTCAGAAATCATTCTTATCTCCACTTCAGAGTGTTCCATTCGTTCCCTGCGAATCTGGAATTCCTCTGACTCTCCACACCAGGCAGATTTTCCTAACAACACTGGTGAATGACCAGGTAATCCAATGCTGGTTTTCAGCGGCTGTTCACACTCACAGCCTTGCTGTTCAATTGGCAATCCAGTCAAACCTAGTCAGCTCTTCATTTTCCTGTCCACACAACCCAGCGTTCAGAAATCATTGGAATCTCTACTACAGAAATTTCCATTCATTCACTGTGAATCTGGAAATACTCTGAATCTGCATTCCAGGAAGGCTTTCGTTACACCACTGATGAATGTCCAAGTAATGCAATGCTGCTTCTTAGTGGTCTGTTCACACTCGAAACCGTGCTGTTCATTGGCTATCCACTCAATATCGGTCAGCTCTTCAATATCCTGTCCAGACTATCCAGATTCCTAAATGTTGGCAATCACCACTACAGAATGTTCCATTCAATCACGCGAATCTGGAATTCATCAGAGTCTCCACTCCTGGAAGGTTTTCGTGACACCACTGGTAAATGTCCAAGGAAGACAATGCTGGTTTTAAGCCGCCTGCTAACACACTCAGCCGTGCTGTTCAATTTGCTATCCACCCAACCCTATTCAGCTCTACATTTTCCTGTCCTCATAACCCAACCTTCAGAAATAATTGGTATCTCCTCCACAGAATGTTCCGTTCATTCACTGCGAATCTTAAATTCATCTGACTCTCAACTCCCGGCGGGTTATCGTTACACCACTTGTGAATGTCCAAGTAAGCCAATGCTGGTTTTCAGTGGCCTGTTCATACTAAGAGACGTGCTGTTCATTTGGCTATACACTCCACCCTGTTCAGCTCTACATTTTCGTGTCCACAAAACCCAGCCTTCAGAAATCATTGGAATCACCACTAGAGAATGTTCCATTCATTCACTGCGAATCTGGAATTCCTCTGAACCTCCACTCCTGGCAGGTTTTCGTTACGCCACTGGTGAATGTCCAAGTAACTCAATACTGGTTTTCAGAGGCATGTTCAACTCGCAGAAGTGCTGTTCAATGGGCTGTCCACTCAATATTGGTCAGCTCTTCATTTTCCTCTCCACACAAACCAGCCTTCAGAAATCATTGGGCTCTCCACTACAGACTGTTCCATTCATTCACTGCGATTCTGCAATTCATCTGACTCTCCGCTCCAGGCAGGTTTTCATTACAGCACTGGTGAATGACCAAGTAATCCAATGCTGGTTTTCAGCCGCCTTTTCACACTCGCAGTGTGCTGTTCAATTGTCTATCCACTCAAACCTGGTCAGCCTTTCATTTTCTTTTCCACAATATCAGACTTCAGAAATCATTGGAATCGCCAGTACAGAATGTTGCATTCATTCACTGCCAATCTGGAATTCATCTGAATCTGCACTCCAGGTAGGCTTTCATTACACCACTTATGAATGTCCAAGTAACACAATGCTGGTTTTCAGCGGTCTGTTCACACTCTAAGCCCTGCTTTTTACTGGGTATCCACACAACTGTGGTCAGCTCTTCATTTTCATGTCCAAACAATCCAGACTTGAGAAATCATTGCAATCTCCAGTACAGAATGTTCCATTCATTCACTGCGAATCTGGAATTCAACTGAATCTCCACTACCTGCAGATTTATCTTACACCACTTGTGAATGTCCAAGTAAAACAATGCTGGTTTTCAGAGGCCTGTTCATGTTCGCAGTCGTGCTGTTCAATTGGCTATCCACTCAACCTGTTTTGCTCCTCATTTTCCTGTGCACACAACCCAGCCTTCAGAAATCATTGTAATCTCCACTACAGGATGTTCCATTCATTCACTGGGAATCTGGAATTCATCTGAATCTGCACTCCACGCAGGCTTTCGTTACACCACTGCTGAAAGTCGAAGTAATGCAATACTGGTTTTCAGTGGTCTGTTCACATTCGAAGCCGAGGCTTTTTACAGGCTATCCACTCAACACTGGTCAGCTCTTCATTTTCGTGTCCCCACAATCCAGATTTCAGAAATCATTGCAATCTCCACTACAGAATGTTCCATTCATTCACTGCGAGTCTGGAGTTTATCTGATTCTCCACTCCCGCCTGGTTAACATTACACCACTTGTGAATGTCCAAGTAAGCCAATGCTGGTTTTCAGAGGCCTGTTCATACTCGCAGCCGTGCTGTTTAATTGACAATTCACTCCACCCTGTTCAGCTCTTCATTGTCCCACCACACTACCAGCCTTCAGAAATCTTTGTTATCTCCACTACAGAATGTTCCATTCATTCACTGCGAATCTGGAATTCATCTGACTCTCAACTCCACGCAGGTTTTCATTACACCACTGTTGAATGTCCAAGTAACCCAATGCTGGTTTTCAGCGGCCTGTTCATATTCGCAGCCCTGCTGTTTACTTGGCTATCGATTCAAGCCTGGTCAGCTCTTCATTTTCCTGTCCACACAACACAGGCTTCAGAAATCATTGGAATCTCCTCTACAGAATGTTCCATTCATTCACTGCGAATGTGGAATTCAACTGACTCTCCACTCCATGCAGGTTTTCCTTACACCACTGATGAATGTCCAAGTAACCCAATGCTGGTTTTCAGCTGCATGTTCACACTCGCAGCCATGCTATACAATTGGCTTTCCACTAAATCCTGATTAGTTCTTGATTTTCCTTCCACACGACCCAGCCTTCAGAAATCGTTGGAATCTCCACTAGAGAATGTTCCATTCATTCACTGCGAATCTGGAATTCCTCTGAACCTCCACTCCCGGCAGGTTTTCGTTACACCACTGTTGAATGTCCAAGTAACCCAATGTTTTAAGTGTTTTCTTCACAAGCGCAGTGGTGCTGTTCAATTGGCTATCCACTCAACCCTGGCCAGCTCTACATTTTCCTGTCCACACCACAGAGACTGGAGAAATCATTGTTATCTCCACTACAGAATGTTCCATTCATTCACAGCGAATCTGGAATTCATCTGAATCTCCACTCCCGGCAGGTTTTCGTGACACCACTGGTAAATATCCAAGTAAGCCAATGCTGGTTTTAAGTGGCCTGCTCATACTCTCAGCCGTGCTGTTCAATTTGCTATCCACTCAACCCTCTTCAGCTCCATTTTCCTGTCCACATAACCCAAACTTCAGAAACAATTGGTATCTCCTCCACAGAATGTTCCATTCATTGACGGCAAATCTGAAATTCATCTAATTCTCAACTCCCGTCAGGTTTTCGTTACACCACTTGTGAATGTCCAATTAAGCCAAAGCTGGTTTTCAGTGGCCTGTTCTTACTACGAGACGTGCTGTTCATTTGGCTATCCATTCCACCCTGTTCAGCTCTACATTTTCGTGTCCACAAAACCCAGCCTTCAGAAATCATTGGAATCACCACTAGAGAATGTTCCATTCATTCACTGCGAATCTGGAATTCATCTGAATCTCCACTCCCGGCAGGTTTTCATTGCACCACTGCTGAATGTTCAAGTAACGCAATGATGGTTTTCAGCGGTCTATTCACACTCGAACCCGTGCTGTTCACGGTCTAGCGACTCAACACTGGTGAGTTCTTCTTTTTCCAGTTCAGACAATACAAACCTCAGAAACCATTGCAATCTACACTACAGAATGTTTCATTCATTCAGGCGAATCTTGAATTCATCTTGTTCTCCACTCCCAGCAGGTTTTCGTTTCACCACTGGTGAATGTCCAAGCAACCCAAGGCTGGTTTCAGCTGCGTGTTAACACTCGCAGCCGTGCTGTTCAATTGGCTATCCAGTGAACGCTGGTTAGCTCTTGATTTTCCTTCCACACACCGAGCCTTCAGAAATCATTCTTATCTCCACTTCAGAGTGTTCCATTCGTTCCCTGCGAATCTGGAATTCCTCTGACTCTCCACACCAGGCAGATTTTCCTAACAACACTGGTGAATGACCAGGTAATCCAATGCTGGTTTTCAGCGGCTGTTCACACTCACAGCCTTGCTGTTCAATTGGCAATCCAGTCAAACCTAGTCAGCTCTTCATTTTCCTGTCCACACAACCCAGCGTTCAGAAATCATTGGAATCTCTACTACAGAAATTTCCATTCATTCACTGTGAATCTGGAAATACTCTGAATCTGCATTCCAGGAAGGCTTTCGTTACACCACTGATGAATGTCCAAGTAATGCAATGCTGCTTCTTAGTGGTCTGTTCACACTCGAAACCGTGCTGTTCATTGGCTATCCACTCAATATCGGTCAGCTCTTCAATATCCTGTCCAGACTATCCAGATTCCTAAATGTTGGCAATCACCACTACAGAATGTTCCATTCAATCACGCGAATCTGGAATTCATCAGAGTCTCCACTCCTGGAAGGTTTTCGTGACACCACTGGTAAATGTCCAAGGAAGACAATGCTGGTTTTAAGCCGCCTGCTAACACACTCAGCCGTGCTGTTCAATTTGCTATCCACCCAACCCTATTCAGCTCTACATTTTCCTGTCCTCATAACCCAACCTTCAGAAATAATTGGTATCTCCTCCACAGAATGTTCCGTTCATTCACTGCGAATCTTAAATTCATCTGACTCTCAACTCCCGGCGGGTTATCGTTACACCACTTGTGAATGTCCAAGTAAGCCAATGCTGGTTTTCAGTGGCCTGTTCATACTAAGAGACGTGCTGTTCATTTGGCTATACACTCCACCCTGTTCAGCTCTACATTTTCGTGTCCACAAAACCCAGCCTTCAGAAATCATTGGAATCACCACTAGAGAATGTTCCATTCATTCACTGCGAATCTGGAATTCCTCTGAACCTCCACTCCTGGCAGGTTTTCGTTACGCCACTGGTGAATGTCCAAGTAACTCAATACTGGTTTTCAGAGGCATGTTCAACTCGCAGAAGTGCTGTTCAATGGGCTGTCCACTCAATATTGGTCAGCTCTTCATTTTCCTCTCCACACAAACCAGCCTTCAGAAATCATTGGGCTCTCCACTACAGACTGTTCCATTCATTCACTGCGATTCTGCAATTCATCTGACTCTCCGCTCCAGGCAGGTTTTCATTACAGCACTGGTGAATGACCAAGTAATCCAATGCTGGTTTTCAGCCGCCTTTTCACACTCGCAGTGTGCTGTTCAATTGTCTATCCACTCAAACCTGGTCAGCCTTTCATTTTCTTTTCCACAATATCAGACTTCAGAAATCATTGGAATCGCCAGTACAGAATGTTGCATTCATTCACTGCCAATCTGGAATTCATCTGAATCTGCACTCCAGGTAGGCTTTCATTACACCACTTATGAATGTCCAAGTAACACAATGCTGGTTTTCAGCGGTCTGTTCACACTCTAAGCCCTGCTTTTTACTGGGTATCCACACAACTGTGGTCAGCTCTTCATTTTCATGTCCAAACAATCCAGACTTGAGAAATCATTGCAATCTCCAGTACAGAATGTTCCATTCATTCACTGCGAATCTGGAATTCAACTGAATCTCCACTACCTGCAGATTTATCTTACACCACTTGTGAATGTCCAAGTAAAACAATGCTGGTTTTCAGAGGCCTGTTCATGTTCGCAGTCGTGCTGTTCAATTGGCTATCCACTCAACCTGTTTTGCTCCTCATTTTCCTGTGCACACAACCCAGCCTTCAGAAATCATTGTAATCTCCACTACAGGATGTTCCATTCATTCACTGGGAATCTGGAATTCATCTGAATCTGCACTCCACGCAGGCTTTCGTTACACCACTGCTGAAAGTCGAAGTAATGCAATACTGGTTTTCAGTGGTCTGTTCACATTCGAAGCCGAGGCTTTTTACAGGCTATCCACTCAACACTGGTCAGCTCTTCATTTTCGTGTCCCCACAATCCAGATTTCAGAAATCATTGCAATCTCCACTACAGAATGTTCCATTCATTCACTGCGAGTCTGGAGTTTATCTGATTCTCCACTCCCGCCTGGTTAACATTACACCACTTGTGAATGTCCAAGTAAGCCAATGCTGGTTTTCAGAGGCCTGTTCATACTCGCAGCCGTGCTGTTTAATTGACAATTCACTCCACCCTGTTCAGCTCTTCATTGTCCCACCACACTACCAGCCTTCAGAAATCTTTGTTATCTCCACTACAGAATGTTCCATTCATTCACTGCGAATCTGGAATTCATCTGACTCTCAACTCCACGCAGGTTTTCATTACACCACTGTTGAATGTCCAAGTAACCCAATGCTGGTTTTCAGCGGCCTGTTCATATTCGCAGCCCTGCTGTTTACTTGGCTATCGATTCAAGCCTGGTCAGCTCTTCATTTTCCTGTCCACACAACACAGGCTTCAGAAATCATTGGAATCTCCTCTACAGAATGTTCCATTCATTCACTGCGAATGTGGAATTCAACTGACTCTCCACTCCATGCAGGTTTTCCTTACACCACTGATGAATGTCCAAGTAACCCAATGCTGGTTTTCAGCTGCATGTTCACACTCGCAGCCATGCTATACAATTGGCTTTCCACTAAATCCTGATTAGTTCTTGATTTTCCTTCCACACGACCCAGCCTTCAGAAATCGTTGGAATCTCCACTAGAGAATGTTCCATTCATTCACTGCGAATCTGGAATTCCTCTGAACCTCCACTCCCGGCAGGTTTTCGTTACACCACTGTTGAATGTCCAAGTAACCCAATGTTTTAAGTGTTTTCTTCACAAGCGCAGTGGTGCTGTTCAATTGGCTATCCACTCAACCCTGGCCAGCTCTACATTTTCCTGTCCACACCACAGAGACTGGAGAAATCATTGTTATCTCCACTACAGAATGTTCCATTCATTCACAGCGAATCTGGAATTCATCTGAATCTCCACTCCCGGCAGGTTTTCGTGACACCACTGGTAAATATCCAAGTAAGCCAATGCTGGTTTTAAGTGGCCTGCTCATACTCTCAGCCGTGCTGTTCAATTTGCTATCCACTCAACCCTCTTCAGCTCCATTTTCCTGTCCACATAACCCAAACTTCAGAAACAATTGGTATCTCCTCCACAGAATGTTCCATTCATTGACGGCAAATCTGAAATTCATCTAATTCTCAACTCCCGTCAGGTTTTCGTTACACCACTTGTGAATGTCCAATTAAGCCAAAGCTGGTTTTCAGTGGCCTGTTCTTACTACGAGACGTGCTGTTCATTTGGCTATCCATTCCACCCTGTTCAGCTCTACATTTTCGTGTCCACAAAACCCAGCCTTCAGAAATCATTGGAATCACCACTAGAGAATGTTCCATTCATTCACTGCGAATCTGGAATTCATCTGAATCTCCACTCCCGGCAGGTTTTCATTGCACCACTGCTGAATGTTCAAGTAACGCAATGATGGTTTTCAGCGGTCTATTCACACTCGAACCCGTGCTGTTCACGGTCTAGCGACTCAACACTGGTGAGTTCTTCTTTTTCCAGTTCAGACAATACAAACCTCAGAAACCATTGCAATCTACACTACAGAATGTTTCATTCATTCAGGCGAATCTTGAATTCATCTTGTTCTCCACTCCCAGCAGGTTTTCGTTTCACCACTGGTGAATGTCCAAGCAACCCAAGGCTGGTTTCAGCTGCGTGTTAACACTCGCAGCCGTGCTGTTCAATTGGCTATCCAGTGAACGCTGGTTAGCTCTTGATTTTCCTTCCACACACCGAGCCTTCAGAAATCATTCTTATCTCCACTTCAGAATGTTCCATTCGTTCCCTGCGAATCTGGAATTCCTCTGACTCTCCACACCAGGCAGATTTTCCTAACAACACTGGTGAATGACCAGGTAATCCAATGCTGGTTTTCAGCGGCTGTTCACACTCACAGCCTTGCTGTTCAATTGGCAATCCAGTCAAACCTAGTCAGCTCTTCATTTTCCTGTCCACACAACCCAGCGTTCAGAAATCATTGGAATCTCTACTACAGAAATTTCCATTCATTCACTGTGAATCTGGAAATACTCTGAATCTGCATTCCAGGAAGGCTTTCGTTACACCACTGATGAATGTCCAAGTAATGCAATGCTGCTTCTTAGTGGTCTGTTCACACTCGAAACCGTGCTGTTCATTGGCTATCCACTCAATATCGGTCAGCTCTTCAATATCCTGTCCAGACTATCCAGATTCCTAAATGTTGGCAATCACCACTACAGAATGTTCCATTCAATCACGCGAATCTGGAATTCATCAGAGTCTCCACTCCTGGAAGGTTTTCGTGACACCACTGGTAAATGTCCAAGGAAGACAATGCTGGTTTTAAGCCGCCTGCTAACACACTCAGCCGTGCTGTTCAATTTGCTATCCACCCAACCCTATTCAGCTCTACATTTTCCTGTCCTCATAACCCAACCTTCAGAAATAATTGGTATCTCCTCCACAGAATGTTCCGTTCATTCACTGCGAATCTTAAATTCATCTGACTCTCAACTCCCGGCGGGTTATCGTTACACCACTTGTGAATGTCCAAGTAAGCCAATGCTGGTTTTCAGTGGCCTGTTCATACTAAGAGACGTGCTGTTCATTTGGCTATCCACTCCACCCTGTTCAGCTCTACATTTTCGTGTCCACAAAACCCAGCCTTCAGAAATCATTGGAATCACCACTAGAGAATGTTCCATTCATTCACTGCGAATCTGGAATTCCTCTGAACCTCCACTCCTGGCAGGTTTTCGTTACGCCACTGGTGAATGTCCAAGTAACTCAATACTGGTTTTCAGAGGCATGTTCAACTCGCAGAAGTGCTGTTCAATGGGCTATCCACTCAATATTGGTCAGCTCTTCATTTTCCTCTCCACACAAACCAGCCTTCAGAAATCATTGGGCTCTCCACTACAGACTGTTCCATTCATTCACTGCGATTCTGCAATTCATCTGACTCTCCGCTCCAGGCAGGTTTTCATTACAGCACTGGTGAATGACCAAGTAATCCAATGCTGGTTTTCAGCCGCCTTTTCACACTCGCAGTGTGCTGTTCAATTGTCTATCCACTCAAACCTGGTCAGCCTTTCATTTTCTTTTCCACAATATCAGACTTCAGAAATCATTGGAATCGCCAGTACAGAATGTTCCATTCATTCACTGCCAATCTGGAATTCATCTGAATCTGCACTCCAGGTAGGCTTTCATTACACCACTTATGAATGTCCAAGTAACACAATGCTGGTTTTCAGCGGTCTGTTCACACTCTAAGCCCTGCTTTTTACTGGGTATCCACACAACTGTGGTCAGCTCTTCATTTTCATGTCCAAACAATCCAGACTTGAGAAATCATTGCAATCTCCAGTACAGAATGTTCCATTCATTCACTGCGAATCTGGAATTCAACTGAATCTCCACTACCTGCAGATTTATCTTACACCACTTGTGAATGTCCAAGTAAAACAATGCTGGTTTTCAGAGGCCTGTTCATGTTCGCAGTCGTGCTGTTCAATTGGCTATCCACTCAACCTGTTTTGCTCCTCATTTTCCTGTGCACACAACCCAGCCTTCAGAAATCATTGTAATCTCCACTACAGGATGTTCCATTCATTCACTGGGAATCTGGAATTCATCTGAATCTGCACTCCACGCAGGCTTTCGTTACACCACTGCTGAAAGTCGAAGTAATGCAATACTGGTTTTCAGTGGTCTGTTCACATTCGAAGCCGAGGCTTTTTACAGGCTATCCACTCAACACTGGTCAGCTCTTCATTTTCGTGTCCCCACAATCCAGATTTCAGAAATCATTGCAATCTCCACTACAGAATGTTCCATTCATTCACTGCGAGTCTGGAGTTTATCTGATTCTCCACTCCCGCCTGGTTAACATTACACCACTTGTGAATGTCCAAGTAAGCCAATGCTGGTTTTCAGAGGCCTGTTCATACTCGCAGCCGTGCTGTTTAATTGACAATTCACTCCACCCTGTTCAGCTCTTCATTGTCCCACCACACTACCAGCCTTCAGAAATCTTTGTTATCTCCACTCCAGAATGTTCCATTCATTCACTGCGAATCTGGAATTCATCTGACTCTCAACTCCACGCAGGTTTTCATTACACCACTGTTGAATGTCCAAGTAACCCAATGCTGGTTTTCAGCGGCCTGTTCATATTCGCAGCCCTGCTGTTTACTTGGCTATCGATTCAAGCCTGGTCAGCTCTTCATTTTCCTGTCCACACAACACAGGCTTCAGAAATCATTGGAATCTCCTCTACAGAATGTTCCATTCATTCACTGCGAATGTGGAATTCAACTGACTCTCCACTCCATGCAGGTTTTCCTTACACCACTGATGAATGTCCAAGTAACCCAATGCTGGTTTTCAGCTGCATGTTCACACTCGCAGCCATGCTATACAATTGGCTTTCCACTAAATCCTGATTAGTTCTTGATTTTCCTTCCACACGACCCAGCCTTCAGAAATCGTTGGAATCTCCACTAGAGAATGTTCCATTCATTCACTGCGAATCTGGAATTCCTCTGACCCTCCACTCCCGGCAGGTTTTCGTTACACCACTGTTGAATGTCCAAGTAACCCAATGTTTTAAGTGTTTTCTTCACAAGCGCAGTGGTGCTGTTCAATTGGCTATCCACTCAACCCTGGCCAGCTCTACATTTTCCTGTCCACACCACAGAGACTGGAGAAATCATTGTTATCTCCACTACAGAATGTTCCATTCATTCACAGCGAATCTGGAATTCATCTGAATCTCCACTCCCGGCAGGTTTTCGTGACACCACTGGTAAATATCCAAGTAAGCCAATGCTGGTTTTAAGTGGCCTGCTCATACTCTCAGCCGTGCTGTTCAATTTGCTATCCACTCAACCCTCTTCAGCTCCATTTTCCTGTCCACATAACCCAAACTTCAGAAACAATTGGTATCTCCTCCACAGAATGTTCCATTCATTGACGGCAAATCTGAAATTCATCTAATTCTCAACTCCCGTCAGGTTTTCGTTACACCACTTGTGAATGTCCAATTAAGCCAAAGCTGGTTTTCAGTGGCCTGTTCTTACTACGAGACGTGCTGTTCATTTGGCTATCCATTCCACCCTGTTCAGCTCTACATTTTCGTGTCCACAAAACCCAGCCTTCAGAAATCATTGGAATCACCACTAGAGAATGTTCCATTCATTCACTGCGAATCTGGAATTCATCTGAATCTCCACTCCCGGCAGGTTTTCATTGCACCACTGCTGAATGTTCAAGTAACGCAATGATGGTTTTCAGCGGTCTATTCACACTCGAACCCGTGCTGTTCACGGTCTAGCGACTCAACACTGGTGAGTTCTTCTTTTTCCCGTTCAGACAATACAAACCTCAGAAACCATTGCAATCTACACTACAGAATGTTTCATTCATTCAGGCGAATCTTGAATTCATCTTGTTCTCCACTCCCAGCAGGTTTTCGTTTCACCACTGGTGAATGTCCAAGCAACCCAAGGCTGGTTTCAGCTGCGTGTTAACACTCGCAGCCGTGCTGTTCAATTGGCTATCCAGTGAACGCTGGTTAGCTCTTGATTTTCCTTCCACACACCGAGCCTTCAGAAATCATTCTTATCTCCACTTCAGAATGTTCCATTCGTTCCCTGCGAATCTGGAATTACTCTGACTCTCCACACCAGGCAGATTTTCCTAACAACACTGGTGAATGACCAGGTAATCCAATGCTGGTTTTCAGCGGCTGTTCACACTCACAGCCTTGCTGTTCAATTGGCAATCCAGTCAAACCTAGTCAGCTCTTCATTTTCCTGTCCACACAACCCAGCGTTCAGAAATCATTGGCATCTCTACTACAGAAATTTCCATTCATTCACTGTGAATCTGGAAATACTCTGAATCTGCATTCCAGGAAGGCTTTCGTTACACCACTGATGAATGTCCAAGTAATGCAATGCTGCTTCTTAGTGGTCTGTTCACACTCGAAACCGTGCTGTTCATTGGCTATCCACTCAATATCGGTCAGCTCTTCAATATCCTGTCCAGACTATCCAGATTCCTAAATGTTGGCAATCACCACTACAGAATGTTCCATTCAATCACGCGAATCTGGAATTCATCAGAGTCTCCACTCCTGGAAGGTTTTCGTGACACCACTGGTAAATGTCCAAGGAAGACAATGCTGGTTTTAAGCCGCCTGCTAACACACTCAGCCGTGCTGTTCAATTTGCTATCCACCCAACCCTATTCAGCTCTACATTTTCCTGTCCTCATAACCCAACCTTCAGAAATAATTGGTATCTCCTCCACAGAATGTTCCGTTCATTCACTGCGAATCTTAAATTCATCTGACTCTCAACTCCCGGCGGGTTATCGTTACACCACTTGTGAATGTCCAAGTAAGCCAATGCTGGTTTTCAGTGGCCTGTTCATACTAAGAGACGTGCTGTTCATTTGGCTATCCACTCCACCCTGTTCAGCTCTACATTTTCGTGTCCACAAAACCCAGCCTTCAGAAATCATTGGAATCACCACTAGAGAATGTTCCATTCATTCACTGCGAATCTGGAATTCCTCTGAACCTCCACTCCTGGCAGGTTTTCGTTACGCCACTGGTGAATGTCCAAGTAACTCAATACTGGTTTTCAGAGGCATGTTCAACTCGCAGAAGTGCTGTTCAATGGGCTATCCACTCAATATTGGTCAGCTCTTCATTTTCCTCTCCACACAAACCAGCCTTCAGAAATCATTGGGCTCTCCACTACAGACTGTTCCATTCATTCACTGCGATTCTGCAATTCATCTGACTCTCCGCTCCAGGCAGGTTTTCATTACAGCACTGGTGAATGACCAAGTAATCCAATGCTGGTTTTCAGCCGCCTTTTCACACTCGCAGTGTGCTGTTCAATTGTCTATCCACTCAAACCTGGTCAGCCTTTCATTTTCTTTTCCACAATATCAGACTTCAGAAATCATTGGAATCGCCAGTACAGAATGTTCCATTCATTCACTGCCAATCTGGAATTCATCTGAATCTGCACTCCAGGTAGGCTTTCATTACACCACTTATGAATGTCCAAGTAACACAATGCTGGTTTTCAGCGGTCTGTTCACACTCTAAGCCCTGCTTTTTACTGGGTATCCACACAACTGTGGTCAGCTCTTCATTTTCATGTCCAAACAATCCAGACTTGAGAAATCATTGCAATCTCCAGTACAGAATGTTCCATTCATTCACTGCGAATCTGGAATTCAACTGAATCTCCACTACCTGCAGATTTATCTTACACCACTTGTGAATGTCCAAGTAAAACAATGCTGGTTTTCAGAGGCCTGTTCATGTTCGCAGTCGTGCTGTTCAATTGGCTATCCACTCAACCTGTTTTGCTCCTCATTTTCCTGTGCACACAACCCAGCCTTCAGAAATCATTGTAATCTCCACTACAGGATGTTCCATTCATTCACTGGGAATCTGGAATTCATCTGAATCTGCACTCCACGCAGGCTTTCGTTACACCACTGCTGAAAGTCGAAGTAATGCAATACTGGTTTTCAGTGGTCTGTTCACATTCGAAGCCGAGGCTTTTTACAGGCTATCCACTCAACACTGGTCAGCTCTTCATTTTCGTGTCCCCACAATCCAGATTTCAGAAATCATTGCAATCTCCACTACAGAATGTTCCATTCATTCACTGCGAGTCTGGAGTTTATCTGATTCTCCACTCCCGCCTGGTTAACATTACACCACTTGTGAATGTCCAAGTAAGCCAATGCTGGTTTTCAGAGGCCTGTTCATACTCGCAGCCGTGCTGTTTAATTGACAATTCACTCCACCCTGTTCAGCTCTTCATTGTCCCACCACACTACCAGCCTTCAGAAATCTTTGTTATCTCCACTACAGAATGTTCCATTCATTCACTGCGAATCTGGAATTCATCTGACTCTCAACTCCACGCAGGTTTTCATTACACCACTGTTGAATGTCCAAGTAACCCAATGCTGGTTTTCAGCGGCCTGTTCATATTCGCAGCCCTGCTGTTTACTTGGCTATCGATTCAAGCCTGGTCAGCTCTTCATTTTCCTGTCCACACAACACAGGCTTCAGAAATCATTGGAATCTCCTCTACAGAATGTTCCATTCATTCACTGCGAATGTGGAATTCAACTGACTCTCCACTCCATGCAGGTTTTCCTTACACCACTGATGAATGTCCAAGTAACCCAATGCTGGTTTTCAGCTGCATGTTCACACTCGCAGCCATGCTATACAATTGGCTTTCCACTAAATCCTGATTAGTTCTTGATTTTCCTTCCACACGACCCAGCCTTCAGAAATCGTTGGAATCTCCACTAGAGAATGTTCCATTCATTCACTGCGAATCTGGAATTCCTCTGACCCTCCACTCCCGGCAGGTTTTCGTTACACCACTGTTGAATGTCCAAGTAACCCAATGTTTTAAGTGTTTTCTTCACAAGCGCAGTGGTGCTGTTCAATTGGCTATCCACTCAACCCTGGCCAGCTCTACATTTTCCTGTCCACACCACAGAGACTGGAGAAATCATTGTTATCTCCACTACAGAATGTTCCATTCATTCACAGCGAATCTGGAATTCATCTGAATCTCCACTCCCGGCAGGTTTTCGTGACACCACTGGTAAATATCCAAGTAAGCCAATGCTGGTTTTAAGTGGCCTGCTCATACTCTCAGCCGTGCTGTTCAATTTGCTATCCACTCAACCCTCTTCAGCTCCATTTTCCTGTCCACATAACCCAAACTTCAGAAACAATTGGTATCTCCTCCACAGAATGTTCCATTCATTGACGGCAAATCTGAAATTCATCTAATTCTCAACTCCCGTCAGGTTTTCGTTACACCACTTGTGAATGTCCAATTAAGCCAAAGCTGGTTTTCAGTGGCCTGTTCTTACTACGAGACGTGCTGTTCATTTGGCTATCCATTCCACCCTGTTCAGCTCTACATTTTCGTGTCCACAAAACCCAGCCTTCAGAAATCATTGGAATCACCACTAGAGAATGTTCCATTCATTCACTGCGAATCTGGAATTCATCTGAATCTCCACACCCGGCAGGTTTTCATTGCACCACTGCTGAATGTTCAAGTAACGCAATGATGGTTTTCAGCGGTCTATTCACACTCGAACCCGTGCTGTTCACGGTCTAGCGACTCAACACTGGTGAGTTCTTCTTTTTCCAGTTCAGACAATACAAACCTCAGAAACCATTGCAATCTACACTACAGAATGTTTCATTCATTCAGGCGAATCTTGAATTCATCTTGTTCTCCACTCCCAGCAGGTTTTCGTTTCACCACTGGTGAATGTCCAAGCAACCCAAGGCTGGTTTCAGCTGCGTGTTAACACTCGCAGCCGTGCTGTTCAATTGGCTATCCAGTGAACGCTGGTTAGCTCTTGATTTTCCTTCCACACACCGAGCCTTCAGAAATCATTCTTATCTCCACTTCAGAATGTTCCATTCGTTCCCTGCGAATCTGGAATTCCTCTGACTCTCCACACCAGGCAGATTTTCCTAACAACACTGGTGAATGACCAGGTAATCCAATGCTGGTTTTCAGCGGCTGTTCACACTCACAGCCTTGCTGTTCAATTGGCAATCCAGTCAAACCTAGTCAGCTCTTCATTTTCCTGTCCACACAACCCAGCGTTCAGAAATCATTGGCATCTCTACTACAGAAATTTCCATTCATTCACTGTGAATCTGGAAATACTCTGAATCTGCATTCCAGGAAGGCTTTCGTTACACCACTGATGAATGTCCAAGTAATGCAATGCTGCTTCTTAGTGGTCTGTTCACACTCGAAACCGTGCTGTTCATTGGCTATCCACTCAATATCGGTCAGCTCTTCAATATCCTGTCCAGACTATCCAGATTCCTAAATGTTGGCAATCACCACTACAGAATGTTCCATTCAATCACGCGAATCTGGAATTCATCAGAGTCTCCACTCCTGGAAGGTTTTCGTGACACCACTGGTAAATGTCCAAGGAAGACAATGCTGGTTTTAAGCCGCCTGCTAACACACTCAGCCGTGCTGTTCAATTTGCTATCCACCCAACCCTATTCAGCTCTACATTTTCCTGTCCTCATAACCCAACCTTCAGAAATAATTGGTATCTCCTCCACAGAATGTTCCGTTCATTCACTGCGAATCTTAAATTCATCTGACTCTCAACTCCCGGCGGGTTATCGTTACACCACTTGTGAATGTCCAAGTAAGCCAATGCTGGTTTTCAGTGGCCTGTTCATACTAAGAGACGTGCTGTTCATTTGGCTATCCACTCCACCCTGTTCAGCTCTACATTCTCGTGTCCACAAAACCCAGCCTTCAGAAATCATTGGAATCACCACTAGAGAATGTTCCATTCATTCACTGCGAATCTGGAATTCATCTGAACCTCCACTCCTGGCAGGTTTTCGTTACGCCACTGGTGAATGTCCAAGTAACTCAATACTGGTTTTCAGAGGCATGTTCAACTCGCAGAAGTGCTGTTCAATGGGCTATCCACTCAATATTGGTCAGCTCTTCATTTTCCTCTCCACACAAACCAGCCTTCAGAAATCATTGGGCTCTCCACTACAGACTGTTCCATTCATTCACTGCGATTCTGCAATTCATCTGACTCTCCGCTCCAGGCAGGTTTTCATTACAGCACTGGTGAATGACCAAGTAATCCAATGCTGGTTTTCAGCCGCCTTTTCACACTCGCAGTGTGCTGTTCAATTGTCTATCCACTCAAACCTGGTCAGCCTTTCATTTTCTTTTCCACAATATCAGACTTCAGAAATCATTGGAATCGCCAGTACAGAATGTTCCATTCATTCACTGCCAATCTGGAATTCATCTGAATCTGCACTCCAGGTAGGCTTTCATTACACCACTTATGAATGTCCAAGTAACACAATGCTGGTTTTCAGCGGTCTGTTCACACTCTAAGCCCTGCTTTTTACTGGGTATCCACACAACTGTGGTCAGCTCTTCATTTTCATGTCCAAACAATCCAGACTTGAGAAATCATTGCAATCTCCAGTACAGAATGTTCCATTCATTCACTGCGAATCTGGAATTCAACTGAATCTCCACTACCTGCAAATTTATCTTACACCACTTGTGAATGTCCAAGTAAAACAATGCTGGTTTTCAGAGGCCTGTTCATGTTCGCAGTCATGCTGTTCAATTGGCTATCCACTCAACCTGTTTTGCTCCTCATTTTCCTGTGCACACAACCCAGCCTTCAGAAATCATTGTAATCTCCACTACAGGATGTTCCATTCATTCACTGGGAATCTGGAATTCATCTGAATCTGCACTCCACGCAGGCTTTCGTTACACCACTGCTGAAAGTCGAAGTAATGCAATACTGGTTTTCAGTGGTCTGTTCACATTCGAAGCCGAGGCTTTTTACAGGCTATCCACTCAACACTGGTCAGCTCTTCATTTTCGTGTCCCCACAATCCAGATTTCAGAAATCATTGCAATCTCCACTACAGAATGTTCCATTCATTCACTGCGAGTCTGGAGTTTATCTGATTCTCCACTCCCGCCTGGTTAACATTACACCACTTGTGAATGTCCAAGTAAGCCAATGCTGGTTTTCAGAGGCCTGTTCATACTCGCAGCCGTGCTGTTTAATTGACAATTCACTCCACCCTGTTCAGCTCTTCATTGTCCCACCACACTACCAGCCTTCAGAAATCTTTGTTATCTCCACTACAGAACGTTCCATTCATTCACTGCGAATCTGGAATTCATCTGACTCTCAACTCCACGCAGGTTTTCATTACACCACTGTTGAATGTCCAAGTAACCCAATGCTGGTTTTCAGCGGCCTGTTCATATTCGCAGCCCTGCTGTTTACTTGGCTATCGATTCAAGCCTGGTCAGCTCTTCATTTTCCTGTCCACACAACACAGGCTTCAGAAATCATTGGAATCTCCTCTACAGAATGTTCCATTCATTCACTGCGAATGTGGAATTCAACTGACTCTCCACTCCATGCAGGTTTTCCTTACACCACTGATGAATGTCCAAGTAACCCAATGCTGGTTTTCAGCTGCATGTTCACACTCGCAGCCATGCTATACAATTGGCTTTCCACTAAATCCTGATTAGTTCTTGATTTTCCTTCCACACGACCCAGCCTTCAGAAATCGTTGGAATCTCCACTAGAGAATGTTCCATTCATTCACTGCGAATCTGGAATTCCTCTGAACCTCCACTCCCGGCAGGTTTTCGTTACACCACTGTTGAATGTCCAAGTAACCCAATGTTTTAAGTGTTTTCTTCACAAGCGCAGTGGTGCTGTTCAATTGGCTATCCACTCAACCCTGGCCAGCTCTACATTTTCCTGTCCACACCACAGAGACTGGAGAAATCATTGTTATCTCCACTACAGAATGTTCCATTCATTCACAGCGAATCTGGAATTCATCTGAATCTCCACTCCCGGCAGGTTTTCGTGACACCACTGGTAAATATCCAAGTAAGCCAATGCTGGTTTTAAGTGGCCTGCTCATACTCTCAGCCGTGCTGTTCAATTTGCTATCCACTCAACCCTCTTCAGCTCCATTTTCCTGTCCACATAACCCAAACTTCAGAAACAATTGGTATCTCCTCCACAGAATGTTCCATTCATTGACGGCAAATCTGAAATTCATCTAATTCTCAACTCCCGTCAGGTTTTCGTTACACCACTTGTGAATGTCCAATTAAGCCAAAGCTGGTTTTCAGTGGCCTGTTCTTACTACGAGACGTGCTGTTCATTTGGCTATCCATTCCACCCTGTTCAGCTCTACATTTTCGTGTCCACAAAACCCAGCCTTCAGAAATCATTGGAATCACCACTAGAGAATGTTCCATTCATTCACTGCGAATCTGGAATTCATCTGAATCTCCACACCCGGCAGGTTTTCATTGCACCACTGCTGAATGTTCAAGTAACGCAATGATGGTTTTCAGCGGTCTATTCACACTCGAACCCGTGCTGTTCACGGTCTAGCGACTCAACACTGGTGAGTTCTTCTTTTTCCAGTTCAGACAATACAAACCTCAGAAACCATTGCAATCTACACTACAGAATGTTTCATTCATTCAGGCGAATCTTGAATTCATCTTGTTCTCCACTCCCAGCAGGTTTTCGTTTCACCACTGGTGAATGTCCAAGCAACCCAAGGCTGGTTTCAGCTGCGTGTTAACACTCGCAGCCGTGCTGTTCAATTGGCTATCCAGTGAACGCTGGTTAGCTCTTGATTTTCCTTCCACACACCGAGCCTTCAGAAATCATTCTTATCTCCACTTCAGAATGTTCCATTCGTTCCCTGCGAATCTGGAATTCCTCTGACTCTCCACACCAGGCAGATTTTCCTAACAACACTGGTGAATGACCAGGTAATCCAATGCTGGTTTTCAGCGGCTGTTCACACTCACAGCCTTGCTGTTCAATTGGCAATCCAGTCAAACCTAGTCAGCTCTTCATTTTCCTGTCCACACAACCCAGCGTTCAGAAATCATTGGCATCTCTACTACAGAAATTTCCATTCATTCACTGTGAATCTGGAAATACTCTGAATCTGCATTCCAGGAAGGCTTTCGTTACACCACTGATGAATGTCCAAGTAATGCAATGCTGCTTCTTAGTGGTCTGTTCACACTCGAAACCGTGCTGTTCATTGGCTATCCACTCAATATCGGTCAGCTCTTCAATATCCTGTCCAGACTATCCAGATTCCTAAATGTTGGCAATCACCACTACAGAATGTTCCATTCAATCACGCGAATCTGGAATTCATCAGAGTCTCCACTCCTGGAAGGTTTTCGTGACACCACTGGTAAATGTCCAAGGAAGACAATGCTGGTTTTAAGCCGCCTGCTAACACACTCAGCCGTGCTGTTCAATTTGCTATCCACCCAACCCTATTCAGCTCTACATTTTCCTGTCCTCATAACCCAACCTTCAGAAATAATTGGTATCTCCTCCACAGAATGTTCCGTTCATTCACTGCGAATCTTAAATTCATCTGACTCTCAACTCCCGGCGGGTTATCGTTACACCACTTGTGAATGTCCAAGTAAGCCAATGCTGGTTTTCAGTGGCCTGTTCATACTAAGAGACGTGCTGTTCATTTGGCTATCCACTCCACCCTGTTCAGCTCTACATTTTCGTGTCCACAAAACCCAGCCTTCAGAAATCATTGGAATCACCACTAGAGAATGTTCCATTCATTCACTGCGAATCTGGAATTCCTCTGAACCTCCACTCCTGGCAGGTTTTCGTTACGCCACTGGTGAATGTCCAAGTAACTCAATACTGGTTTTCAGAGGCATGTTCAACTCGCAGAAGTGCTGTTCAATGGGCTATCCACTCAATATTGGTCAGCTCTTCATTTTCCTCTCCACACAAACCAGCCTTCAGAAATCATTGGGCTCTCCACTACAGACTGTTCCATTCATTCACTGCGATTCTGCAATTCATCTGACTCTCCGCTCCAGGCAGGTTTTCATTACAGCACTGGTGAATGACCAAGTAATCCAATGCTGGTTTTCAGCCGCCTTTTCACACTCGCAGTGTGCTGTTCAATTGTCTATCCACTCAAACCTGGTCAGCCTATCATTTTCTTTTCCACAATATCAGACTTCAGAAATCATTGGAATCGCCAGTACAGAATGTTCCATTCATTCACTGCCAATCTGGAATTCATCTGAATCTGCACTCCAGGTAGGCTTTCATTACACCACTTATGAATGTCCAAGTAACACAATGCTGGTTTTCAGCGGTCTGTTCACACTCTAAGCCCTGCTTTTTACTGGGTATCCACACAACTGTGGTCAGCTCTTCATTTTCATGTCCAAACAATCCAGACTTGAGAAATCATTGCAATCTCCAGTACAGAATGTTCCATTCATTCACTGCGAATCTGGAATTCAACTGAATCTCCACTACCTGCAGATTTATCTTACACCACTTGTGAATGTCCAAGTAAAACAATGCTGGTTTTCAGAGGCCTGTTCATGTTCGCAGTCGTGCTGTTCAATTGGCTATACACTCAACCTGTTTTGCTCCTCATTTTCCTGTGCACACAACCCAGCCTTCAGAAATCATTGTAATCTCCACTACAGGATGTTCCATTCATTCACTGGGAATCTGGAATTCATCTGAATCTGCACTCCACGCAGGCTTTCGTTACACCACTGCTGAAAGTCGAAGTAATGCAATACTGGTTTTCAGTGGTCTGTTCACATTCGAAGCCGAGGCTTTTTACAGGCTATCCACTCAACACTGGTCAGCTCTTCATTTTCGTGTCCCCACAATCCAGATTTCAGAAATCATTGCAATCTCCACTACAGAATGTTCCATTCATTCACTGCGAGTCTGGAGTTTATCTGATTCTCCACTCCCGCCTGGTTAACATTACACCACTTGTGAATGTCCAAGTAAGCCAATGCTGGTTTTCAGAGGCCTGTTCATACTCGCAGCCGTGCTGTTTAATTGACAATTCACTCCACCCTGTTCAGCTCTTCATTGTCCCACCACACTACCAGCCTTCAGAAATCTTTGTTATCTCCACTACAGAATGTTCCATTCATTCACTGCGAATCTGGAATTCATCTGACTCTCAACTCCACGCAGGTTTTCATTACACCACTGTTGAATGTCCAAGTAATCCAATGCTGGTTTTCAGCGGCCTGTTCATATTCGCAGCCCTGCTGTTTACTTGGCTATCGATTCAAGCCTGGTCAGCTCTTCATTTTCCTGTCCACACAACACAAGCTTCAGAAATCATTGGAATCTCCTCTACAGAATGTTCCATTCATTCACTGCGAATGTGGAATTCAACTGACTCTCCACTCCATGCAGGTTTTCCTTACACCACTGATGAATGTCCAAGTAACCCAATGCTGGTTTTCAGCTGCATGTTCACACTCGCAGCCATGCTATACAATTGGCTTTCCACTAAATCCTGATTAGTTCTTGATTTACCTTCCACACGACCCAGCCTTCAGAAATCGTTGGAATCTCCACTAGAGAATGTTCCATTCATTCACTGCGAATCTGGAATTCCTCTCAACCTCCACTCCCGGCAGGTTTTCGTTACACCACTGTTGAATGTCCAAGTAACCCAATGTTTTAAGTGTTTTCTTCACAAGCGCAGTGGTGCTGTTCAATTGGCTATCCACTCAACCCTGGCCAGCTCTACATTTTCCTGTCCACACCACAGAGACTGGAGAAATCATTGTTATCTCCACTACAGAATGTTCCATTCATTCACAGCGAATCTGGAATTCATCTGAATCTCCACTCCCGGCAGGTTTTCGTGACACCACTGGTAAATATCCAAGTAAGCCAATGCTGGTTTTAAGTGGCCTGCTCATACTCTCAGCCGTGCTGTTCAATTTGCTATCCACTCAACCCTCTTCAGCTCCATTTTCCTGTCCACATAACCCAAACTTCAGAAACAATTGGTATCTCCTCCACAGAATGTTCCATTCATTGACGGCAAATCTGAAATTCATCTAATTCTCAACTCCCGTCAGGTTTTCGTTACACCACTTGTGAATGTCCAATTAAGCCAAAGCTGGTTTTCAGTGGCCTGTTCTTACTACGAGACGTGCTGTTCATTTGGCTATCCATTCCACCCTGTTCAGCTCTACATTTTCGTGTCCACAAAACCCAGCCTTCAGAAATCATTGGAATCACCACTAGAGAATGTTCCATTCATTCACTGCGAATCTGGAATTCATCTGAATCTCCACTCCCGGCAGGTTTTCATTGCACCACTGCTGAATGTTCAAGTAACGCAATGATGGTTTTCAGCGGTCTATTCACACTCGAACCCGTGCTGTTCACGGTCTAGCGACTCAACACTGGTGAGTTCTTCTTTTTCCAGTTCAGACAATACAAACCTCAGAAACCATTGCAATCTACACTACAGAATGTTTCATTCATTCAGGCGAATCTTGAATTCATCTTGTTCTCCACTCCCAGCAGGTTTTCGTTTCACCACTGGTGAATGTCCAAGCAACCCAAGGCTGGTTTCAGCTGCGTGTTAACACTCGCAGCCGTGCTGTTCAATTGGCTATCCAGTGAACGCTGGTTAGCTCTTGATTTTCCTTCCACACACCGAGCCTTCAGAAATCATTCTTATCTCCACTTCAGAGTGTTCCATTCGTTCCCTGCGAATCTGGAATTCCTCTGACTCTCCACACCAGGCAGATTTTCCTAACAACACTGGTGAATGACCAGGTAATCCAATGCTGGTTTTCAGCGGCTGTTCACACTCACAGCCTTGCTGTTCAATTGGCAATCCAGTCAAACCTAGTCAGCTCTTCATTTTCCTGTCCACACAACCCAGCGTTCAGAAATCATTGGAATCTCTACTACAGAAATTTCCATTCATTCACTGTGAATCTGGAAATAATCTGAATCTGCATTCCAGGAAGGCTTTTGTTACACCACTGATGAATGTCCAAGTAATGCAATGCTGCTTCTTAGTGGTCTGTTCACACTCGAAACCGTGCTGTTCATTGGCTATCCACTCAATATCGGTCAGCTCTTCAATATCCTGTCCAGACTATCCAGATTCCTAAATGTTGGCAATCACCACTACAGAATGTTCCATTCAATCACGCGAATCTGGAATTCATCAGAGTCTCCACTCCTGGAAGGTTTTCGTGACACCACTGGTAAATGTCCAAGGAAGACAATGCTGGTTTTAAGCCGCCTGCTAACACACTCAGCCGTGCTGTTCAATTTGCTATCCACCCAACCCTATTCAGCTCTACATTTTCCTGTCCTCATAACCCAACCTTCAGAAATAATTGGTATCTCCTCCACAGAATGTTCCGTTCATTCACTGCGAATCTTAAATTCATCTGACTCTCAACTCCCGGCGGGTTATCGTTACACCACTTGTGAATGTCCAAGTAAGCCAATGCTGGTTTTCAGTGGCCTGTTCATACTAAGAGACGTGCTGTTCATTTGGCTATCCACTCCACCCTGTTCAGCTCTACATTTTCGTGTCCACAAAACCCAGCCTTCAGAAATCATTGGAATCACCACTAGAGAATGTTCCATTCATTCACTGCGAATCTGGAATTCCTCTGAACCTCCACTCCTGGCAGGTTTTCGTTACGCCACTGGTGAATGTCCAAGTAACTCAATACTGGTTTTCAGAGGCATGTTCAACTCGCAGAAGTGCTGTTCAATGGGCTATCCACTCAATATTGGTCAGCTCTTCATTTTCCTCTCCACACAAACCAGCCTTCAGAAATCATTGGGCTCTCCACTACAGACTGTTCCATTCATTCACTGCGATTCTGCAATTCATCTGACTCTCCGCTCCAGGCAGGTTTTCATTACAGCACTGGTGAATGACCAAGTAATCCAATGCTGGTCTTCAGCCGCCTTTTCACACTCGCAGTGTGCTGTTAAATTGTCTATCCACTCAAACCTGGTCAGCCTATCATTTTCTTTTCCACAATATCAGACTTCAGAAATCATTGGAATCGCCAGTACAGAATGTTCCATTCATTCACTGCCAATCTGGAATTCATCTGAATCTGCACTCCAGGTAGGCTTTCATTACACCACTTATGAATGTCCAAGTAACACAATGCTGGTTTTCAGCGGTCTGTTCACACTCTAAGCCCTGCTTTTTACTGGGTATCCACACAACTGTGGTCAGCTCTTCATTTTCATGTCCAAACAATCCAGACTTGAGAAATCATTGCAATCTCCAGTACAGAATGTTCCATTCATTCACTGCGAATCTGGAATTCAACTGAATCTCCACTACCTGCAGATTTATCTTACACCACTTGTGAATGTCCAAGTAAAACAATGCTGGTTTTCAGAGGCCTGTTCATGTTCGCAGTCGTGCTGTTCAATTGGCTATCCACTCAACCTGTTTTGCTCCTCATTTTCCTGTGCACACAACCCAGCCTTCAGAAATCATTGTAATCTCCACTACAGGATGTTCCATTCATTCACTGGGAATCTGGAATTCATCTGAATCTGCACTCCACGCAGGCTTTCGTTACACCACTGCTGAAAGTCGAAGTAATGCAATACTGGTTTTCAGTGGTCTGTTCACATTCGAAGCCGAGGCTTTTTACAGGCTATCCACTCAACACTGGTCAGCTCTTCATTTTCGTGTCCCCACAATCCAGATTTCAGAAAACATTGCAATCTCCACTACAGAATGTTCCATTCATTCACTGCGAGTCTGGAGTTTATCTGATTCTCCACTCCCGCCTGGTTAACATTACACCACTTGTGAATGTCCAAGTAAGCCAATGCTGGTTTTCAGAGGCCTGTTCATACTCGCAGCCGTGCTGTTTAATTGACAATTCACTCCACCCTGTTCAGCTCTTCATTGTCCCACCACACTACCAGCCTTCAGAAATCTTTGTTATCTCCACTACAGAATGTTCCATTCATTCACTGCGAATCTGGAATTCATCTGACTCTCAACTCCACGCAGGTTTTCATTACACCACTGTTGAATGTCCAAGTAACCCAATGCTGGTTTTCAGCGGCCTGTTCATATTCGCAGCCCTGCTGTTTACTTGGCTATCGATTCAAGCCTGGTCAGCTCTTCATTTTCCTGTCCACACAACACAGGCTTCAGAAATCATTGGAATCTCCTCTACAGAATGTTCCATTCATTCACTGCGAATGTGGAATTCAACTGACTCTCCACTCCATGCAGGTTTTCCTTACACCACTGATGAATGTCCAAGTAACCCAATGCTGGTTTTCAGCTGCATGTTCACACTCGCAGCCATGCTATACAATTGGCTTTCCACTAAATCCTGATTAGTTCTTGATTTACCTTCCACACGACCCAGCCTTCAGAAATCGTTGGAATCTCCACTAGAGAATGTTCCATTCATTCACTGCGAATCTGGAATTCCTCTGAACCTCCACTCCCGGCAGGTTTTCGTTACACCACTGTTGAATGTCCAAGTAACCCAATGTTTTAAGTGTTTTCTTCACAAGCGCAGTGGTGCTGTTCAATTGGCTATCCACTCAACCCTGGCCAGCTCTACATTTTCCTGTCCACACCACAGAGACTGGAGAAATCATTGTTATCTCCACTACAGAATGTTCCATTCATTCACAGCGAATCTGGAATTCATCTGAATCTCCACTCCCGGCAGGTTTTCGTGACACCACTGGTAAATATCCAAGTAAGCCAATGCTGGTTTTAAGTGGCCTGCTCATACTCTCAGCCGTGCTGTTCAATTTGCTATCCACTCAACCCTCTTCAGCTCCATTTTCCTGTCCACATAACCCAAACTTCGGAAACAATTGGTATCTCCTCCACAGAATGTTCCATTCATTGACGGCAAATCTGAAATTCATCTAATTCTCAACTCCCGTCAGGTTTTCGTTACACCACTTGTGAATGTCCAATTAAGCCAAAGCTGGTTTTCAGTGGCCTGTTCTTACTACGAGACGTGCTGTTCATTTGGCTATCCATTCCACCCTGTTCAGCTCTACATTTTCGTGTCCACAAAACCCAGCCTTCAGAAATCATTGGAATCACCACTAGAGAATGTTCCATTCATTCACTGCGAATCTGGAATTCATCTGAATCTCCACTCCCGGCAGGTTTTCATTGCACCACTGCTGAATGTTCAAGTAACGCAATGATGGTTTTCAGTGGTCTATTCACACTCGAACCCGTACTGTTCACGGTCTAGCGACTCAACACTGGTGAGTTCTTCTTTTTCCAGTTCAGACAATACAAACCTCAGAAACCATTGCAATCTACACTACAGAATGTTTCATTCATTCAGGCGAATCTTGAATTCATCTTGTTCTCCACTCCCAGCAGGTTTTCGTTTCACCACTGGTGAATGTCCAAGCAACCCAAGGCTGGTTTCAGCTGCGTGTTAACACTCGCAGCCGTGCTGTTCAATTGGCTATCCAGTGAACGCTGGTTAGCTCTTGATTTTCCTTCCACACACCGAGCCTTCAGAAATCATTCTTATCTCCACTTCAGAGTGTTCCATTCGTTCCCTGCGAATCTGGAATTCCTCTGACTCTCCACACCAGGCAGATTTTCCTAACAACACTGGTGAATGACCAGGTAATCCAATGCTGGTTTTCAGCGGCTGTTCACACTCACAGCCTTGCTGTTCAATTGGCAATCCAGTCAAACCTAGTCAGCTCTTCATTTTCCTGTCCACACAACCCAGCGTTCAGAAATCATTGGAATCTCTACTACAGAAATTTCCATTCATTCACTGTGAATCTGGAAATACTCTGAATCTGCATTCCAGGAAGGCTTTCGTTACACCACTGATGAATGTCCAAGTAATGCAATGCTGCTTCTTAGTGGTCTGTTCACACTCGAAACCGTGCTGTTCATTGGCTATCCACTCAATATCGGTCAGCTCTTCAATATCCTGTCCAGACTATCCAGATTCCTAAATGTTGGCAATCACCACTACAGAATGTTCCATTCAATCACGCGAATCTGGAATTCATCAGAGTCTCCACTCCTGGAAGGTTTTCGTGACACCACTGGTAAATGTCCAAGGAAGACAATGCTGGTTTTAAGCCGCCTGCTAACACACTCAGCCGTGCTGTTCAATTTGCTATCCACCCAACCCTATTCAGCTCTACATTTTCCTGTCCTCATAACCCAACCTTCAGAAATAATTGGTATCTCCTCCACAGAATGTTCCGTTCATTCACTGCGAATCTTAAATTCATCTGACTCTCAACTCCCGGCGGGTTATCGTTACACCACTTGTGAATGTCCAAGTAAGCCAATGCTGGTTTTCAGTGGCCTGTTCATACTAAGAGACGTGCTGTTCATTTGGCTATCCACTCCACCCTGTTCAGCTCTACATTTTCGTGTCCACAAAACCCAGCCTTCAGAAATCATTGGAATCACCACTAGAGAATGTTCCATTCATTCACTGCGAATCTGGAATTCCTCTGAACCTCCACTCCTGGCAGGTTTTCGTTACGCCACTGGTGAATGTCCAAGTAACTCAATACTGGTTTTCAGAGGCATGTTCAACTCGCAGAAGTGCTGTTCAATGGGCTATCCACTCAATATTGGTGAGCTCTTCATTTTCCTCTCCACACAAACCAGCCTTCAGAAATCATTGGGCTCTCCACTACAGACTGTTCCATTCATTCACTGCGATTCTGCAATTCATCTGACTCTCCGCTCCAGGCAGGTTTTCATTACAGCACTGGTGAATGACCAAGTAATCCAATGCTGGTTTTCAGCCGCCTTTTCACACTCGCAGTGTGCTGTTCAATTGTCTATCCACTCAAACCTGGTCAGCCTTTCATTTTCTTTTCCACAATATCAGACTTCAGAAATCATTGGAATCGCCAGTACAGAATGTTCCATTCATTCACTGCCAATCTGGAATTCATCTGAATCTGCACTCCAGGTAGGCTTTCATTACACCACTTATGAATGTCCAAGTAACACAATGCTGGTTTTCAGCGGTCTGTTCACACTCTAAGCCCTGCTTTTTACTGGGTATCCACACAACTGTGGTCAGCTCTTCATTTTCATGTCCGAACAATCCAGACTTGAGAAATCATTGCAATCTCCAGTACAGAATGTTCCATTCATTAACTTCGAATCTGGAATTCAACTGAATCTCCACTACCTGCAGATTTATCTTACACCACTTGTGAATGTCCAAGTAAAACAATGCTGGTTTTCAGAGGCCTGTTCATGTTCGCAGTCGTGCTGTTCAATTGGCTATCCACTCGACCTGTTTTGCTCCTCATTTTCCTGTGCACACAACCCAGCCTTCAGAAATCATTGTAATCTCCACTACAGGATGTTCCATTCATTCACTGGGAATCTGGAATTCATCTGAATCTGCACTCCACGCAGGCTTTCGTTACACCACTGCTGAAAGTCGAAGTAATGCAATACTGGTTTTCAGTGGTCTGTTCACATTCGAAGCCGAGGCTTTTTACAGGCTATCCACTCAACACTGGTCAGCTCTTCATTTTCGTGTCCCCACAATCCAGATTTCAGAAATCATTGCAATCTCCACTACAGAATGTTCCATTCATTCACTGCGAGTCTGGAGTTTATCTGATTCTCCACTCCCGCCTGGTTAACATTACACCACTTGTGAATGTCCAAGTAAGCCAATGCTGGTTTTCAGAGGCCTGTTCATACTCGCAGCCGTGCTGTTTAATTGACAATTCACTCCACCCTGTTCAGCTCTTCATTGTCCCACCACACTACCAGCCTTCAGAAATCTTTGTTATCTCCACTACAGAATGTTCCATTCATTCACTGCGAATCTGGAATTCATCTGACTCTCAACTCCACGCAGGTTTTCATTACACCACTGTTGAATGTCCAAGTAACCCAATGCTGGTTTTCAGCGGCCTGTTCATATTCGCAGCCCTGCTGTTTACTTGGCTATCGATTCAAGCCTGGTCAGCTCTTCATTTTCCTGTCCACACAACACAGGCTTCAGAAATCATTGGAATCTCCTCTACAGAATGTTCCATTCATTCACTGCGAATGTGGAATTCAACTGACTCTCCACTCCATGCAGGTTTTCCTTACACCACTGATGAATGTCCAAGTAACCCAATGCTGGTTTTCAGCTGCATGTTCACACTCGCAGCCATGCTATACAATTGGCTTTCCACTAAATCCTGATTAGTTCTTGATTTTCCTTCCACACGACCCAGCCTTCAGAAATCGTTGGAATCTCCACTAGAGAATGTTCCATTCATTCACTGCGAATCTGGAATTCCTCTGAACCTCCACTCCCGGCAGGTTTTCGTTACACCACTGTTGAATGTCCAAGTAACCCAATGTTTTAAGTGTTTTCTTCACAAGCGCAGTGGTGCTGTTCAATTGGCTATCCACTCAACCCTGGCCAGCTCTACATTTTCCTGTCCACACCACAGAGACTGGAGAAATCATTGTTATCTCCACTACAGAATGTTCCATTCATTCACAGCGAATCTGGAATTCATCTGAATCTCCACTCCCGGCAGGTTTTCGTGACACCACTGGTAAATATCCAAGTAAGCCAATGCTGGTTTTAAGTGGCCTGCTCATACTCTCAGCCGTGCTGTTCAATTTGCTATCCACTCAACCCTCTTCAGCTCCATTTTCCTGTCCACATAACCCAAACTTCAGAAACAATTGGTATCTCCTCCACAGAATGTTCCATTCATTGACGGCAAATCTGAAATTCATCTAATTCTCAACTCCCGTCAGGTTTTCGTTACACCACTTGTGAATGTCCAATTAAGCCAAAGCTGGTTTTCAGTGGCCTGTTCTTACTACGAGACGTGCTGTTCATTTGGCTATCCATTCCACCCTGTTCAGCTCTACATTTTCGTGTCCACAAAACCCAGCCTTCAGAAATCATTGGAATCACCACTAGAGAATGTTCCATTCATTCACTGCGAATCTGGAATTCATCTGAATCTCCACTCCCGGCAGGTTTTCATTGCACCACTGCTGAATGTTCAAGTAACGCAATGATGGTTTTCAGCGGTCTATTCACACTCGAACCCGTGCTGTTCACGGTCTAGCGACTCAACACTGGTGAGTTCTTCTTTTTCCAGTTCAGACAATACAAACCTCAGAAACCATTGCAATCTACACTACAGAATGTTTCATTCATTCAGGCGAATCTTGAATTCATCTTGTTCTCCACTCCCAGCAGGTTTTCGTTTCACCACTGGTGAATGTCCAAGCAACCCAAGGCTGGTTTCAGCTGCGTGTTAACACTCGCAGCCGTGCTGTTCAATTGGCTATCCAGTGAACGCTGGTTAGCTCTTGATTTTCCTTCCACACACCGAGCCTTCAGAAATCATTCTTATCTCCACTTCAGAGTGTTCCATTCGTTCCCTGCGAATCTGGAATTCCTCTGACTCTCCACACCAGGCAGATTTTCCTAACAACACTGGTGAATGACCAGGTAATCCAATGCTGGTTTTCAGCGGCTGTTCACACTCACAGCCTTGCTGTTCAATTGGCAATCCAGTCAAATCTAGTCAGCTCTTCATTTTCCTGTCCACACAACCCAGCGTTCAGAAATCATTGGAATCTCTACTACAGAAATTTCCATTCATTCACTGTGAATCTGGAAATACTCTGAATCTGCATTCCAGGAAGGCTTTCGTTACACCACTGATGAATGTCCAAGTAATGCAATGCTGCTTCTTAGTGGTCTGTTCACACTCGAAACCGTGCTGTTCATTGGCTATCCACTCAATATCGGTCAGCTCTTCAATATCCTGTCCAGACTATCCAGATTCCTAAATGTTGGCAATCACCACTACAGAATGTTCCATTCAATCACGCGAATCTGGAATTCATCAGAGTCTCCACTCCTGGAAGGTTTTCGTGACACCACTGGTAAATGTCCAAGGAAGACAATGCTGGTTTTAAGCCGCCTGCTAACACACTCAGCCGTGCTGTTCAATTTGCTATCCACCCAACCCTATTCAGCTCTACATTTTCCTGTCCTCATAACCAAACCTTCAGAAGTAATTGGTATCTCCTCCACAGAATGTTCCGTTCATTCACTGCGAATCTTAAATTCATCTGACTCTCAACTCCCGGCGGGTTATCGTTACACCACTTGTGAATGTCCAAGTAAGCCAATGCTGGTTTTCAGTGGCCTGTTCATACTAAGAGACGTGCTGTTCATTTGGCTATCCACTCCACCCTGTTCAGCTCTACATTCTCGTGTCCACAAAACCCAGCCTTCAGAAATCATTGGAATCACCACTAGAGAATGTTCCATTCATTCACTGCGAATCTGGAATTCCTCTGAACCTCCACTCCTGGCAGGTTTTCGTTACGCCACTGGTGAATGTCCAAGTAACTCAATACTGGTTTTCAGAGGCATGTTCAACTCGCAGAAGTGCTGTTCAATGGGCTATCCACTCAATATTGGTCAGCTCTTCATTTTCCTCTCCACACAAACCAGCCTTCAGAAATCATTGGGCTCTCCACTACAGACTGTTCCATTCATTCACTGCGATTCTGCAATTCATCTGACTCTCCGCTCCAGGCAGGTTTTCATTACAGCACTGGTGAATGACCAAGTAATCCAATGCTGGTTTTCAGCCGCCTTTTCACACTCGCAGTGTGCTGTTCAATTGTCTATCCACTCAAACCTGGTCAGCCTTTCATTTTCTTTTCCACAATATCAGACTTCAGAAATCATTGGAATCGCCAGTACAGAATGTTCCATTCATTCACTGCCAATCTGGAATTCATCTGAATCTGCACTCCAGGTAGGCTTTCATTACACCACTTATGAATGTCCAAGTAACACAATGCTGGTTTTCAGCGGTCTGTTCACACTCTAAGCCCTGCTTTTTACTGGGTATCCACACAACTGTGGTCAGCTCTTCATTTTCATGTCCGAACAATCCAGACTTGAGAAATCATTGCAATCTCCAGTACAGAATGTTCCATTCATTCACTGCGAATCTGGAATTCAACTGAATCTCCACTACCTGCAGATTTATCTTACACCACTTGTGAATGTCCAAGTAAAACAATGCTGGTTTTCAGAGGCCTGTTCATGTTCGCAGTCGTGCTGTTCAATTGGCTATCCACTCAACCTGTTTTGCTCCTCATTTTCCTGTGCACACAACCCAGCCTTCAGAAATCATTGTAATCTCCACTACAGGATGTTCCATTCATTCACTGGGAATCTGGAATTCATCTGAATCTGCACTCCACGCAGGCTTTCGTTACACCACTGCTGAAAGTCGAAGTAATGCAATACTGGTTTTCAGTGGTCTGTTCACATTCGAAGCCGAGGCTTTTTACAGGCTATCCACTCAACACTGGTCAGCTCTTCATTTTCGTGTCCCCACAATCCAGATTTCAGAAATCATTGCAATCTCCACTACAGAATGTTCCATTCATTCACTGCGAGTCTGGAGTTTATCTGATTCTCCACTCCCGCCTGGTTAACATTACACCACTTGTGAATGTCCAAGTAAGCCAATGCTGGTTTTCAGAGGCCTGTTCATACTCGCAGCCGTGCTGTTTAATTGACAATTCACTCCACCCTGTTCAGCTCTTCATTGTCCCACCACACTACCAGCCTTCAGAAATCTTTGTTATCTCCACTACAGAATGTTCCATTCATTCACTGCGAATCTGGAATTCATCTGACTCTCAACTCCACGCAGGTTTTCATTACACCACTGTTGAATGTCCAAGTAACCCAATGCTGGTTTTCAGCGGCCTGTTCATATTCGCAGCCCTGCTGTTTACTTGGCTATCGATTCAAGCCTGGTCAGCTCTTCATTTTCCTGTCCACACAACACAGGCTTCAGAAATCATTGGAATCTCCTCTACAGAATGTTCCATTCATTCACTGCGAATGTGGAATTCAACTGACTCTCCACTCCATGCAGGTTTTCCTTACACCACTGATGAATGTCCAAGTAACCCAATGCTGGTTTTCAGCTGCATGTTCACACTCGCAGCCATGCTATACAATTGGCTTTCCACTAAATCCTGATTAGTTCTTGATTTTCCTTCCACACGACCCAGCCTTCAGAAATCGTTGGAATCTCCACTAGAGAATGTTCCATTCATTCACTGCGAATCTGGAATTCCTCTGAACCTCCACTCCCGGCAGGTTTTCGTTACACCACTGTTGAATGTCCAAGTAACCCAATGTTTTAAGTGTTTTCTTCACAAGCGCAGTGGTGCTGTTCAATTGGCTATCCACTCAACCCTGGCCAGCTCTACATTTTCCTGTCCACACCACAGAGACTGGAGAAATCATTGTTATCTCCACTACAGAATGTTCCATTCATTCACAGCGAATCTGGAATTCATCTGAATCTCCACTCCCGGCAGGTTTTCGTGACACCACTGGTAAATATCCAAGTAAGCCAATGCTGGTTTTAAGTGGCCTGCTCATACTCTCAGCCGTGCTGTTCAATTTGCTATCCACTCAACCCTCTTCAGCTCCATTTTCCTGTCCACATAACCCAAACTTCAGAAACAATTGGTATCTCCTCCACAGAATGTTCCATTCATTGACGGCAAATCTGAAATTCATCTAATTCTCAACTCCCGTCAGGTTTTCGTTACACCACTTGTGAATGTCCAATTAAGCCAAAGCTGGTTTTCAGTGGCCTGTTCTTACTACGAGACGTGCTGTTCATTTGGCTATCCATTCCACCCTGTTCAGCTCTACATTTTCGTGTCCACAAAACCCAGCCTTCAGAAATCATTGGAATCACCACTAGAGAATGTTCCATTCATTCACTGCGAATCTGGAATTCATCTGAATCTCCACTCCCGGCAGGTTTTCATTGCACCACTGCTGAATGTTCAAGTAACGCAATGATGGTTTTCAGCGGTCTATTCACACTCGAACCCGTGCTGTTCACGGTCTAGCGACTCAACACTGGTGAGTTCTTCTTTTTCCAGTTCAGACAATACAAACCTCAGAAACCATTGCAATCTACACTACAGAATGTTTCATTCATTCAGGCGAATCTTGAATTCATCTTGTTCTCCACTCCCAGCAGGTTTTCGTTTCACCACTGGTGAATGTCCAAGCAACCCAAGGCTGGTTTCAGCTGCGTGTTAACACTCGCAGCCGTGCTGTTCAATTGGCTATCCAGTGAACGCTGGTTAGCTCTTGATTTTCCTTCCACACACCGAGCCTTCAGAAATCATTCTTATCTCCACTTCAGAGTGTTCCATTCGTTCCCTGCGAATCTGGAATTCCTCTGACTCTCCACACCAGGCAGATTTTCCTAACAACACTGGTGAATGACCAGGTAATCCAATGCTGGTTTTCAGCGGCTGTTCACACTCACAGCCTTGCTGTTCAATTGGCAATCCAGTCAAATCTAGTCAGCTCTTCATTTTCCTGTCCACACAACCCAGCGTTCAGAAATCATTGGAATCTCTACTACAGAAATTTCCATTCATTCACTGTGAATCTGGAAATACTCTGAATCTGCATTCCAGGAAGGCTTTCGTTACACCACTGATGAATGTCCAAGTAATGCAATGCTGCTTCTTAGTGGTCTGTTCACACTCGAAACCGTGCTGTTCATTGGCTATCCACTCAATATCGGTCAGCTCTTCAATATCCTGTCCAGACTATCCAGATTCCTAAATGTTGGCAATCACCACTACAGAATGTTCCATTCAATCACGCGAATCTGGAATTCATCAGAGTCTCCACTCCTGGAAGGTTTTCGTGACACCACTGGTAAATGTCCAAGGAAGACAATGCTGGTTTTAAGCCGCCTGCTAACACACTCAGCCGTGCTGTTCAATTTGCTATCCACCCAACCCTATTCAGCTCTACATTTTCCTGTCCTCATAACCCAACCTTCAGAAATAATTGGTATCTCCTCCACAGAATGTTCCGTTCATTCACTGCGAATCTTAAATTCATCTGACTCTCAACTCCCGGCGGGTTATCGTTACACCACTTGTGAATGTCCAAGTAAGCCAATGCTGGTTTTCAGTGGCCTGTTCATACTAAGAGACGTGCTGTTCATTTGGCTATCCACTCCACCCTGTTCAGCTCTACATTTTCGTGTCCACAAAACCCAGCCTTCAGAAATCATTGGAATCACCACTAGAGAATGTTCCATTCATTCACTGCGAATCTGGAATTCCTCTGAACCTCCACTCCTGGCAGGTTTTCGTTACGCCACTGGTGAATGTCCAAGTAACTCAATACTGGTTTTCAGAGGCATGTTCAACTCGCAGAAGTGCTGTTCAATGGGCTATCCACTCAATATTGGTCAGCTCTTCATTTTCCTCTCCACACAAACCAGCCTTCAGAAATCATTGGGCTCTCCACTACAGACTGTTCCATTCATTCACTGCGATTCTGCAATTCATCTGACTCTCCGCTCCAGGCAGGTTTTCATTACAGCACTGGTGAATGACCAAGTAATCCAATGCTGGTTTTCAGCCGCCTTTTCACACTCGCAGTGTGCTGTTCAATTGTCTATCCACTCAAACCTGGTCAGCCTTTCATTTTCTTTTCCACAATATCAGACTTCAGAAATCATTGGAATCGCCAGTACAGAATGTTCCATTCATTCACTGCCAATCTGGAATTCATCTGAATCTGCACTCCAGGTAGGCTTTCATTACACCACTTATGAATGTCCAAGTAACACAATGCTGGTTTTCAGCGGTCTGTTCACACTCTAAGCCCTGCTTTTTACTGGGTATCCACACAACTGTGGTCAGCTCTTCATTTTCATGTCCGAACAATCCAGACTTGAGAAATCATTGCAATCTCCAGTACAGAATGTTCCATTCATTAACTTCGAATCTGGAATTCAACTGAATCTCCACTACCTGCAGATTTATCTTACACCACTTGTGAATGTCCAAGTAAAACAATGCTGGTTTTCAGAGGCCTGTTCATGTTCGCAGTCGTGCTGTTCAATTGGCTATCCACTCGACCTGTTTTGCTCCTCATTTTCCTGTGCACACAACCCAGCCTTCAGAAATCATTGTAATCTCCACTACAGGATGTTCCATTCATTCACTGGGAATCTGGAATTCATCTGAATCTGCACTCCACGCAGGCTTTCGTTACACCACTGCTGAAAGTCGAAGTAATGCAATACTGGTTTTCAGTGGTCTGTTCACATTCGAAGCCGAGGCTTTTTACAGGCTATCCACTCAACACTGGTCAGCTCTTCATTTTCGTGTCCCCACAATCCAGATTTCAGAAATCATTGCAATCTCCACTACAGAATGTTCCATTCATTCACTGCGAGTCTGGAGTTTATCTGATTCTCCACTCCCGCCTGGTTAACATTACACCACTTGTGAATGTCCAAGTAAGCCAATGCTGGTTTTCAGAGGCCTGTTCATACTCGCAGCCGTGCTGTTTAATTGACAATTTACTCCACCCTGTTCAGCTCTTCATTGTCCCACCACACTACCAGCCTTCAGAAATCTTTGTTATCTCCACTACAGAATGTTCCATTCATTCACTGCGAATCTGGAATTCATCTGACTCTCAACTCCACGCAGGTTTTCATTACACCACTGTTGAATGTCCAAGTAACCCAATGCTGGTTTTCAGCGGCCTGTTCATATTCGCAGCCCTGCTGTTTACTTGGCTATCGATTCAAGCCTGGTCAGCTCTTCATTTTCCTGTCCACACAACACAGGCTTCAGAAATCATTGGAATCTCCTCTACAGAATGTTCCATTCATTCACTGCGAATGTGGAATTCAACTGACTCTCCACTCCATGCAGGTTTTCCTTACACCACTGATGAATGTCCAAGTAACCCAATGCTGGTTTTCAGCTGCATGTTCACACTCGCAGCCATGCTATACAATTGGCTTTCCACTAAATCCTGATTAGTTCTTGATTTTCCTTCCACACGACCCAGCCTTCAGAAATCGTTGGAATCTCCACTAGAGAATGTTCCATTCATTCACTGCGAATCTGGAATTCCTCTGAACCTCCACTCCCGGCAGGTTTTCGTTACACCACTGTTGAATGTCCAAGTAACCCAATGTTTTAAGTGTTTTCTTCACAAGCGCAGTGGTGCTGTTCAATTGGCTATCCACTCAACCCTGGCCAGCTCTACATTTTCCTGTCCACACCACAGAGACTGGAGAAATCATTGTTATCTCCACTACAGAATGTTCCATTCATTCACAGCGAATCTGGAATTCATCTGAATCTCCACTCCCGGCAGGTTTTCGTGACACCACTGGTAAATATCCAAGTAAGCCAATGCTGGTTTTAAGTGGCCTGCTCATACTCTCAGCCGTGCTGTTCAATTTGCTATCCACTCAACCCTCTTCAGCTCCATTTTCCTGTCCACATAACCCAAACTTCAGAAACAATTGGTATCTCCTCCACAGAATGTTCCATTCATTGACGGCAAATCTGAAATTCATCTAATTCTCAACTCCCGTCAGGTTTTCGTTACACCACTTGTGAATGTCCAATTAAGCCAAAGCTGGTTTTCAGTGGCCTGTTCTTACTACGAGACGTGCTGTTCATTTGGCTATCCATTCCACCCTGTTCAGCTCTACATTTTCGTGTCCACAAAACCCAGCCTTCAGAAATCATTGGAATCACCACTAGAGAATGTTCCATTCATTCACTGCGAATCTGGAATTCATCTGAATCTCCACTCCCGGCAGGTTTTCATTGCACCACTGCTGAATGTTCAAGTAACGCAATGATGGTTTTCAGCGGTCTATTCACACTCGAACCCGTGCTGTTCACGGTCTAGCGACTCAACACTGGTGAGTTCTTCTTTTTCCAGTTCAGACAATACAAACCTCAGAAACCATTGCAATCTACACTACAGAATGTTTCATTCATTCAGGCGAATCTTGAATTCATCTTGTTCTCCACTCCCAGCAGGTTTTCGTTTCACCACTGGTGAATGTCCAAGCAACCCAAGGCTGGTTTCAGCTGCGTGTTAACACTCGCAGCCGTGCTGTTCAATTGGCTATCCAGTGAACGCTGGTTAGCTCTTGATTTTCCTTCCACACACCGAGCCTTCAGAAATCATTCTTATCTCCACTTCAGAGTGTTCCATTCGTTCCCTGCGAATCTGGAATTCCTCTGACTCTCCACACCAGGCAGATTTTCCTAACAACACTGGTGAATGACCAGGTAATCCAATGCTGGTTTTCAGCGGCTGTTCACACTCACAGCCTTGCTGTTCAATTGGCAATCCAGTCAAACCTAGTCAGCTCTTCATTTTCCTGTCCACACAACCCAGCGTTCAGAAATCATTGGAATCTCTACTACAGAAATTTCCATTCATTCACTGTGAATCTGGAAATACTCTGAATCTGCATTCCAGGAAGGCTTTCGTTACACCACTGATGAATGTCCAAGTAATGCAATGCTGCTTCTTAGTGGTCTGTTCACACTCGAAACCGTGCTGTTCATTGGCTATCCACTCAATATCGGTCAGCTCTTCAATATCCTGTCCAGACTATCCAGATTCCTAAATGTTGGCAATCACCACTACAGAATGTTCCATTCAATCACGCGAATCTGGAATTCATCAGAGTCTCCACTCCTGGAAGGTTTTCGTGACACCACTGGTAAATGTCCAAGGAAGACAATGCTGGTTTGAAGCCGCCTGCTAACACACTCAGCCGTGCTGTTCAATTTGCTATCCACCCAACCCTATTCAGCTCTACATTTTCCTGTCCTCATAACCCAACCTTCAGAAATAATTGGTATCTCCTCCACAGAATGTTCCGTTCATTCACTGCGAATCTTAAATTCATCTGACTCTCAACTCCCGGCGGGTTATCGTTACACCACTTGTGAATGTCCAAGTAAGCCAATGCTGGTTTTCAGTGGCCTGTTCATACTAAGAGACGTGCTGTTCATTTGGCTATCCACTCCACCCTGTTCAGCTCTACATTTTCGTGTCCACAAAACCCAGCCTTCAGAAATCATTGGAATCACCACTAGAGAATGTTCCATTCATTCACTGCGAATCTGGAATTCCTCTGAACCTCCACTCCTGGCAGGTTTTCGTTACGCCACTGGTGAATGTCCAAGTAACTCAATACTGGTTTTCAGAGGCATGTTCAACTCGCAGAAGTGCTGTTCAATGGGCTATCCACTCAATATTGGTCAGCTCTTCATTTTCCTCTCCACACAAACCAGCCTTCAGAAATCATTGGGCTCTCCACTACAGACTGTTCCATTCATTCACTGCGATTCTGCAATTCATCTGACTCTCCGCTCCAGGCAGGTTTTCATTACAGCACTGGTGAATGACCAAGTAATCCAATGCTGGTTTTCAGCCGCCTTTTCACACTCGCAGTGTGCTGTTCAATTGTCTATCCACTCAAACCTGGTCAGCCTTTCATTTTCTTTTCCACAATATCAGACTTCAGAAATCATTGGAATCGCCAGTACAGAATGTTCCATTCATTCACTGCCAATCTGGAATTCATCTGAATCTGCACTCCAGGTAGGCTTTCATTACACCACTTATGAATGTCCAAGTAACACAATGCTGGTTTTCAGCGGTCTGTTCACACTCTAAGCCCTGCTTTTTACTGGGTATCCACACAACTGTGGTCAGCTCTTCATTTTCATGTCCGAACAATCCAGACTTGAGAAATCATTGCAATCTCCAGTACAGAATGTTCCATTCATTCACTGCGAATCTGGAATTCAACTGAATCTCCACTACGTGCAGATTTATCTTACACCACTTGTGAATGTCCAAGTAAAACAATGCTGGTTTTCAGAGGCCTGTTCATGTTCGCAGTCGTGCTGTTCAATTGGCTATCCACTCAACCTGTTTTGCTCCTCATTTTCCTGTGCACACAACCCAGCCTTCAGAAATCATTGTAATCTCCACTACAGGATGTTCCATTCATTCACTGGGAATCTGGAATTCATCTGAATCTGCACTCCACGCAGGCTTTCGTTACACCACTGCTGAAAGTCGAAGTAATGCAATACTGGTTTTCAGTGGTCTGTTCACATTCGAAGCCGAGGCTTTTTACAGGCTATCCACTCAACACTGGTCAGCTCTTCATTTTCGTGTCCCCACAATCCAGATTTCAGAAATCATTGCAATCTCCACTACAGAATGTTCCATTCATTCACTGCGAGTCTGGAGTTTATCTGATTCTCCACTCCCGCCTGGTTAACATTACACCACTTGTGAATGTCCAAGTAAGCCAATGCTGGTTTTCAGAGGCCTGTTCATACTCGCAGCCGTGCTGTTTAATTGACAATTCACTCCACCCTGTTCAGCTCTTCATTGTCCCACCACACTACCAGCCTTCAGAAATCTTTGTTATCTCCACTACAGAATGTTCCATTCATTCACTGCGAATCTGGAATTCATCTGACTCTCAACTCCACGCAGGTTTTCATTACACCACTGTTGAATGTCCAAGTAACCCAATGCTGGTTTTCAGCGGCCTGTTCATATTCGCAGCCCTGCTGTTTACTTGGCTATCGATTCAAGCCTGGTCAGCTCTTCATTTTCCTGTCCACACAACACAGGCTTCAGAAATCATTGGAATCTCCTCTACAGAATGTTCCATTCATTCACTGCGAATGTGGAATTCAACTGACTCTCCACTCCATGCAGGTTTTCCTTACACCACTGATGAATGTCCAAGTAACCCAATGCTGGTTTTCAGCTGCATGTTCACACTCGCAGCCATGCTATACAATTGGCTTTCCACTAAATCCTGATTAGTTCTTGATTTTCCTTCCACACGACCCAGCCTTCAGAAATCGTTGGAATCTCCACTAGAGAATGTTCCATTCATTCACTGCGAATCTGGAATTCCTCTGAACCTCCACTCCCGGCAGGTTTTCGTTACACCACTGTTGAATGTCCAAGTAACCCAATGTTTTAAGTGTTTTCTTCACAAGCGCAGTGGTGCTGTTCAATTGGCTATCCACTCAACCCTGGCCAGCTCTACATTTTCCTGTCCACACCACAGAGACTGGAGAAATCATTGTTATCTCCACTACAGAATGTTCCATTCATTCACAGCGAATCTGGAATTCATCTGAATCTCCACTCCCGGCAGGTTTTCGTGACACCACTGGTAAATATCCAAGTAAGCCAATGCTGGTTTTAAGTGGCCTGCTCATACTCTCAGCCGTGCTGTTCAATTTGCTATCCACTCAACCCTCTTCAGCTCCATTTTCCTGTCCACATAACCCAAACTTCAGAAACAATTGGTATCTCCTCCACAGAATGTTCCATTCATTGACGGCAAATCTGAAATTCATCTAATTCTCAACTCCCGTCAGGTTTTCGTTACACCACTTGTGAATGTCCAATTAAGCCAAAGCTGGTTTTCAGTGGCCTGTTCTTACTACGAGACGTGCTGTTCATTTGGCTATCCATTCCACCCTGTTCAGCTCTACATTTTCGTGTCCACAAAACCCAGCCTTCAGAAATCATTGGAATCACCACTAGAGAATGTTCCATTCATTCACTGCGAATCTGGAATTCATCTGAATCTCCACTCCCGGCAGGTTTTCATTGCACCACTGCTGAATGTTCAAGTAACGCAATGATGGTTTTCAGCGGTCTATTCACACTCGATCCCGTGCTGTTCACGGTCTAGCGACTCAACACTGGTGAGTTCTTCTTTTTCCAGTTCAGACAATACAAACCTCAGAAACCATTGCAATCTACACTACAGAATGTTTCATTCATTCAGGCGAATCTTGAATTCATCTTGTTCTCCACTCCCAGCAGGTTTTCGTTTCACCACTGGTGAATGTCCAAGCAACCCAAGGCTGGTTTCAGCTGCGTGTTAACACTCGCAGCCGTGCTGTTCAATTGGCTATCCAGTGAACGCTGGTTAGCTCTTGATTTTCCTTCCACACACCGAGCCTTCAGAAATCATTCTTATCTCCACTTCAGAATGTTCCATTCGTTCCCTGCGAATCTGGAATTCCTCTGACTCTCCACACCAGGCAGATTTTCCTAACAACACTGGTGAATGACCAGGTAATCCAATGCTGGTTTTCAGCGGCTGTTCACACTCACAGCCTTGCTGTTCAATTGGCAATCCAGTCAAACCTAGTCAGCTCTTCATTTTCCTGTCCACACAACCCAGCGTTCAGAAATCATTGGAATCTCTACTACAGAAATTTCCATTCATTCACTGTGAATCTGGAAATACTCTGAATCTGCATTCCAGGAAGGCTTTCGTTACACCACTGATGAATGTCCAAGTAATGCAATGCTGCTTCTTAGTGGTCTGTTCACACTCGAAACCGTGCTGTTCATTGGCTATCCACTCAATATCGGTCAGCTCTTCAATATCCTGTCCAGACTATCCAGATTCCTAAATGTTGGCAATCACCACTACAGAATGTTCCATTCAATCACGCGAATCTGGAATTCATCAGAGTCTCCACTCCTGGAAGGTTTTCGTGACACCACTGGTAAATGTCCAAGGAAGACAATGCTGGTTTTAAGCCGCCTGCTAACACACTCAGCCGTGCTGTTCAATTTGCTATCCACCCAACCCTATTCAGCTCTACATTTTCCTGTCCTCATAACCCAACCTTCAGAAATAATTGGTATCTCCTCCACAGAATGTTCCGTTCATTCACTGCGAATCTTAAATTCATCTGACTCTCAACTCCCGGCGGGTTATCGTTACACCACTTGTGAATGTCCAAGTAAGCCAATGCTGGTTTTCAGTGGCCTGTTCATACTAAGAGACGTGCTGTTCATTTGGCTATCCACTCCACCCTGTTCAGCTCTACATTTTCGTGTCCACAAAACCCAGCCTTCAGAAATCATTGGAATCACCACTAGAGAATGTTCCATTCATTCACTGCGAATCTGGAATTCATCTGAACCTCCACTCCTGGCAGGTTTTCGTTACGCCACTAGTGAATGTCCAAGTAACTCAATACTGGTTTTCAGAGGCATGTTCAACTCGCAGAAGTGCTGTTCAATGGGCTATCCACTCAATATTGGTCAGCTCTTCATTTTCCTCTCCACACAAACCAGCCTTCAGAAATCATTGGGCTCTCCACTACAGACTGTTCCATTCATTCACTGCGATTCTGCAATTCATCTGACTCTCCGCTCCAGGCAGGTTTTCATTACAGCACTGGTGAATGACCAAGTAATCCAATGCTGGTTTTCAGCCGCCTTTTCACACTCGCAGTGTGCTGTTCAATTGTCTATCCACTCAAACCTGGTCAGCCTTTCATTTTCTTTTCCACAATATCAGACTTCAGAAATCATTGGAATCGCCAGTACAGAATGTTCCATTCATTCACTGCCAATCTGGAAATCATCTGAATCTGCACTCCAGGTAGGCTTTCATTACACCACTTATGAATGTCCAAGTAACACAATGCTGGTTTTCAGCGGTCTGTTCACACTCTAAGCCCTGCTTTTTACTGGGTATCCACACAACTGTGGTCAGCTCTTCATTTTCATGTCCAAACAATCCAGACTTGAGAAATCATTGCAATCTCCAGTACAGAATGTTCCATTCATTCACTGCGAATCTGGAATTCAACTGAATCTCCACTACCTGCAGATTTATCTTACACCACTTGTGAATGTCCAAGTAAAACAATGCTGGTTTTCAGAGGCCTGTTCATGTTCGCAGTCGTGCTGTTCAATTGGCTATCCACTCAACCTGTTTTGCTCCTCATTTTCCTGTGCACACAACCCAGCCTTCAGAAATCATTGTAATCTCCACTACAGGATGTTCCATTCATTCACTGGGAATCTGGAATTCATCTGAATCTGCACTCCACGCAGGCTTTCGTTACACCACTGCTGAAAGTCGAAGTAATGCAATACTGGTTTTCAGTGGTCTGTTCACATTCGAAGCCGAGGCTTTTTACAGGCTATCCACTCAACACTGGTCAGCTCTTCATTTTCGTGTCCCCACAATCCAGATTTCAGAAATCATTGCAATCTCCACTACAGAATGTTCCATTCATTCACTGCGAGTCTGGAGTTTATCTGATTCTCCACTCCCGCCTGGTTAACATTACACCACTTGTGAATGTCCAAGTAAGCCAATGCTGGTTTTCAGAGGCCTGTTCATACTCGCAGCCGTGCTGTTTAATTGACAATTCACTCCACCCTGTTCAGCTCTTCATTGTCCCACCACACTACCAGCCTTCAGAAATCTTTGTTATCTCCACTACAGAATGTTCCATTCATTCACTGCGAATCTGGAATTCATCTGACTCTCAACTCCACGCAGGTTTTCATTACACCACTGTTGAATGTCCAAGTAACCCAATGCTGGTTTTCAGCGGCCTGTTCATATTCGCAGCCCTGCTGTTTACTTGGCTATCGATTCAAGCCTGGTCAGCTCTTCATTTTCCTGTCCACACAACACAGGCTTCAGAAATCATTGGAATCTCCTCTACAGAATGTTCCATTCATTCACTGCGAATGTGGAATTCAACTGACTCTCCACTCCATGCAGGTTTTCCTTACACCACTGATGAATGTCCAAGTAACCCAATGCTGGTTTTCAGCTGCATGTTCACACTCGCAGCCATGCTATACAATTGGCTTTCCACTAAATCCTGATTAGTTCTTGATTTTCCTTCCACACGACCCAGCCTTCAGAAATCGTTGGAATCTCCACTAGAGAATGTTCCATTCATTCACTGCGAATCTGGAATTCCTCTGAACCTCCACTCCCGGCAGGTTTTCGTTACACCACTGTTGAATGTCCAAGTAACCCAATGTTTTAAGTGTTTTCTTCACAAGCGCAGTGGTGCTGTTCAATTGGCTATCCACTCAACCCTGGCCAGCTCTACATTTTCCTGTCCACACCACAGAGACTGGAGAAATCATTGTTATCTCCACTACAGAATGTTCCATTCATTCACAGCGAATCTGGAATTCATCTGAATCTCCACTCCCGGCAGGTTTTCGTGACACCACTGGTAAATATCCAAGTAAGCCAATGCTGGTTTTAAGTGGCCTGCTCATACTCTCAGCCGTGCTGTTCAATTTGCTATCCACTCAACCCTCTTCAGCTCCATTTTCCTGTCCACATAACCCAAACTTCAGAAACAATTGGTATCTCCTCCACAGAATGTTCCATTCATTGACGGCAAATCTGAAATTCATCTAATTCTCAACTCCCGTCAGGTTTTCGTTACACCACTTGTGAATGTCCAATTAAGCCAAAGCTGGTTTTCAGTGGCCTGTTCTTACTACGAGACGTGCTGTTCATTTGGCTATCCATTCCACCCTCTTCAGCTCTACATTTTCGTGTCCACAAAACCCAGCCTTCAGAAATCATTGGAATCACCACTAGAGAATGTTCCATTCATTCACTGCGAATCTGGAATTCATCTGAATCTCCATTCCCGGCAGGTTTTCATTGCACCACTGCTGAATGTTCAAGTAACGCAATGATGGTTTTCAGCGGTCTATACACACTCGAACCCGTGCTGTTCACGGTCTAGCGACTCAACACTGGTGAGTTCTTCTTTTTCCAGTTCAGACAATACAAACCTCAGAAACCATTGCAATCTACACTACAGAATGTTTCATTCATTCACGCGAATCTTGAATTCATCTTGTTCTCCACTCCCAGCAGGTTTTCGTTTCACCACTGGTGAATGTCCAAGCAACCCAAGGCTGGTTTCAGCTGCGTGTTAACACTCGCAGCCGTGCTGTTCAATTGGCTATCCAGTGAACGCTGGTTAGCTCTTGATTTTCCTTCCACACACCGAGCCTTCAGAAATCATTCTTATCTCCACTTCAGAATGTTCCATTCGTTCCCTGCGAATCTGGAATTCCTCTGACTCTCCACACCAGGCAGATTTTCCTAACAACACTGGTGAATGACCAGGTAATCCAATGCTGGTTTTCAGCGGCTGTTCACACTCACAGCCTTGCTGTTCAATTGGCAATCCAGTCAAACCTAGTCAGCTCTTCATTTTCCTGTCCACACAACCCAGCGTTCAGAAATCATTGGAATCTCTACTACAGAAATTTCCATTCATTCACTGTGAATCTGGAAATACTCTGAATCTGCATTCCAGGAAGGCTTTCGTTACACCACTGATGAATGTCCAAGTAATGCAATGCTGCTTCTTAGTGGTCTGTTCACACTCGAAACCGTGCTGTTCATTGGCTATCCACTCAATATCGGTCAGCTCTTCAATATCCTGTCCAGACTATCCAGATTCCTAAATGTTGGCAATCGCCACTACAGAATGTTCCATTCAATCACGCGAATCTGGAATTCATCAGAGTCTCCACTCCTGGAAGGTTTTCGTGACACCACTGGTAAATGTCCAAGGAAGACAATGCTGGTTTTAAGCCGCCTGCTAACACACTCAGCCGTGCTGTTCAATTTGCTATCCACCCAACCCTATTCAGCTCTACATTTTCCTGTCCTCATAACCCAACCTTCAGAAATAATTGGTATCTCCTCCACAGAATGTTCCGTTCATTCACTGCGAATCTTAAATTCATCTGACTCTCAACTCCCGGCGGGTTATCGTTACACCACTTGTGAATGTCCAAGTAAGCCAATGCTGGTTTTCAGTGGCCTGTTCATACTAAGAGACGTGCTGTTCATTTGGCTATCCACTCCACCCTGTTCAGCTCTACATTTTCGTGTCCACAAAACCCAGCCTTCAGAAATCATTGGAATCACCACTAGAGAATGTTCCATTCATTCACTGCGAATCTGGAATTCCTCTGAACCTCCACTCCTGGCAGGTTTTCGTTACGCCACTGGTGAATGTCCAAGTAACTCAATACTGGTTTTCAGAGGCATGTTCAACTCGCAGAAGTGCTGTTCAATGGGCTATCCACTCAATATTGGTCAGCTCTTCATTTTCCTCTCCACACAAACCAGCCTTCAGAAATCATTGGGCTCTCCACTACAGACTGTTCCATTCATTCACTGCGATTCTGCAATTCATCTGACTCTCCGCTCCAGGCAGGTTTTCATTACAGCACTGGTGAATGACCAAGTAATCCAATGCTGGTTTTCAGCCGCCTTTTCACACTCGCAGTGTGCTGTTCAATTGTCTATCCACTCAAACCTGGTCAGCCTTTCATTTTCTTTTCCACAATATCAGACTTCAGAAATCATTGGAATCGCCAGTACAGAATGTTCCATTCATTCACTGCCAATCTGGAATTCATCTGAATCTGCACTCCAGGTAGGCTTTCATTACACCACTTATGAATGTCCAAGTAACACAATGCTGGTTTTCAGCGGTCTGTTCACACTCTAAGCCCTGCTTTTTACTGGGTATCCACACAACTGTGGTCAGCTCTTCATTTTCATGTCCAAACAATCCAGACTTGAGAAATCATTGCAATCTCCAGTACAGAATGTTCCATTCATTCACTGCGAATCTGGAATTCAACTGAATCTCCACTACCTGCAGATTTATCTTACACCACTTGTGAATGTCCAAGTAAAACAATGCTGGTTTTCAGAGGCCTGTTCATGTTCGCAGTCGTGCTGTTCAATTGGCTATCCACTCAACCTGTTTTGCTCCTCATTTTCCTGTGCACACAACCCAGCCTTCAGAAATCATTGTAATCTCCACTACAGGATGTTCCATTCATTCACTGGGAATCTGGAATTCATCTGAATCTGCACTCCACGCAGGCTTTCGTTACACCACTGCTGAAAGTCGAAGTAATGCAATACTGGTTTTCAGTGGTCTGTTCACATTCGAAGCCGAGGCTTTTTACAGGCTATCCACTCAACACTGGTCAGCTCTTCATTTTCGTGTCCCCACAATCCAGATTTCAGAAATCATTGCAATCTCCACTACAGAATGTTCCATTCATTCACTGCGAGTCTGGAGTTTATCTGATTCTCCACTCCCGCCTGGTTAACATTACACCACTTGTGAATGTCCAAGTAAGCCAATGCTGGTTTTCAGAGGCCTGTTCATACTCGCAGCCGTGCTGTTTAATTGACAATTCACTCCACCCTGTTCAGCTCTTCATTGTCCCACCACACTACCAGCCTTCAGAAATCTTTGTTATCTCCACTACAGAATGTTCCATTCATTCACTGCGAATCTGGAATTCATCTGACTCTCAACTCCACGCAGGTTTTCATTACACCACTGTTGAATGTCCAAGTAACCCAATGCTGGTTTTCAGCGGCCTGTTCATATTCGCAGCCCTGCTGTTTACTTGGCTATCGATTCAAGCCTGGTCAGCTCTTCATTTTCCTGTCCACACAACACAGGCTTCAGAAATCATTGGAATCTCCTCTACAGAATGTTCCATTCATTCACTGCGAATGTGGAATTCAACTGACTCTCCACTCCATGCAGGTTTTCCTTACACCACTGATGAATGTCCAAGTAACCCAATGCTGGTTTTCAGCTGCATGTTCACACTCGCAGCCATGCTATACAATTGGCTTTCCACTAAATCCTGATTAGTTCTTGATTTTCCTTCCACACGACCCAGCCTTCAGAAATCGTTGGAATCTCCACTAGAGAATGTTCCATTCATTCACTGCGAATCTGGAATTCCTCTGACCCTCCACTCCCGGCAGGTTTTCGTTACACCACTGTTGAATGTCCAAGTAACCCAATGTTTTAAGTGTTTTCTTCACAAGCGCAGTGGTGCTGTTCAATTGGCTATCCACTCAACCCTGGCCAGCTCTACATTTTCCTGTCCACACCACAGAGACTGGAGAAATCATTGTTATCTCCACTACAGAATGTTCCATTCATTCACAGCGAATCTGGAATTCATCTGAATCTCCACTCCCGGCAGGTTTTCGTGACACCACTGGTAAATATCCAAGTAAGCCAATGCTGGTTTTAAGTGGCCTGCTCATACTCTCAGCCGTGCTGTTCAATTTGCTATCCACTCAACCCTCTTCAGCTCCATTTTCCTGTCCACATAACCCAAACTTCAGAAACAATTGGTATCTCCTCCACAGAATGTTCCATTCATTGACGGCAAATCTGAAATTCATCTAATTCTCAACTCCCGTCAGGTTTTCGTTACACCACTTGTGAATGTCCAATTAAGCCAAAGCTGGTTTTCAGTGGCCTGTTCTTACTACGAGACGTGCTGTTCATTTGGCTATCCATTCCACCCTGTTCAGCTCTACATTTTCGTGTCCACAAAACCCAGCCTTCAGAAATCATTGGAATCACCACTAGAGAATGTTCCATTCATTCACTGCGAATCTGGAATTCATCTGAATCTCCACTCCCGGCAGGTTTTCATTGCACCACTGCTGAATGTTCAAGTAACGCAATGATGGTTTTCAGCGGTCTATTCACACTCGAACCCGTGCTGTTCACGGTCTAGCGACTCAACACTGGTGAGTTCTTCTTTTTCCAGTTCAGACAATACAAACCTCAGAAACCATTGCAATCTACACTACAGAATGTTTCATTCATTCAGGCGAATCTTGAATTCATCTTGTTCTCCACTCCCAGCAGGTTTTCGTTTCACCACTGGTGAATGTCCAAGCAACCCAAGGCTGGTTTCAGCTGCGTGTTAACACTCGCAGCCGTGCTGTTCAATTGGCTATCCAGTGAACGCTGGTTAGCTCTTGATTTTCCTTCCACACACCGAGCCTTCAGAAATCATTCTTATCTCCACTTCAGAGTGTTCCATTCGTTCCCTGCGAATCTGGAATTCCTCTGACTCTCCACACCAGGCAGATTTTCCTAACAACACTGGTGAATGACCAGGTAATCCAATGCTGGTTTTCAGCGGCTGTTCACACTCACAGCCTTGCTGTTCAATTGGCAATCCAGTCAAACCTAGTCAGCTCTTCATTTTCCTGTCCACACAACCCAGCGTTCAGAAATCATTGGAATCTCTACTACAGAAATTTCCATTCATTCACTGTGAATCTGGAAATACTCTGAATCTGCATTCCAGGAAGGCTTTCGTTACACCACTGATGAATGTCCAAGTAATGCAATGCTGCTTCTTAGTGGTCTGTTCACACTCGAAACCGTGCTGTTCATTGGCTATCCACTCAATATCGGTCAGCTCTTCAATATCCTGTCCAGACTATCCAGATTCCTAAATGTTGGCAATCACCACTACAGAATGTTCCATTCAATCACGCGAATCTGGAATTCATCAGAGTCTCCACTCCTGGAAGGTTTTCGTGACACCACTGGTAAATGTCCAAGGAAGACAATGCTGGTTTTAAGCCGCCTGCTAACACACTCAGCCGTGCTGTTCAATTTGCTATCCACCCAACCCTATTCAGCTCTACATTTTCCTGTCCTCATAACCCAACCTTCAGAAATAATTGGTATCTCCTCCACAGAATGTTCCGTTCATTCACTGCGAATCTTAAATTCATCTGACTCTCAACTCCCGGCGGGTTATCGTTACACCACTTGTGAATGTCCAAGTAAGCCAATGCTGGTTTTCAGTGGCCTGTTCATACTAAGAGACGTGCTGTTCATTTGGCTATCCACTCCACCCTGTTCAGCTCTACATTTTCGTGTCCACAAAACCCAGCCTTCAGAAATCATTGGAATCACCACTAGAGAATGTTCCATTCATTCACTGCGAATCTGGAATTCCTCTGAACCTCCACTCCTGGCAGGTTTTCGTTACGCCACTGGTGAATGTCCAAGTAACTCAATACTGGTTTTCAGAGGCATGTTCAACTCGCAGAAGTGCTGTTCAATGGGCTATCCACTCAATATTGGTCAGCTCTTCATTTTCCTCTCCACACAAACCAGCCTTCAGAAATCATTGGGCTCTCCACTACAGACTGTTCCATTCATTCACTGCGATTCTGCAATTCATCTGACTCTCCGCTCCAGGCAGGTTTTCATTACAGCACTGGTGAATGACCAAGTAATCCAATGCTGGTTTTCAGCCGCCTTTTCACACTCGCAGTGTGCTGTTCAATTGTCTATCCACTCAAACCTGGTCAGCCTTTCATTTTCTTTTCCACAATATCAGACTTCAGAAATCATTGGAATCGCCAGTACAGAATGTTCCATTCATTCACTGCCAATCTGGAATTCATCTGAATCTGCACTCCAGGTAGGCTTTCATTACACCACTTATGAATGTCCAAGTAACACAATGCTGGTTTTCAGCGGTCTGTTCACACTCTAAGCCCTGCTTTTTACTGGGTATCCACACAACTGTGGTCAGCTCTTCATTTTCATGTCCAAACAATCCAGACTTGAGAAATCATTGCAATCTCCAGTACAGAATGTTCCATTCATTCACTGCGAATCTGGAATTCAACTGAATCTCCACTACCTGCAGATTTATCTTACACCACTTGTGAATGTCCAAGTAAAACAATGCTGGTTTTCAGAGGCCTGTTCATGTTCGCAGTCGTGCTGTTCAATTGGCTATCCACTCAACCTGTTTTGCTCCTCATTTTCCTGTGCACACAACCCAGCCTTCAGAAATCATTGTAATCTCCACTACAGGATGTTCCATTCATTCACTGGGAATCTGGAATTCATCTGAATCTGCACTCCACGCAGGCTTTCGTTACACCACTGCTGAAAGTCGAAGTAATGCAATACTGGTTTTCAGTGGTCTGTTCACATTCGAAGCCGAGGCTTTTTACAGGCTATCCACTCAACACTGGTCAGCTCTTCATTTTCGTGTCCCCACAATCCAGATTTCAGAAATCATTGCAATCTCCACTACAGAATGTTCCATTCATTCACTGCGAGTCTGGAGTTTATCTGATTCTCCACTCCCGCCTGGTTAACATTACACCACTTGTGAATGTCCAAGTAAGCCAATGCTGGTTTTCAGAGGCCTGTTCATACTCGCAGCCGTGCTGTTTAATTGACAATTCACTCCACCCTGTTCAGCTCTTCATTGTCCCACCACACTACCAGCCTTCAGAAATCTTTGTTATCTCCACTACAGAATGTTCCATTCATTCACTGCGAATCTGGAATTCATCTGACTCTCAACTCCACGCAGGTTTTCATTACACCACTGTTGAATGTCCAAGTAACCCAATGCTGGTTTTCAGCGGCCTGTTCATATTCGCAGCCCTGCTGTTTACTTGGCTATCGATTCAAGCCTGGTCAGCTCTTCATTTTCCTGTCCACACAACACAGGCTTCAGAAATCATTGGAATCTCCTCTACAGAATGTTCCATTCATTCACTGCGAATGTGGAATTCAACTGACTCTCCACTCCATGCAGGTTTTCCTTACACCACTGATGAATGTCCAAGTAACCCAATGCTGGTTTTCAGCTGCATGTTCACACTCGCAGCCATGCTATACAATTGGCTTTCCACTAAATCCTGATTAGTTCTTGATTTTCCTTCCACACGACCCAGCCTTCAGAAATCGTTGGAATCTCCACTAGAGAATGTTCCATTCATTCACTGCGAATCTGGAATTCCTCTGAACCTCCACTCCCGGCAGGTTTTCGTTACACCACTGTTGAATGTCCAAGTAACCCAATGTTTTAAGTGTTTTCTTCACAAGCGCAGTGGTGCTGTTCAATTGGCTATCCACTCAACCCTGGCCAGCTCTACATTTTCCTGTCCACACCACAGAGACTGGAGAAATCATTGTTATCTCCACTACAGAATGTTCCATTCATTCACAGCGAATCTGGAATTCATCTGAATCTCCACTCCCGGCAGGTTTTCGTGACACCACTGGTAAATATCCAAGTAAGCCAATGCTGGTTTTAAGTGGCCTGCTCATACTCTCAGCCGTGCTGTTCAATTTGCTATCCACTCAACCCTCTTCAGCTCCATTTTCCTGTCCACATAACCCAAACTTCAGAAACAATTGGTATCTCCTCCACAGAATGTTCCATTCATTGACGGCAAATCTGAAATTCATCTAATTCTCAACTCCCGTCAGGTTTTCGTTACACCACTTGTGAATGTCCAATTAAGCCAAAGCTGGTTTTCAGTGGCCTGTTCTTACTACGAGACGTGCTGTTCATTTGGCTATCCATTCCACCCTGTTCAGCTCTACATTTTCGTGTCCACAAAACCCAGCCTTCAGAAATCATTGGAATCACCACTAGAGAATGTTCCATTCATTCACTGCGAATCTGGAATTCATCTGAATCTCCACTCCCGGCAGGTTTTCATTGCACCACTGCTGAATGTTCAAGTAACGCAATGATGGTTTTCAGCGGTCTATTCACACTCGAACCCGTGCTGTTCACGGTCTAGCGAATCAACACTGGTGAGTTCTTCTTTTTCCAGTTCAGACAATACAAACCTCAGAAACCATTGCAATCTACACTACAGAATGTTTCATTCATTCAGGCGAATCTTGAATTCATCTTGTTCTCCACTCCCAGCAGGTTTTCGTTTCACCACTGGTGAATGTCCAAGCAACCCAAGGCTGGTTTCAGCTGCGTGTTAACACTCGCAGCCGTGCTGTTCAATTGGCTATCCAGTGAACGCTGGTTAGCTCTTGATTTTCCTTCCACACACCGAGCCTTCAGAAATCATTCTTATCTCCACTTCAGAATGTTCCATTCGTTCCCTGCGAATCTGGAATTCCTCTGACTCTCCACACCAGGCAGATTTTCCTAACAACACTGGTGAATGACCAGGTAATCCAATGCTGGTTTTCAGCGGCTGTTCACACTCACAGCCTTGCTGTTCAATTGGCAATCCAGTCAAACCTAGTCAGCTCTTCATTTTCCTGTCCACACAACCCAGCGTTCAGAAATCATTGGAATCTCTACTACAGAAATTTCCATTCATTCACTGTGAATCTGGAAATACTCTGAATCTGCATTCCAGGAAGGCTTTCGTTACACCACTGATGAATGTCCAAGTAATGCAATGCTGCTTCTTAGTGGTCTGTTCACACTCGAAACCGTGCTGTTCATTGGCTATCCACTCAATATCGGTCAGCTCTTCAATATCCTGTCCAGACTATCCAGATTCCTAAATGTTGGCAATCACCACTACAGAATGTTCCATTCAATCACGCGAATCTGGAATTCATCAGAGTCTCCACTCCTGGAAGGTTTTCGTGACACCACTGGTAAATGTCCAAGGAAGACAATGCTGGTTTTAAGCCGCCTGCTAACACACTCAGCCGTGCTGTTCAATTTGCTATCCACCCAACCCTATTCAGCTCTACATTTTCCTGTCCTCATAACCCAACCTTCAGAAATAATTGGTATCTCCTCCACAGAATGTTCCGTTCATTCACTGCGAATCTTAAATTCATCTGACTCTCAACTCCCGGCGGGTTATCGTTACACCACTTGTGAATGTCCAAGTAAGCCAATGCTGGTTTTCAGTGGCCTGTTCATACTAAGAGACGTGCTGTTCATTTGGCTATCCACTCCACCCTGTTCAGCTCTACATTTTCGTGTCCACAAAACCCAGCCTTCAGAAATCATTGGAATCACCACTAGAGAATGTTCCATTCATTCACTGCGAATCTGGAATTCCTCTGAACCTCCACTCCTGGCAGGTTTTCGTTACGCCACTGGTGAATGTCCAAGTAACTTAATACTGGTTTTCAGAGGCATGTTCAACTCGCAGAAGTGCTGTTCAATGGGCTATCCACTCAATATTGGTCAGCTCTTCATTTTCCTCTCCACACAAACCAGCCTTCAGAAATCATTGGGCTCTCCACTACAGACTGTTCCAATCATTCACTGCGATTCTGCAATTCATCTGACTCTCCGCTCCAGGCAGGTTTTCATTACAGCACTGGTGAATGACCAAGTAATCCAATGCTGGTTTTCAGCCGCCTTTTCACACTCGCAGTGTGCTGTTCAATTGTCTATCCACTCAAACCTGGTCAGCCTTTCATTTTCTTTTCCACAATATCAGACTTCAGAAATCATTGGAATCGCCAGTACAGAATGTTCCATTCATTCACTGCCAATCTGGAATTCATCTGAATCTGCACTCCAGGTAGGCTTTCATTACACCACTTATGAATGTCCAAGTAACACAATGCTGGTTTTCAGCGGTCTGTTCACACTCTAAGCCCTGCTTTTTACTTGGTATCCACACAACTGTGGTCAGCTCTTCATTTTCATGTCCAAACAATCCAGACTTGAGAAATCATTGCAATCTCCAGTACAGAATGTTCCATTCATTCACTGCGAATCTGGAATTCAACTGAATCTCCACTACCTGCAGATTTATCTTACACCACTTGTGAATGTCCAAGTAAAACAATGCTGGTTTTCAGAGGCCTGTTCATGTTCGCAGTCGTGCTGTTCAATTGGCTATCCACTCAACCTGTTTTGCTCCTCATTTTCCTGTGCACACAACCCAGCCTTCAGAAATCATTGTAATCTCCACTACAGGATGTTCCATTCATTCACTGGGAATCTGGAATTCATCTGAATCTGCACTCCACGCAGGCTTTCGTTACACCACTGCTGAAAGTCGAAGTAATGCAATACTGGTTTTCAGTGGTCTGTTCACATTCGAAGCCGAGGCTTTTTACAGGCTATCCACTCAACACTGGTCAGCTCTTCATTTTCGTGTCCCCACAATCCAGATTTCAGAAATCATTGCAATCTCCACTACAGAATGTTCCATTCATTCACTGCGAGTCTGGAGTTTATCTGATTCTCCACTCCCGCCTGGTTAACATTACACCACTTGTGAATGTCCAAGTAAGCCAATGCTGGTTTTCAGAGGCCTGTTCATACTCGCAGCCGTGCTGTTTAATTGACAATTCACTCCACCCTGTTCAGCTCTTCATTGTCCCACCACACTACCAGCCTTCAGAAATCTTTGTTATCTCCACTACAGAATGTTCCATTCATTCACTGCGAATCTGGAATTCATCTGACTCTCAACTCCACGCAGGTTTTCATTACACCACTGTTGAATGTCCAAGTAACCCAATGCTGGTTTTCAGCGGCCTGTTCATATTCGCAGCCCTGCTGTTTACTTGGCTATCGATTCAAGCCTGGTCAGCTCTTCATTTTCCTGTCCACACAACACAGGCTTCAGAAATCATTGGAATCTCCTCTACAGAATGTTCCATTCATTCACTGCGAATGTGGAATTCAACTGACTCTCCACTCCATGCAGGTTTTCCTTACACCACTGATGAATGTCCAAGTAACCCAATGCTGGTTTTCAGCTGCATGTTCACACTCGCAGCCATGCTATACAATTGGCTTTCCACTAAATCCTGATTAGTTCTTGATTTTCCTTCCACACGACCCAGCCTTCAGAAATCGTTGGAATCTCCACTAGAGAATGTTCCATTCATTCACTGCGAATCTGGAATTCCTCTGAACCTCCACTCCCGGCAGGTTTTCGTTACACCACTGTTGAATGTCCAAGTAACCCAATGTTTTAAGTGTTTTCTTCACAAGCGCAGTGGTGCTGTTCAATTGGCTATCCACTCAACCCTGGCCAGCTCTACATTTTCCTGTCCACACCACAGAGACTGGAGAAATCATTGTTATCTCCACTACAGAATGTTCCATTCATTCACAGCGAATCTGGAATTCATCTGAATCTCCACTCCCGGCAGGTTTTCGTGACACCACTGGTAAATATCCAAGTAAGCCAATGCTGGTTTTAAGTGGCCTGCTCATACTCTCAGCCGTGCTGTTCAATTTGCTATCCACTCAACCCTCTTCAGCTCCATTTTCCTGTCCACATAACCCAAACTTCAGAAACAATTGGTATCTCCTCCACAGAATGTTCCATTCATTGACGGCAAATCTGAAATTCATCTAATTCTCAACTCCCGTCAGGTTTTCGTTACACCACTTGTGAATGTCCAATTAAGCCAAAGCTGGTTTTCAGTGGCCTGTTCTTACTACGAGACGTGCTGTTCATTTGGCTATCCATTCCACCCTGTTCAGCTCTACATTTTCGTGTCCACAAAACCCAGCCTTCAGAAATCATTGGAATCACCACTAGAGAATGTTCCATTCATTCACTGCGAATCTGGAATTCATCTGAATCTCCACTCCCGGCAGGTTTTCATTGCACCACTGCTGAATGTTCAAGTAACGCAATGATGGTTTTCAGCGGTCTATTCACACTCGAACCCGTGCTGTTCACGGTCTAGCGACTCAACACTGGTGAGTTCTTCTTTTTCCAGTTCAGACAATACAAACCTCAGAAACCATTGCAATCTACACTACAGAATGTTTCATTCATTCAGGCGAATCTTGAATTCATCTTGTTCTCCACTCCCAGCAGGTTTTCGTTTCACCACTGGTGAATGTCCAAGCAACCCAAGGCTGGTTTCAGCTGCGTGTTAACACTCGCAGCCGTGCTGTTCAATTGGCTATCCAGTGAACGCTGGTTAGCTCTTGATTTTCCTTCCACACACCGAGCCTTCAGAAATCATTCTTATCTCCACTTCAGAATGTTCCATTCGTTCCCTGCGAATCTGGAATTCCTCTGACTCTCCACACCAGGCAGATTTTCCTAACAACACTGGTGAATGACCAGGTAATCCAATGCTGGTTTTCAGCGGCTGTTCACACTCACAGCCTTGCTGTTCAATTGGCAATCCAGTCAAACCTAGTCAGCTCTTCATTTTCCTGTCCACACAACCCAGCGTTCAGAAATCATTGGAATCTCTACTACAGAAATTTCCATTCATTCACTGTGAATCTGGAAATACTCTGAATCTGCATTCCAGGAAGGCTTTCGTTACACCACTGATGAATGTCCAAGTAATGCAATGCTGCTTCTTAGTGGTCTGTTCACACTCGAAACCGTGCTGTTCATTGGCTATCCACTCAATATCGGTCAGCTCTTCAATATCCTGTCCAGACTATCCAGATTCCTAAATGTTGGCAATCACCACTACAGAATGTTCCATTCAATCACGCGAATCTGGAATTCATCAGAGTCTCCACTCCTGGAAGGTTTTCGTGACACCACTGGTAAATGTCCAAGGAAGACAATGCTGGTTTTAAGCCGCCTGCTAACACACTCAGCCGTGCTGTTCAATTTGCTATCCACCCAACCCTATTCAGCTCTACATTTTCCTGTCCTCATAACCCAACCTTCAGAAATAATTGGTATCTCCTCCACAGAATGTTCCGTTCATTCACTGCGAATCTTAAATTCATCTGACTCTCAACTCCCGGCGGGTTATCGTTACACCACTTGTGAATGTCCAAGTAAGCCAATGCTGGTTTTCAGTGGCCTGTTCATACTAAGAGACGTGCTGTTCATTTGGCTATCCACTCCACCCTGTTCAGCTCTACATTTTCGTGTCCACAAAACCCAGCCTTCAGAAATCATTGGAATCACCACTAGAGAATGTTCCATTCATTCACTGCGAATCTGGAATTCCTCTGAACCTCCACTCCTGGCAGGTTTTCGTTACGCCACTGGTGAATGTCCAAGTAACTTAATACTGGTTTTCAGAGGCATGTTCAACTCGCAGAAGTGCTGTTCAATGGGCTATCCACTCAATATTGGTCAGCTCTTCATTTTCCTCTCCACACAAACCAGCCTTCAGAAATCATTGGGCTCTCCACTACAGACTGTTCCATTCATTCACTGCGATTCTGCAATTCATCTGACTCTCCGCTCCAGACAGGTTTTCATTACAGCACTGGTGAATGACCAAGTAATCCAATGCTGGTTTTCAGCCGCCTTTTCACACTCGCAGTGTGCTGTTCAATTGTCTATCCACTCAAACCTGGTCAGCCTTTCATTTTCTTTTCCACAATATCAGACTTCAGAAATCATTGGAATCGCCAGTACAGAATGTTCCATTCATTCACTGCCAATCTGGAATTCATCTGAATCTGCACTCCAGGTAGGCTTTCATTACACCACTTATGAATGTCCAAGTAACACAATGCTGGTTTTCAGCGGTCTGTTCACACTCTAAGCCCTGCTTTTTACTGGGTATCCACACAACTGTGGTCAGCTCTTCATTTTCATGTCCAAACAATCCAGACTTGAGAAATCATTGCAATCTCCAGTACAGAATGTTCCATTCATTCACTGCGAATCTGGAATTCAACTGAATCTCCACTACCTGCAGATTTATCTTACACCACTTGTGAATGTCCAAGTAAAACAATGCTGGTTTTCAGAGGCCTGTTCATGTTCGCAGTCGTGCTGTTCAATTGGCTATCCACTCAACCTGTTTTGCTCCTCATTTTCCTGTGCACACAACCCAGCCTTCAGAAATCATTGTAATCTCCACTACAGGATGTTCCATTCATTCACTGGGAATCTGGAATTCATCTGAATCTGCACTCCACGCAGGCTTTCGTTACACCACTGCTGAAAGTCGAAGTAATGCAATACTGGTTTTCAGTGGTCTGTTCACATTCGAAGCCGAGGCTTTTTACAGGCTATCCACTCAACACTGGTCAGCTCTTCATTTTCGTGTCCCCACAATCCAGATTTCAGAAATCATTGCAATCTCCACTACAGAATGTTCCATTCATTCACTGCGAGTCTGGAGTTTATCTGATTCTCCACTCCCGCCTGGTTAACATTACACCACTTGTGAATGTCCAAGTAAGCCAATGCTGGTTTTCAGAGGCCTGTTCATACTCGCAGCCGTGCTGTTTAATTGACAATTCACTCCACCCTGTTCAGCTCTTCATTGTCCCACCACACTACCAGCCTTCAGAAATCTTTGTTATCTCCACTACAGAATGTTCCATTCATTCACTGCGAATCTGGAATTCATCTGACTCTCAACTCCACGCAGGTTTTCATTACACCACTGTTGAATGTCCAAGTAACCCAATGCTGGTTTTCAGCGGCCTGTTCATATTCGCAGCCCTGCTGTTTACTTGGCTATCGATTCAAGCCTGGTCAGCTCTTCATTTTCCTGTCCACACAACACAGGCTTCAGAAATCATTGGAATCTCCTCTACAGAATGTTCCATTCATTCACTGCGAATGTGGAATTCAACTGACTCTCCACTCCATGCAGGTTTTCCTTACACCACTGATGAATGTCCAAGTAACCCAATGCTGGTTTTCAGCTGCATGTTCACACTCGCAGCCATGCTATACAATTGGCTTTCCACTAAATCCTGATTAGTTCTTGATTTTCCTTCCACACGACCCAGCCTTCAGAAATCGTTGGAATCTCCACTAGAGAATGTTCCATTCATTCACTGCGAATCTGGAATTCCTCTGACCCTCCACTCCCGGCAGGTTTTCGTTACACCACTGTTGAATGTCCAAGTAACCCAATGTTTTAAGTGTTTTCTTCACAAGCGCAGTGGTGCTGTTCAATTGGCTATCCACTCAACCCTGGCCAGCTCTACATTTTCCTGTCCACACCACAGAGACTGGAGAAATCATTGTTATCTCCACTACAGAATGTTCCATTCATTCACAGCGAATCTGGAATTCATCTGAATCTCCACTCCCGGCAGGTTTTCGTGACACCACTGGTAAATATCCAAGTAAGCCAATGCTGGTTTTAAGTGGCCTGCTCATACTCTCAGCCGTGCTGTTCAATTTGCTATCCACTCAACCCTCTTCAGCTCCATTTTCCTGTCCACATAACCCAAACTTCAGAAACAATTGGTATCTCCTCCACAGAATGTTCCATTCATTGACGGCAAATCTGAAATTCATCTAATTCTCAACTCCCGTCAGGTTTTCGTTACACCACTTGTGAATGTCCAATTAAGCCAAAGCTGGTTTTCAGTGGCCTGTTCTTACTACGAGACGTGCTGTTCATTTGGCTATCCATTCCACCCTGTTCAGCTCTACATTTTCGTGTCCACAAAACCCAGCCTTCAGAAATCATTGGAATCACCACTAGAGAATGTTCCATTCATTCACTGCGAATCTGGAATTCATCTGAATCTCCACTCCCGGCAGGTTTTCATTGCACCACTGCTGAATGTTCAAGTAACGCAATGATGGTTTTCAGCGGTCTATTCACACTCGAACCCGTGCTGTTCACGGTCTAGCGACTCAACACTGGTGAGTTCTTCTTTTTCCAGTTCAGACAATACAAACCTCAGAAACCATTGCAATCTACACTACAGAATGTTTCATTCATTCAGGCGAATCTTGAATTCATCTTGTTCTCCACTCCCAGCAGGTTTTCGTTTCACCACTGGTGAATGTCCAAGCAACCCAAGGCTGGTTTCAGCTGCGTGTTAACACTCGCAGCCGTGCTGTTCAATTGGCTATCCAGTGAACGCTGGTTAGCTCTTGATTTTCCTTCCACACACCGAGCCTTCAGAAATCATTCTTATCTCCACTTCAGAATGTTCCATTCGTTCCCTGCGAATCTGGAATTCCTCTGACTCTCCACACCAGGCAGATTTTCCTAACAACACTGGTGAATGACCAGGTAATCCAATGCTGGTTTTCAGCGGCTGTTCACACTCACAGCCTTGCTGTTCAATTGGCAATCCAGTCAAACCTAGTCAGCTCTTCATTTTCCTGTCCACACAACCCAGCGTTCAGAAATCATTGGAATCTCTACTACAGAAATTTCCATTCATTCACTGTGAATCTGGAAATACTCTGAATCTGCATTCCAGGAAGGCTTTCGTTACACCACTGATGAATGTCCAAGTAATGCAATGCTGCTTCTTAGTGGTCTGTTCACACTCGAAACCGCGCTGTTCATTGGCTATCCACTCAATATCGGTCAGCTCTTCAATATCCTGTCCAGACTATCCAGATTCCTAAATGTTGGCAATCACCACTACAGAATGTTCCATTCAATCACGCGAATCTGGAATTCATCAGAGTCTCCACTCCTGGAAGGTTTTCGTGACACCACTGGTAAATGTCCAAGGAAGACAATGCTGGTTTTAAGCCGCCTGCTAACACACTCAGCCGTGCTGTTCAATTTGCTATCCACCCAACCCTATTCAGCTCTACATTTTCCTGTCCTCATAACCCAACCTTCAGAAATAATTGGTATCTCCTCCACAGAATGTTCCGTTCATTCACTGCGAATCTTAAATTCATCTGACTCTCAACTCCCGGCGGGTTATCGTTACACCACTTGTGAATGTCCAAGTAAGCCAATGCTGGTTTTCAGTGGCCTGTTCATACTAAGAGACGTGCTGTTCATTTGGCTATCCACTCCACCCTGTTCAGCTCTACATTCTCGTGTCCACAAAACCCAGCCTTCAGAAATCATTGGAATCACCACTAGAGAATGTTCCATTCATTCACTGCGAATCTGGAATTCATCTGAACCTCCACTCCTGGCAGGTTTTCGTTACGCCACTGGTGAATGTCCAAGTAACTCAATACTGGTTTTCAGAGGCATGTTCAACTCGCAGAAGTGCTGTTCAATGGGCTATCCACTCAATATTGGTCAGCTCTTCATTTTCCTCTCCACACAAACCAGCCTTCAGAAATCATTGGGCTCTCCACTACAGACTGTTCCATTCATTCACTGCGATTCTGCAATTCATCTGACTCTCCGCTCCAGGCAGGTTTTCATTACAGCACTGGTGAATGACCAAGTAATCCAATGCTGGTTTTCAGCCGCCTTTTCACACTCGCAGTGTGCTGTTCAATTGTCTATCCACTCAAACCTGGTCAGCCTTTCATTTTCTTTTCCACAATATCAGACTTCAGAAATCATTGGAATCGCCAGTACAGAATGTTCCATTCATTCACTGCCAATCTGGAATTCATCTGAATCTGCACTCCAGGTAGGCTTTCATTACACCACTTATGAATGTCCAAGTAACACAATGCTGGTTTTCAGCGGTCTGTTCACACTCTAAGCCCTGCTTTTTACTGGGTATCCACACAACTGTGGTCAGCTCTTCATTTTCATGTCCAAACAATCCAGACTTGAGAAATCATTGCAATCTCCAGTACAGAATGTTCCATTCATTCACTGCGAATCTGGAATTCAACTGAATCTCCACTACCTGCAGATTTATCTTACACCACTTGTGAATGTCCAAGTAAAACAATGCTGGTTTTCAGAGGCCTGTTCATGTTCACAGTCGTGCTGTTCAATTGGCTATCCACTCAACCTGTTTTGCTCCTCATTTTCCTGTGCACACAACCCAGCCTTCAGAAATCATTGTAATCTCCACTACAGGATGTTCCATTCATTCACTGGGAATCTGGAATTCATCTGAATCTGCACTCCACGCAGGCTTTCGTTACACCACTGCTGAAAGTCGAAGTAATGCAATACTGGTTTTCAGTGGTCTGTTCACATTCGAAGCCGAGGCTTTTTACAGGCTATCCGCTCAACACTGGTCAGCTCTTCATTTTCGTGTCCCCACAATCCAGATTTCAGAAATCATTGCAATCTCCACTACAGAATGTTCCATTCATTCACTGCGAGTCTGGAGTTTATCTGATTCTCCACTCCCGCCTGGTTAACATTACACCACTTGTGAATGTCCAAGTAAGCCAATGCTGGTTTTCAGAGGCCTGTTCATACTCGCAGCCGTGCTGTTTAATTGACAATTCACTCCACCCTGTTCAGCTCTTCATTGTCCCACCACACTACCAGCCTTCAGAAATCTTTGTTATCTCCACTACAGAATGTTCCATTCATTCACTGCGAATCTGGAATTCATCTGACTCTCAACTCCACGCAGGTTTTCATTACAGCACTGTTGAATGTCCAAGTAACCCAATGCTGGTTTTCAGCGGCCTGTTCATATTCGCAGCCCTGCTGTTTACTTGGCTATCGATTCAAGCCTGGTCAGCTCTTCATTTTCCTGTCCACACAACACAGGCTTCAGAAATCATTGGAATCTCCTCTACAGAATGTTCCATTCATTCACTGCGAATGTGGAATTCAACTGACTCTCCACTCCATGCAGGTTTTCCTTACACCACTGATGAATGTCCAAGTAACCCAATGCTGGTTTTCAGCTGCATGTTCACACTCGCAGCCATGCTATACAATTGGCTTTCCACTAAATCCTGATTAGTTCTTGATTTTCCTTCCACACGACCCAGCCTTCAGAAATCGTTGGAATCTCCACTAGAGAATGTTCCATTCATTCACTGCGAATCTGGAATTCCTCTGAACCTCCACTCCCGGCAGGTTTTCGTTACACCACTGTTGAATGTCCAAGTAACCCAATGTTTTAAGTGTTTTCTTCACAAGCGCAGTGGTGCTGTTCAATTGGCTATCCACTCAACCCTGGCCAGCTCTACATTTTCCTGTCCACACCACAGAGACTGGAGAAATCATTGTTATCTCCACTACAGAATGTTCCATTCATTCACAGCGAATCTGGAATTCATCTGAATCTCCACTCCCGGCAGGTTTTCGTGACACCACTGGTAAATATCCAAGTAAGCCAATGCTGGTTTTAAGTGGCCTGCTCATACTCTCAGCCGTGCTGTTCAATTTGCTATCCACTCAACCCTCTTCAGCTCCATTTTCCTGTCCACATAACCCAAACTTCAGAAACAATTGGTATCTCCTCCACAGAATGTTCCATTCATTGACGGCAAATCTGAAATTCATCTAATTCTCAACTCCCGTCAGGTTTTCGTTACACCACTTGTGAATGTCCAATTAAGCCAAAGCTGGTTTTCAGTGGCCTGTTCTTACTACGAGACGTGCTGTTCATTTGGCTATCCATTCCACCCTGTTCAGCTCTACATTTTCGTGTCCACAAAACCCAGCCTTCAGAAATCATTGGAATCACCACTAGAGAATGTTCCATTCATTCACTGCGAATCTGGAATTCATCTGAATCTCCACTCCCGGCAGGTTTTCATTGCACCACTGCTGAATGTTCAAGTAACGCAATGATGGTTTTCAGCGGTCTATTCACACTCGAACCCGTGCTGTTCACGGTCTAGCGACTCAACACTGGTGAGTTCTTCTTTTTCCAGTTCAGACAATACAAACCTCAGAAACCATTGCAATCTACACTACAGAATGTTTCATTCATTCAGGCGAATCTTGAATTCATCTTGTTCTCCACTCCCAGCAGGTTTTCGTTTCACCACTGGTGAATGTCCAAGCAACCCAAGGCTGGTTTCAGCTGCGTGTTAACACTCGCAGCCGTGCTGTTCAATTGGCTATCCAGTGAACGCTGGTTAGCTCTTGATTTTCCTTCCACACACCGAGCCTTCAGAAATCATTCTTATCTCCACTTCAGAATGTTCCATTCGTTCCCTGCGAATCTGGAATTCCTCTGACTCTCCACACCAGGCAGATTTTCCTAACAACACTGGTGAATGACCAGGTAATCCAATGCTGGTTTTCAGCGGCTGTTCACACTCACAGCCTTGCTGTTCAATTGGCAATCCAGTCAAACCTAGTCAGCTCTTCATTTTCCTGTCCACACAACCCAGCGTTCAGAAATCATTGGAATCTCTACTACAGAAATTTCCATTCATTCACTGTGAATCTGGAAATACTCTGAATCTGCATTCCAGGAAGGCTTTCGTTACACCACTGATGAATGTCCAAGTAATGCAATGCTGCTTCTTAGTGGTCTGTTCACACTCGAAACCGTGCTGTTCATTGGCTATCCACTCAATATCGGTCAGCTCTTCAATATCCTGTCCAGACTATCCAGATTCCTAAATGTTGGCAATCACCACTACAGAATGTTCCATTCAATCACGCGAATCTGGAATTCATCAGAGTCTCCACTCCTGGAAGGTTTTCGTGACACCACTGGTAAATGTCCAAGGAAGACAATGCTGGTTTTAAGCCGCCTGCTAACACACTCAGCCGTGCTGTTCAATTTGCTATCCACCCAACCCTATTCAGCTCTACATTTTCCTGTCCTCATAACCCAACCTTCAGAAATAATTGGTATCTCCTCCACAGAATGTTCCGTTCATTCACTGCGAATCTTAAATTCATCTGACTCTCAACTCCCGGCGGGTTATCGTTACACCACTTGTGAATGTCCAAGTAAGCCAATGCTGGTTTTCAGTGGCCTGTTCATACTAAGAGACGTGCTGTTCATTTGGCTATCCACTCCACCCTGTTCAGCTCTACATTTTCGTGTCCACAAAACCCAGCCTTCAGAAATCATTGGAATCACCACTAGAGAATGTTCCATTCATTCACTGCGAATCTGGAATTCCTCTGAACCTCCACTCCTGGCAGGTTTTCGTTACGCCACTGGTGAATGTCCAAGTAACTCAATACTGGTTTTCAGAGGCATGTTCAACTCGCAGAAGTGCTGTTCAATGGGCTATCCACTCAATATTGGTCAGCTCTTCATTTTCCTCTCCACACAAACCAGCCTTCAGAAATCATTGGGCTCTCCACTACAGACTGTTCCATTCATTCACTGCGATTCTGCAATTCATCTGACTCTCCGCTCCAGGCAGGTTTTCATTACAGCACTGGTGAATGACCAAGTAATCCAATGCTGGTTTTCAGCCGCCTTTTCACACTCGCAGTGTGCTGTTCAATTGTCTATCCACTCAAACCTGGTCAGCCTTTCATTTTCTTTTCCACAATATCAGACTTCAGAAATCATTGGAATCGCCAGTACAGAATGTTCCATTCATTCACTGCCAATCTGGAATTCATCTGAATCTGCACTCCAGGTAGGCTTTCATTACACCACTTATGAATGTCCAAGTAACACAATGCTGGTTTTCAGCGGTCTGTTCACACTCTAAGCCCTGCTTTTTACTGGGTATCCACACAACTGTGGTCAGCTCTTCATTTTCATGTCCAAACAATCCAGACTTGAGAAATCATTGCAATCTCCAGTACAGAATGTTCCATTCATTCACTGCGAATCTGGAATTCAACTGAATCTCCACTACCTGCAGATTGATCTTACACCACTTGTGAATGTCCAAGTAAAACAATGCTGGTTTTCAGAGGCCTGTTCATGTTCGCAGTCGTGCTGTTCAATTGGCTATCCACTCAACCTGTTTTGCTCCTCATTTTCCTGTGCACACAACCCAGCCTTCAGAAATCATTGTAATCTCCACTACAGGATGTTCCATTCATTCACTGGGAATCTGGAATTCATCTGAATCTGCACTCCACGCAGGCTTTCGTTACACCACTGCTGAAAGTCGAAGTAATGCAATACTGGTTTTCAGTGGTCTGTTCACATTCGAAGCCGAGGCTTTTTACAGGCTATCCACTCAACACTGGTCAGCTCTTCATTTTCGTGTCCCCACAATCCAGATTTCAGAAATCATTGCAATCTCCACTACAGAATGTTCCATTCATTCACTGCGAGTCTGGAGTTTATCTGATTCTCCACTCCCGCCTGGTTAACATTACACCACTTGTGAATGTCCAAGTAAGCCAATGCTGGCTTTCAGAGGCCTGTTCATACTCGCAGCCGTGCTGTTTAATTGACAATTCACTCCACCCTGTTCAGCTCTTCATTGTCCCACCACACTACCAGCCTTCAGAAATCTTTGTTATCTCCACTACAGAATGTTCCATTCATTCACTGCGAATCTGGAATTCATCTGACTCTCAACTCCACGCAGGTTTTCATTACACCACTGTTGAATGTCCAAGTAACCCAATGCTGGTTTTCAGCGGCCTGTTCATATTCGCAGCCCTGCTGTTTACTTGGCTATCGATTCAAGCCTGGTCAGCTCTTCATTTTCCTGTCCACACAACACAGGCTTCAGAAATCATTGGAATCTCCTCTACAGAATGTTCCATTCATTCACTGCGAATGTGGAATTCAACTGACTCTCCACTCCATGCAGGTTTTCCTTACACCACTGATGAATGTCCAAGTAACCCAATGCTGGTTTTCAGCTGCATGTTCACACTCGCAGCCATGCTATACAATTGGCTTTCCACTAAATCCTGATTAGTTCTTGATTTTCCTTCCACACGACCCAGCCTTCAGAAGTCGTTGGAATCTCCACTAGAGAATGTTCCATTCATTCACTGCGAATCTGGAATTCCTCTGAACCTCCACTCCCGGCAGGTTTTCGTTACACCACTGTTGAATGTCCAAGTAACCCAATGTTTTAAGTGTTTTCTTCACAAGCGCAGTGGTGCTGTTCAATTGGCTATCCACTCAACCCTGGCCAGCTCTACATTTTCCTGTCCACACCACAGAGACTGGAGAAATCATTGTTATCTCCACTACAGAATGTTCCATTCATTCACAGCGAATCTGGAATTCATCTGAATCTCCACTCCCGGCAGGTTTTCGTGACACCACTGGTAAATATCCAAGTAAGCCAATGCTGGTTTTAAGTGGCCTGCTCATACTCTCAGCCGTGCTGTTCAATTTGCTATCCACTCAACCCTCTTCAGCTCCATTTTCCTGTCCATATAACCCAAACTTCAGAAACAATTGGTATCTCCTCCACAGAATGTTCCATTCATTGACGGCAAATCTGAAATTCATCTAATTCTCAACTCCCGTCAGGTTTTCGTTACACCACTTGTGAATGTCCAGTTAAGCCAAAGCTGGTTTTCAGTGGCCTGTTCTTACTACGAGACGTGCTGTTCATTTGGCTATCCATTCCACCCTGTTCAGCTCTACATTTTCGTGTCCACAAAACCCAGCCTTCAGAAATCATTGGAATCACCACTAGAGAATGTTCCATTCATTCACTGCGAATCTGGAATTCATCTGAATCTCCACTCCCGGCAGGTTTTCATTGCACCACTGCTGAATGTTCAAGTAACGCAATGATGGTTTTCAGCGGTCTATTCACACTCGAACCCGTGCTGTTCACGGTCTAGCGACTCAACACTGGTGAGTTCTTCTTTTTCCAGTTCAGACAATACAAACCTCAGAAACCATTGCAATCTACACTACAGAATGTTTCATTCATTCAGGCGAATCTTGAATTCATCTTGTTCTCCACTCCCAGCAGGTTTTCGTTTCACCACTGGTGAATGTCCAAGCAACCCAAGGCTGGTTTCAGCTGCGTGTTAACACTCGCAGCCGTGCTGTTCAATTGGCTATCCAGTGAACGCTGGTTAGCTCTTGATTTTCCTTCCACACACCGAGCCTTCAGAAATCATTCTTATCTCCACTTCAGAATGTTCCATTCGTTCCCTGCGAATCTGGAATTCCTCTGACTCTCCACACCAGGCAGATTTTCCTAACAACACTGGTGAATGACCAGGTAATCCAATGCTGGTTTTCAGCGGCTGTTCACACTCACAGCCTTGCTGTTCAATTGGCAATCCAGTCAAACCTAGTCAGCTCTTCATTTTCCTGTCCACACAACCCAGCGTTCAGAAATCATTGGAATCTCTACTACAGAAATTTCCATTCATTCACTGTGAATCTGGAAATACTCTGAATCTGCATTCCAGGAAGGCTTTCGTTACACCACTGATGAATGTCCAAGTAATGCAATGCTGCTTCTTAGTGGTCTGTTCACACTCGAAACCGTGCTGTTCATTGGCTATCCACTCAATATCGGTCAGCTCTTCAATATCCTGTCCAGACTATCCAGATTCCTAAATGTTGGCAATCACCACTACAGAATGTTCCATTCAATCACGCGAATCTGGAATTCATCAGAGTCTCCACTCCTGGAAGGTTTTCGTGACACCACTGGTAAATGTCCAAGGAAGACAATGCTGGTTTTAAGCCGCCTGCTAACACACTCAGCCGTGCTGTTCAATTTGCTATCCACCCAACCCTATTCAGCTCTACATTTTCCTGTCCTCATAACCCAACCTTCAGAAATAATTGGTATCTCCTCCACAGAATGTTCCGTTCATTCACTGCGAATCTTAAATTCATCTGACTCTCAACTCCCGGCGGGTTATCGTTACACCACTTGTGAATGTCCAAGTAAGCCAATGCTGGTTTTCAGTGGCCTGTTCATACTAAGAGACGTGCTGTTCATTTGGCTATCCACTCCACCCTGTTCAGCTCTAGATTTTCGTGTCCACAAAACCCAGCCTTCAGAAATCATTGGAATCACCACTAGAGAATGTTCCATTCATTCACTGCGAATCTGGAATTCCTCTGAACCTCCACTCCTGGCAGGTTTTCGTTACGCCACTGGTGAATGTCCAAGTAACTCAATACTGGTTTTCAGAGGCATGTTCAACTCGCAGAAGTGCTGTTCAATGGGCTATCCACTCAATATTGGTCAGCTCTTCATTTTCCTCTCCACACAAACCAGCCTTCAGAAATCATTGGGCTCTCCACTACAGACTGTTCCATTCATTCACTGCGATTCTGCAATTCATCTGACTCTCCGCTCCAGGCAGGTTTTCATTACAGCACTGGTGAATGACCAAGTAATCCAAAGCTGGTTTTCAGCCGCCTTTTCACACTCGCAGTGTGCTGTTCAATTGTCTATCCACTCAAACCTGGTCAGCCTTTCATTTTCTTTTCCACAATATCAGACTTCAGAAATCATTGGAATCGCCAGTACAGAATGTTCCATTCATTCACTGCCAATCTGGAATTCATCTGAATCTGCACTCCAGGTAGGCTTTCATTACACCACTTATGAATGTCCAAGTAACACAATGCTGGTTTTCAGCGGTCTGTTCACACTCTAAGCCCTGCTTTTTACTGGGTATCCACACAACTGTGGTCAGCTCTTCATTTTCATGTCCAAACAATCCAGACTTGAGAAATCATTGCAATCTCCAGTACAGAATGTTCCATTCATTCACTGCGAATCTGGAATTCAACTGAATCTCCACTACCTGCAGATTTATCTTACACCACTTGTGAATGTCCAAGTAAAACAATGCTGGTTTTCAGAGGCCTGTTCATGTTCGCAGTCGTGCTGTTCAATTGGCTATCCACTCAACCTGTTTTGCTCCTCATTTTCCTGTGCACACAACCCAGCCTTCAGAAATCATTGTAATCTCCACTACAGGATGTTCCATTCATTCACTGGGAATCTGGAATTCATCTGAATCTGCACTCCACGCAGGCTTTCGTTACACCACTGCTGAAAGTCGAAGTAATGCAATACTGGTTTTCAGTGGTCTGTTCACATTCGAAGCCGAGGCTTTTTACAGGCTATCCACTCAACACTGGTCAGCTCTTCATTTTCGTGTCCCCACAATCCAGATTTCAGAAATCATTGCAATCTCCACTACAGAATGTTCCATTCATTCACTGCGAGTCTGGAGTTTATCTGATTCTCCACTCCCGCCTGGTTAACATTACACCACTTGTGAATGTCCAAGTAAGCCAATGCTGGCTTTCAGAGGCCTGTTCATACTCGCAGCCGTGCTGTTTAATTGACAATTCACTCCACCCTGTTCAGCTCTTCATTGTCCCACCACACTACCAGCCTTCAGAAATCTTTGTTATCTCCACTACAGAATGTTCCATTCATTCACTGCGAATCTGGAATTCATCTGACTCTCAACTCCACGCAGGTTTTCATTATACCACTGTTGAATGTCCAAGTAACCCAATGCTGGTTTTCAGCGGCCTGTTCATATTCGCAGCCCTGCTGTTTACTTGGCTATCGATTCAAGCCTGGTCAGCTCTTCATTTTCCTGTCCACACAACACAGGCTTCAGAAATCATTGGAATCTCCTCTACAGAATGTTCCATTCATTCACTGCGAATGTGGAATTCAACTGACTCTCCACTCCATGCAGGTTTTCCTTACACCACTGATGAATGTCCAAGTAACCCAATGCTGGTTTTCAGCTGCATGTTCACACTCGCAGCCATGCTATACAATTGGCTTTCCACTAAATCCTGATTAGTTCTTGATTTTCCTTCCACACGACCCAGCCTTCAGAAATCGTTGGAATCTCCACTAGAGAATGTTCCATTCATTCACTGCGAATCTGGAATTCCTCTGAACCTCCACTCCCGGCAGGTTTTCGTTACACCACTGTTGAATGTCCAAGTAACCCAATGTTTTAAGTGTTTTCTTCACAAGCGCAGTGGTGCTGTTCAATTGGCTATCCACTCAACCCTGGCCAGCTCTACATTTTCCTGTCCACACCACAGAGACTGGAGAAATCATTGTTATCTCCACTACAGAATGTTCCATTCATTCACAGCGAATCTGGAATTCATCTGAATCTCCACTCCCGGCAGGTTTTCGTGACACCACTGGTAAATATCCAAGTAAGCCAATGCTGGTTTTAAGTGGCCTGCTCATACTCTCAGCCGTGCTGTTCAATTTGCTATCCACTCAACCCTCTTCAGCTCCATTTTCCTGTCCACATAACCCAAACTTCAGAAACAATTGGTATCTCCTCCACAGAATGTTCCATTCATTGACGGCAAATCTGAAATTCATCTAATTCTCAACTCCCGTCAGGTTTTCGTTACACCACTTGTGAATGTCCAGTTAAGCCAAAGCTGGTTTTCAGTGGCCTGTTCTTACTACGAGACGTGCTGTTCATTTGGCTATCCATTCCACCCTGTTCAGCTCTACATTTTCGTGTCCACAAAACCCAGCCTTCAGAAATCATTGGAATCACCACTAGAGAATGTTCCATTCATTCACTGCGAATCTGGAATTCATCTGAATCTCCACTCCCGGCAGGTTTTCATTGCACCACTGCTGAATGTTCAAGTAACGCAATGATGGTTTTCAGCGGTCTATTCACACTCGAACCCGTGCTGTTCACGGTCTAGCGACTCAACACTGGTGAGTTCTTCTTTTTCCAGTTCAGACAATACAAACCTCAGAAACCATTGCAATCTACACTACAGAATGTTTCATTCATTCAGGCGAATCTTGAATTCATCTTGTTCTCCACTCCCAGCAGGTTTTCGTTTCACCACTGGTGAATGTCCAAGCAACCCAAGGCTGGTTTCAGCTGCGTGTTAACACTCGCAGCCGTGCTGTTCAATTGGCTATCCAGTGAACGCTGGTTAGCTCTTGATTTTCCTTCCACACACCGAGCCTTCAGAAATCATTCTTATCTCCACTTCAGAATGTTCCATTCGTTCCCTGCGAATCTGGAATTCCTCTGACTCTCCACACCAGGCAGATTTTCCTAACAACACTGGTGAATGACCAGGTAATCCAATGCTGGTTTTCAGCGGCTGTTCACACTCACAGCCTTGCTGTTCAATTGGCAATCCAGTCAAACCTAGTCAGCTCTTCATTTTCCTGTCCACACAACCCAGCGTTCAGAAATCATTGGAATCTCTACTACAGAAATTTCCATTCATTCACTGTGAATCTGGAAATACTCTGAATCTGCATTCCAGGAAGGCTTTCGTTACACCACTGATGAATGTCCAAGTAATGCAATGCTGCTTCTTAGTGGTCTGTTCACACTCGAAACCGTGCTGTTCATTGGCTATCCACTCAATATCGGTCAGCTCTTCAATATCCTGTCCAGACTATCCAGATTCCTAAATGTTGGCAATCACCACTACAGAATGTTCCATTCAATCACGCGAATCTGGAATTCATCAGAGTCTCCACTCCTGGAAGGTTTTCGTGACACCACTGGTAAATGTCCAAGGAAGACAATGCTGGTTTTAAGCCGCCTGCTAACACACTCAGCCGTGCTGTTCAATTTGCTATCCACCCAACCCTATTCAGCTCTACATTTTCCTGTCCTCATAACCCAACCTTCAGAAATAATTGGTATCTCCTCCACAGAATGTTCCGTTCATTCACTGCGAATCTTAAATTCATCTGACTCTCAACTCCCGGCGGGTTATCGTTACACCACTTGTGAATGTCCAAGTAAGCCAATGCTGGTTTTCAGTGGCCTGTTCATACTAAGAGACGTGCTGTTCATTTGGCTATCCACTCCACCCTGTTCAGCTCTACATTTTCGTGTCCACAAAACCCAGCCTTCAGAAATCATTGGAATCACCACTAGAGAATGTTCCATTCATTCACTGCGAATCTGGAATTCATCTGAACCTCCACTCCTGGCAGGTTTTCGTTACGCCACTGGTGAATGTCCAAGTAACTCAATACTGGTTTTCAGAGGCATGTTCAACTCGCAGAAGTGCTGTTCAATGGGCTATCCACTCAATATTGGTCAGCTCTTCATTTTCCTCTCCACACAAACCAGCCTTCAGAAATAATTGGGCTCTCCACTACAGACTGTTCCATTCATTCACTGCGATTCTGCAATTCATCTGACTCTCCGCTCCAGGCAGGTTTTCATTACAGCACTGGTGAATGACCAAGTAATCCAATGCTGGTTTTCAGCCGCCTTTTCACACTCGCAGTGTGCTGTTCAATTGTCTATCCACTCAAACCTGGTCAGCCTTTCATTTTCTTTTCCACAATATCAGACTTCAGAAATCATTGGAATCGCCAGTACAGAATGTTGCATTCATTCACTGCCAATCTGGAATTCATCTGAATCTGCACTCCAGGTAGGCTTTCATTACACCACTTATGAATGTCCAAGTAACACAATGCTGGTTTTCAGCGGTCTGTTCACACTCTAAGCCCTGCTTTTTACTGGGTATCCACACAACTGTGGTCAGCTCTTCATTTTCATGTCCGAACAATCCAGACTTGAGAAATCATTGCAATCTCCAGTACAGAATGTTCCATTCATTCACTGCGAATCTGGAATTCAACTGAATCTCCACTACCTGCAGATTTATCTTACACCACTTGTGAATGTCCAAGTAAAACAATGCTGGTTTTCAGAGGCCTGTTCATGTTCGCAGTCGTGCTGTTCAATTGGCTATCCACTCAACCTGTTTTGCTCCTCATTTTCCTGTGCACACAACCCAGCCTTCAGAAATCATTGTAATCTCCACTACAGGATGTTCCATTCATTCACTGGGAATCTGGAATTCATCTGAATCTGCACTCCACGCAGGCTTTCGTTACACCACTGCTGAAAGTCGAAGTAATGCAATACTGGTTTTCAGTGGTCTGTTCACATTCGAAGCCGAGGCTTTTTACAGGCTATCCACTCAACACTGGTCAGCTCTTCATTTTCGTGTCCCCACAATCCAGATTTCAGAAATCATTGCAATCTCCACTACAGAATGTTCCATTCATTCACTGCGAGTCTGGAGTTTATCTGATTCTCCACTCCCGCCTGGTTAACATTACACCACTTGTGAATGTCCAAGTAAGCCAATGCTGGTTTTCAGAGGCCTGTTCATACTCGCAGCCGTGCTGTTTAATTGACAATTCACTCCACCCTGTTCAGCTCTTCATTGTCCCACCACACTACCAGCCTTCAGAAATCTTTGTTATCTCCACTACAGAATGTTCCATTCATTCACTGCGAATCTGGAATTCATCTGACTCTCAACTCCACGCAGGTTTTCATTACACCACTGTTGAATGTCCAAGTAACCCAATGCTGGTTTTCAGCGGCCTGTTCATATTCGCAGCCCTGCTGTTTACTTGGCTATCGATTCAAGCCTGGTCAGCTCTTCATTTTCCTGTCCACACAACACAGGCTTCAGAAATCATTGGAATCTCCTCTACAGAATGTTCCATTCATTCACTGCGAATGTGGAATTCAACTGACTCTCCACTCCATGCAGGTTTTCCTTACACCACTGATGAATGTCCAAGTAACCCAATGCTGGTTTTCAGCTGCATGTTCACACTCGCAGCCATGCTATACAATTGGCTTTCCACTAAATCCTGATTAGTTCTTGATTTTCCTTCCACACGACCCAGCCTTCAGAAATCGTTGGAATCTCCACTAGAGAATGTTCCATTCATTCACTGCGAATCTGGAATTCCTCTGAACCTCCACTCCCGGCAGGTTTTCGTTACACCACTGTTGAATGTCCAAGTAACCCAATGTTTTAAGTGTTTTCTTCACAAGCGCAGTGGTGCTGTTCAATTGGTTATCCACTCAACCCTGGCCAGCTCTACATTTTCCTGTCCACACCACAGAGACTGGAGAAATCATTGTTATCTCCACTACAGAATGTTCCATTCATTCACAGCGAATCTGGAATTCATCTGAATCTCCACTCCCGGCAGGTTTTCGTGACACCACTGGTAAATATCCAAGTAAGCCAATGCTGGTTTTAAGTGGCCTGCTCATACTCTCAGCCGTGCTGTTCAATTTGCTATCCACTCAACCCTCTTCAGCTCCATTTTCCTGTCCACATAACCCAAACTTCAGAAACAATTGGTATCTCCTCCACAGAATGTTCCATTCATTGACGGCAAATCTGAAATTCATCTAATTCTCAACTCCCGTCAGGTTTTCGTTACACCACTTGTGAATGTCCAGTTAAGCCAAAGCTGGTTTTCAGTGGCCTGTTCATACTAAGAGACGTGCTGTTCATTTGGCTATCCATTCCACCCTGTTCAGCTCTACATTTTCGTGTCCACAAAACCCAGCCTTCAGAAATCATTGGAATCACCACTAGAGAATGTTCCATTCATTCACTGCGAATCTGGAATTCATCTGAATCTCCACTCCCGGCAGGTTTTCATTGCACCACTGCTGAATGTTCAAGTAACGCAATGATGGTTTTCAGCGGTCTATTCACACTCGAACCCGTGCTGTTCACGGTCTAGCGACTCAACACTGGTGAGTTCTTCTTTTTCCAGTTCAGACAATACAAACCTCAGAAACCATTGCAATCTACACTACAGAATGTTTCATTCATTCAGGCGAATCTTGAATTCATCTTGTTCTCCACTCCCAGCAGGTTTTCGTTTCACCACTGGTGAATGTCCAAGCAACCCAAGGCTGGTTTCAGCTGCGTGTTAACACTCGCAGCCGTGCTGTTCAATTGGCTATCCAGTGAACGCTGGTTAGCTCTTGATTTTCCTTCCACACACCGAGCCTTCAGAAATCATTCTTATCTCCACTTCAGAATGTTCCATTCGTTCCCTGCGAATCTGGAATTACTCTGACTCTCCACACCAGGCAGATTTTCCTAACAACACTGGTGAATGACCAGGTAATCCAATGCTGGTTTTCAGCGGCTGTTCACACTCACAGCCTTGCTGTTCAATTGGCAATCCAGTCAAACCTAGTCAGCTCTTCATTTTCCTGTCCACACAACCCAGCGTTCAGAAATCATTGGAATCTCTACTACAGAAATTTCCATTCATTCACTGTGAATCTGGAAATACTCTGAATCTGCATTCCAGGAAGGCTTTCGTTACACCACTGATGAATGTCCAAGTAATGCAATGCTGCTTCTTAGTGGTCTGTTCACACTCGAAACCGTGCTGTTCATTGGCTATCCACTCAATATCGGTCAGCTCTTCAATATCCTGTCCAGACTATCCAGATTCCTAAATGTTGGCAATCACCACTACAGAATGTTCCATTCAATCACGCGAATCTGGAATTCATCAGAGTCTCCACTCCTGGAAGGTTTTCGTGACACCACTGGTAAATGTCCAAGGAAGACAATGCTGGTTTTAAGCCGCCTGCTAACACACTCAGCCGTGCTGTTCAATTTGCTATCCACCCAACCCTATTCAGCTCTACATTTTCCTGTCCTCATAACCCAACCTTCAGAAATAATTGGTATCTCCTCCACAGAATGTTCCGTTCATTCACTGCGAATCTTAAATTCATCTGACTCTCAACTCCCGGCGGGTTATCGTTACACCACTTGTGAATGTCCAAGTAAGCCAATGCTGGTTTTCAGTGGCCTGTTCATACTAAGAGACGTGCTGTTCATTTGGCTATCCACTCCACCCTGTTCAGCTCTACATTCTCGTGTCCACAAAACCCAGCCTTCAGAAATCATTGGAATCACCACTAGAGAATGTTCCATTCATTCACTGCGAATCTGGAATTCCTCTGAACCTCCACTCCTGGCAGGTTTTCGTTACGCCACTGGTGAATGTCCAAGTAACTCAATACTGGTTTTCAGAGGCATGTTCAACTCGCAGAAGTGCTGTTCAATGGGCTATCCACTCAATATTGGTCAGCTCTTCATTTTCCTCTCCACACAAACCAGCCTTCAGAAATCATTGGGCTCTCCACTACAGACTGTTCCATTCATTCACTGCGATTCTGCAATTCATCTGACTCTCCGCTCCAGGCAGGTTTTCATTACAGCACTGGTGAATGACCAAGTAATCCAATGCTGGTTTTCAGCCGCCTTTTCACACTCGCAGTGTGCTGTTCAATTGTCTATCCACTCAAACCTGGTCAGCCTTTCATTTTCTTTTCCACAATATCAGACTTCAGAAATCATTGGAATCGCCAGTACAGAATGTTCCATTCATTCACTGCCAATCTGGAATTCATCTGAATCTGCACTCCAGGTAGGCTTTCATTACACCACTTATGAATGTCCAAGTAACACAATGCTGGTTTTCAGCGGTCTGTTCACACTCTAAGCCCTGCTTTTTACTGGGTATCCACACAACTGTGGTCAGCTCTTCATTTTCATGTCCAAACAATCCAGACTTGAGAAATCATTGCAATCTGCAGTACAGAATGTTCCATTCATTCACTGCGAATCTGGAATTCAACTGAATCTCCACTACCTGCAGATTTATCTTACACCACTTGTGAATGTCCAAGTAAAACAATGCTGGTTTTCAGAGGCCTGTTCATGTTCGCAGTCGTGCTGTTCAATTGGCTATCCACTCAACCTGTTTTGCTCCTCATTTTCCTGTGCACACAACCCAGCCTTCAGAAATCATTGTAATCTCCACTACAGGATGTTCCATTCATTCACTGGGAATCTGGAATTCATCTGAATCTGCACTCCACGCAGGCTTTCGTTACACCACTGCTGAAAGTCGAAGTAATGCAATACTGGTTTTCAGTGGTCTGTTCACATTCGAAGCCGAGGCTTTTTACAGGCTATCCGCTCAACACTGGTCAGCTCTTCATTTTCGTGTCCCCACAATCCAGATTTCAGAAATCATTGCAATCTCCACTACAGAATGTTCCATTCATTCACTGCGAGTCTGGAGTTTATCTGATTCTCCACTCCCGCCTGGTTAACATTACACCACTTGTGAATGTCCAAGTAAGCCAATGCTGGTTTTCAGAGGCCTGTTCATACTCGCAGCCGTGCTGTTTAATTGACAATTCACTCCACCCTGTTCAGCTCTTCATTGTCCCACCACACTACCAGCCTTCAGAAATCTTTGTTATCTCCACTACAGAATGTTCCATTCATTCACTGCGAATCTGGAATTCATCTGACTCTCAACTCCACGCAGGTTTTCATTACACCACTGTTGAATGTCCAAGTAACCCAATGCTGGTTTTCAGCGGCCTGTTCATATTCGCAGCCCTGCTGTTTACTTGGCTATCGATTCAAGCCTGGTCAGCTCTTCATTTTCCTGTCCACACAACACAGGCTTCAGAAATCATTGGAATCTCCTCTACAGAATGTTCCATTCATTCACTGCGAATGTGGAATTCAACTGACTCTCCACTCCATGCAGGTTTTCCTTACACCACTGATGAATGTCCAAGTAACCCAATGCTGGTTTTCAGCTGCATGTTCACACTCGCAGCCATGCTATACAATTGGCTTTCCACTAAATCCTGATTAGTTCTTGATTTTCCTTCCACACGACCCAGCCTTCAGAAATCGTTGGAATCTCCACTAGAGAATGTTCCATTCATTCACTGCGAATCTGGAATTCCTCTGAACCTCCACTCCCGGCAGGTTTTCGTTACACCACTGTTGAATGTCCAAGTAACCCAATGTTTTAAGTGTTTTCTTCACAAGCGCAGTGGTGCTGTTCAATTGGCTATCCACTCAACCCTGGCCAGCTCTACATTTTCCTGTCCACACCACAGAGACTGGAGAAATCATTGTTATCTCCACTACAGAATGTTCCATTCATTCACAGCGAATCTGGAATTCATCTGAATCTCCACTCCCGGCAGGTTTTCGTGACACCACTGGTAAATATCCAAGTAAGCCAATGCTGGTTTTAAGTGGCCTGCTCATACTCTCAGCCGTGCTGTTCAATTTGCTATCCACTCAACCCTCTTCAGCTCCATTTTCCTGTCCACATAACCCAAACTTCAGAAACAATTGGTATCTCCTCCACAGAATGTTCCATTCATTGACGGCAAATCTGAAATTCATCTAATTCTCAACTCCCGTCAGGTTTTCGTTACACCACTTGTGAATGTCCAATTAAGCCAAAGCTGGTTTTCAGTGGCCTGTTCTTACTACGAGACGTGCTGTTCATTTGGCTATCCATTCCACCCTGTTCAGCTCTACATTTTCGTGTCCACAAAACCCAGCCTTCAGAAATCATTGGAATCACCACTAGAGAATGTTCCATTCATTCACTGCGAATCTGGAATTCATCTGAATCTCCACTCCCGGCAGGTTTTCATTGCACCACTGCTGAATGTTCAAGTAACGCAATGATGGTTTTCAGCGGTCTATTCACACTCGAACCCGTGCTGTTCACGGTCTAGCGACTCAACACTGGTGAGTTCTTCTTTTTCCAGTTCAGACAATACAAACCTCAGAAACCATTGCAATCTACACTACAGAATGTTTCATTCATTCAGGCGAATCTTGAATTCATCTTGTTCTCCACTCCCAGCAGGTTTTCGTTTCACCACTGGTGAATGTCCAAGCAACCCAAGGCTGGTTTCAGCTGCGTGTTAACACTCGCAGCCGTGCTGTTCAATTGGCTATCCAGTGAACGCTGGTTAGCTCTTGATTTTCCTTCCACACACCGAGCCTTCAGAAATCATTCTTATCTCCACTTCAGAATGTTCCATTCGTTCCCTGCGAATCTGGAATTCCTCTGACTCTCCACACCAGGCAGATTTTCCTAACAACACTGGTGAATGACCAGGTAATCCAATGCTGGTTTTCAGCGGCTGTTCACACTCACAGCCTTGCTGTTCAATTGGCAATCCAGTCAAACCTAGTCAGCTCTTCATTTTCCTGTCCACACAACCCAGCGTTCAGAAATCATTGGAATCTCTACTACAGAAATTTCCATTCATTCACTGTGAATCTGGAAATACTCTGAATCTGCATTCCAGGAAGGCTTTCGTTACACCACTGATGAATGTCCAAGTAATGCAATGCTGCTTCTTAGTGGTCTGTTCACACTCGAAACCGTGCTGTTCATTGGCTATCCACTCAATATCGGTCAGCTCTTCAATATCCTGTCCAGACTATCCAGATTCCTAAATGTTGGCAATCACCACTACAGAATGTTCCATTCAATCACGCGAATCTGGAATTCATCAGAGTCTCCACTCCTGGAAGGTTTTCGTGACACCACTGGTAAATGTCCAAGGAAGACAATGCTGGTTTTAAGCCGCCTGCTAACACACTCAGCCGTGCTGTTCAATTTGCTATCCACCCAACCCTATTCAGCTCTACATTTTCCTGTCCTCATAACCCAACCTTCAGAAATAATTGGTATCTCCTCCACAGAATGTTCCGTTCATTCACTGCGAATCTTAAATTCATCTGACTCTCAACTCCCGGCGGGTTATCGTTACACCACTTGTGAATGTCCAAGTAAGCCAATGCTGGTTTTCAGTGGCCTGTTCATACTAAGAGACGTGCTGTTCATTTGGCTATCCACTCCACCCTGTTCAGCTCTACATTCTCGTGTCCACAAAACCCAGCCTTCAGAAATCATTGGAATCACCACTAGAGAATGTTCCATTCATTCACTGCGAATCTGGAATTCATCTGAACCTCCACTCCTGGCAGGTTTTCGTTACGCCACTGGTGAATGTCCAAGTAACTCAATACTGGTTTTCAGAGGCATGTTCAACTCGCAGAAGTGCTGTTCAATGGGCTATCCACTCAATATTGGTCAGCTCTTCATTTTCCTCTCCACACAAACCAGCCTTCAGAAATCATTGGGCTCTCCACTACAGACTGTTCCATTCATTCACTGCGATTCTGCAATTCATCTGACTCTCCGCTCCAGGCAGGTTTTCATTACAGCACTGGTGAATGACCAAGTAATCCAATGCTGGTTTTCAGCCGCCTTTTCACACTCGCAGTGTGCTGTTCAATTGTCTATCCACTCAAACCTGGTCAGCCTTTCATTTTCTTTTCCACAATATCAGACTTCAGAAATCATTGGAATCGCCAGTACAGAATGTTCCATTCATTCACTGCCAATCTGGAATTCATCTGAATCTGCACTCCAGGTAGGCTTTCATTACACCACTTATGAATGTCCAAGTAACACAATGCTGGTTTTCAGCGGTCTGTTCACACTCTAAGCCCTGCTTTTTACTGGGTATCCACACAACTGTGGTCAGCTCTTCATTTTCATGTCCAAACAATCCAGACTTGAGAAATCATTGCAATCTCCAGTACAGAATGTTCCATTCATTCACTGCGAATCTGGAATTCAACTGAATCTCCACTACCTGCAGATTTATCTTACACCACTTGTGAATGTCCAAGTAAAACAATGCTGGTTTTCAGAGGCCTGTTCATGTTCGCAGTCGTGCTGTTCAATTGGCTATCCACTCAACCTGTTTTGCTCCTCATTTTCCTGTGCACACAACCCAGCCTTCAGAAATCATTGTAATCTCCACTACAGGATGTTCCATTCATTCACTGGGAATCTGGAATTCATCTGAATCTGCACTCCACGCAGGCTTTCGTTACACCACTGCTGAAAGTCGAAGTAATGCAATACTGGTTTTCAGTGGTCTGTTCACATTCGAAGCCGAGGCTTTTTACAGGCTATCCACTCAACACTGGTCAGCTCTTCATTTTCGTGTCCCCACAATCCAGATTTCAGAAATCATTGCAATCTCCACTACAGAATGTTCCATTCATTCACTGCGAGTCTGGAGTTTATCTGATTCTCCACTCCCGCCTGGTTAACATTACACCACTTGTGAATGTCCAAGTAAGCCAATGCTGGTTTTCAGAGGCCTGTTCATACTCGCAGCCGTGCTGTTTAATTGACAATTCACTCCACCCTGTTCAGCTCTTCATTGTCCCACCACACTACCAGCCTTCAGAAATCTTTGTTATCTCCACTACAGAATGTTCCATTCATTCACTGCGAATCTGGAATTCATCTGACTCTCAACTCCACGCAGGTTTTCATTACACCACTGTTGAATGTCCAAGTAACCCAATGCTGGTTTTCAGCGGCCTGTTCATATTCGCAGCCCTGCTGTTTACTTGGCTATCGATTCAAGCCTGGTCAGCTCTTCATTTTCCTGTCCACACAACACAGGCTTCAGAAATCATTGGAATCTCCTCTACAGAATGTTCCATTCATTCACTGCGAATGTGGAATTCAACTGACTCTCCACTCCATGCAGGTTTTCCTTACACCACTGATGAATGTCCAAGTAACCCAATGCTGGTTTTCAGCTGCATGTTCACACTCGCAGCCATGCTATACAATTGGCTTTCCACTAAATCCTGATTAGTTCTTGATTTTCCTTCCACACGACCCAGCCTTCAGAAATCGTTGGAATCTCCACTAGAGAATGTTCCATTCATTCACTGCGAATCTGGAATTCCTCTGACCCTCCACTCCCGGCAGGTTTTCGTTACACCACTGTTGAATGTCCAAGTAACCCAATGTTTTAAGTGTTTTCTTCACAAGCGCAGTGGTGCTGTTCAATTGGCTATCCACTCAACCCTGGCCAGCTCTACATTTTCCTGTCCACACCACAGAGACTGGAGAAATCATTGTTATCTCCACTACAGAATGTTCCATTCATTCACAGCGAATCTGGAATTCATCTGAATCTCCACTCCCGGCAGGTTTTCGTGACACCACTGGTAAATATCCAAGTAAGCCAATGCTGGTTTTAAGTGGCCTGCTCATACTCTCAGCCGTGCTGTTCAATTTGCTATCCACTCAACCCTCTTCAGCTCCATTTTCCTGTCCACATAACCCAAACTTCAGAAACAATTGGTATCTCCTCCACAGAATGTTCCATTCATTGACGGCAAATCTGAAATTCATCTAATTCTCAACTCCCGTCAGGTTTTCGTTACACCACTTGTGAATGTCCAATTAAGCCAAAGCTGGTTTTCAGTGGCCTGTTCTTACTACGAGACGTGCTGTTCATTTGGCTATCCATTCCACCCTGTTCAGCTCTACATTTTCGTGTCCACAAAACCCAGCCTTCAGAAATCATTGGAATCACCACTAGAGAATGTTCCATTCATTCACTGCGAATCTGGAATTCATCTGAATCTCCACTCCCGGCAGGTTTTCATTGCACCACTGCTGAATGTTCAAGTAACGCAATGATGGTTTTCAGCGGTCTATTCACACTCGAACCCGTGCTGTTCACGGTCTAGCGACTCAACACTGGTGAGTTCTTCTTTTTCCAGTTCAGACAATACAAACCTCAGAAACCATTGCAATCTACACTACAGAATGTTTCATTCATTCAGGCGAATCTTGAATTCATCTTGTTCTCCACTCCCAGCAGGTTTTCGTTTCACCACTGGTGAATGTCCAAGCAACCCAAGGCTGGTTTCAGCTGCGTGTTAACACTCGCAGCCGTGCTGTTCAATTGGCTATCCAGTGAACGCTGGTTAGCTCTTGATTTTCCTTCCACACACCGAGCCTTCAGAAATCATTCTTATCTCCACTTCAGAATGTTCCATTCGTTCCCTGCGAATCTGGAATTCCTCTGACTCTCCACACCAGGCAGATTTTCCTAACAACACTGGTGAATGACCAGGTAATCCAATGCTGGTTTTCAGCGGCTGTTCACACTCACAGCCTTGCTGTTCAATTGGCAATCCAGTCAAACCTAGTCAGCTCTTCATTTTCCTGTCCACACAACCCAGCGTTCAGAAATCATTGGAATCTCTACTACAGAAATTTCCATTCATTCACTGTGAATCTGGAAATACTCTGAATCTGCATTCCAGGAAGGCTTTCGTTACACCACTGATGAATGTCCAAGTAATGCAATGCTGCTTCTTAGTGGTCTGTTCATACTCGAAACCGCGCTGTTCATTGGCTATCCACTCAATATCGGTCAGCTCTTCAATATCCTGTCCAGACTATCCAGATTCCTAAATGTTGGCAATCACCACTACAGAATGTTCCATTCAATCACGCGAATCTGGAATTCATCAGAGTCTCCACTCCTGGAAGGTTTTCGTGACACCACTGGTAAATGTCCAAGGAAGACAATGCTGGTTTTAAGCCGCCTGCTAACACACTCAGCCGTGCTGTTCAATTTGCTATCCACCCAACCCTATTCAGCTCTACATTTTCCTGTCCTCATAACCCAACCTTCAGAAATAATTGGTATCTCCTCCACAGAATGTTCCGTTCATTCACTGCGAATCTTAAATTCATCTGACTCTCAACTCCCGGCGGGTTATCGTTACACCACTTGTGAATGTCCAAGTAAGCCAATGCTGGTTTTCAGTGGCCTGTTCATACTAAGAGACGTGCTGTTCATTTGGCTATCCACTCCACCCTGTTCAGCTCTACATTCTCGTGTCCACAAAACCCAGCCTTCAGAAATCATTGGAATCACCACTAGAGAATGTTCCATTCATTCACTGCGAATCTGGAATTCATCTGAACCTCCACTCCTGGCAGGTTTTCGTTACGCCACTGGTGAATGTCCAAGTAACTCAATACTGGTTTTCAGAGGCATGTTCAACTCGCAGAAGTGCTGTTCAATGGGCTATCCACTCAATATTGGTCAGCTCTTCATTTTCCTCTCCACACAAACCAGCCTTCAGAAATCATTGGGCTCTCCACTACAGACTGTTCCATTCATTCACTGCGATTCTGCAATTCATCTGACTCTCCGCTCCAGGCAGGTTTTCATTACAGCACTGGTGAATGACCAAGTAATCCAATGCTGGTTTTCAGCCGCCTTTTCACACTCGCAGTGTGCTGTTCAATTGTCTATCCACTCAAACCTGGTCAGCCTTTCATTTTCTTTTCCACAATATCAGACTTCAGAAATCATTGGAATCGCCAGTACAGAATGTTCCATTCATTCACTGCCAATCTGGAATTCATCTGAATCTGCACTCCAGGTAGGCTTTCATTACACCACTTATGAATGTCCAAGTAACACAATGCTGGTTTTCAGCGGTCTGTTCACACTCTAAGCCCTGCTTTTTACTGGGTATCCACACAACTGTGGTCAGCTCTTCATTTTCATGTCCAAACAATCCAGACTTGAGAAATCATTGCAATCTCCAGTACAGAATGTTCCATTCATTCACTGCGAATCTGGAATTCAACTGAATCTCCACTACCTGCAGATTTATCTTACACCACTTGTGAATGTCCAAGTAAAACAATGCTGGTTTTCAGAGGCCTGTTCATGTTCACAGTCGTGCTGTTCAATTGGCTATCCACTCAACCTGTTTTTCTCCTCATTTTCCTGTGCACACAACCCAGCCTTCAGAAATCATTGTAATCTCCACTACAGGATGTTCCATTCATTCACTGGGAATCTGGAATTCATCTGAATCTGCACTCCACGCAGGCTTTCGTTACACCACTGCTGAAAGTCGAAGTAATGCAATACTGGTTTTCAGTGGTCTGTTCACATTCGAAGCCGAGGCTTTTTACAGGCTATCCGCTCAACACTGGTCAGCTCTTCATTTTCGTGTCCCCACAATCCAGATTTCAGAAATCATTGCAATCTCCACTACAGAATGTTCCATTCATTCACTGCGAGTCTGGAGTTTATCTGATTCTCCACTCCCGCCTGGTTAACATTACACCACTTGTGAATGTCCAAGTAAGCCAATGCTGGTTTTCAGAGGCCTGTTCATACTCGCAGCCGTGCTGTTTAATTGACAATTCACTCCACCCTGTTCAGCTCTTCATTGTCCCACCACACTACCAGCCTTCAGAAATCTTTGTTATCTCCACTACAGAATGTTCCATTCATTCACTGCGAATCTGGAATTCATCTGACTCTCAACTCCACGCAGGTTTTCATTACACCACTGTTGAATGTCCAAGTAACCCAATGCTGGTTTTCAGCGGCCTGTTCATATTCGCAGCCCTGCTGTTTACTTGGCTATCGATTCAAGCCTGGTCAGCTCTTCATTTTCCTGTCCACACAACACAGGCTTCAGAAATCATTGGAATCTCCTCTACAGAATGTTCCATTCATTCACTGCGAATGTGGAATTCAACTGACTCTCCACTCCATGCAGGTTTTCCTTACACCACTGATGAATGTCCAAGTAACCCAATGCTGGTTTTCAGCTGCATGTTCACACTCGCAGCCATGCTATACAATTGGCTTTCCACTAAATCCTGATTAGTTCTTGATTTTCCTTCCACACGACCCAGCCTTCAGAAATCGTTGGAATCTCCACTAGAGAATGTTCCATTCATTCACTGCGAATCTGGAATTCCTCTGACCCTCCACTCCCGGCAGGTTTTCGTTACACCACTGTTGAATGTCCAAGTAACCCAATGTTTTAAGTGTTTTCTTCACAAGCGCAGTGGTGCTGTTCAATTGGCTATCCACTCAACCCTGGCCAGCTCTACATTTTCCTGTCCACACCACAGAGACTGGAGAAATCATTGTTATCTCCACTACAGAATGTTCCATTCATTCACAGCGAATCTGGAATTCATCTGAATCTCCACTCCCGGCAGGTTTTCGTGACACCACTGGTAAATATCCAAGTAAGCCAATGCTGGTTTTAAGTGGCCTGCTCATACTCTCAGCCGTGCTGTTCAATTTGCTATCCACTCAACCCTCTTCAGCTCCATTTTCCTGTCCACATAACCCAAACTTCAGAAACAATTGGTATCTCCTCCACAGAATGTTCCATTCATTGACGGCAAATCTGAAATTCATCTAATTCTCAACTCCCGTCAGGTTTTCGTTACACCACTTGTGAATGTCCAATTAAGCCAAAGCTGGTTTTCAGTGGCCTGTTCTTACTACGAGACGTGCTGTTCATTTGGCTATCCATTCCACCCTGTTCAGCTCTACATTTTCGTGTCCACAAAACCCAGCCTTCAGAAATCATTGGAATCACCACTAGAGAATGTTCCATTCATTCACTGCGAATCTGGAATTCATCTGAATCTCCACTCCCGGCAGGTTTTCATTGCACCACTGCTGAATGTTCAAGTAACGCAATGATGGTTTTCAGCGGTCTATTCACACTCGAACCCGTGCTGTTCACGGTCTAGCGACTCAACACTGGTGAGTTCTTCTTTTTCCAGTTCAGACAATACAAACCTCAGAAACCATTGCAATCTACACTACAGAATGTTTCATTCATTCAGGCGAATCTTGAATTCATCTTGTTCTCCACTCCCAGCAGGTTTTCGTTTCACCACTGGTGAATGTCCAAGCAACCCAAGGCTGGTTTCAGCTGCGTGTTAACACTCGCAGCCGTGCTGTTCAATTGGCTATCCAGTGAACGCTGGTTAGCTCTTGATTTTCCTTCCACACACCGAGCCTTCAGAAATCATTCTTATCTCCACTTCAGAATGTTCCATTCGTTCCCTGCGAATCTGGAATTCCTCTGACTCTCCACACCAGGCAGATTTTCCTAACAACACTGGTGAATGACCAGGTAATCCAATGCTGGTTTTCAGCGGCTGTTCACACTCACAGCCTTGCTGTTCAATTGGCAATCCAGTCAAACCTAGTCAGCTCTTCATTTTCCTGTCCACACAACCCAGCGTTCAGAAATCATTGGAATCTCTACTACAGAAATTTCCATTCATTCACTGTGAATCTGGAAATACTCTGAATCTGCATTCCAGGAAGGCTTTCGTTACACCACTGATGAATGTCCAAGTAATGCAATGCTGCTTCTTAGTGGTCTGTTCACATTCGAAACCGCGCTGTTCATTGGCTATCCACTCAATATCGGTCAGCTCTTCAATATCCTGTCCAGACTATCCAGATTCCTAAATGTTGGCAATCACCACTACAGAATGTTCCATTCAATCACGCGAATCTGGAATTCATCAGAGTCTCCACTCCTGGAAGGTTTTCGTGACACCACTGGTAAATGTCCAAGGAAGACAATGCTGGTTTTAAGCCGCCTGCTAACACACTCAGCCGTGCTGTTCAATTTGCTATCCACCCAACCCTATTCAGCTCTACATTTTCCTGTCCTCATAACCCAACCTTCAGAAATAATTGGTATCTCCTCCACAGAATGTTCCGTTCATTCACTGCGAATCTTAAATTCATCTGACTCTCAACTCCCGGCGGGTTATCGTTACACCACTTGTGAATGTCCAAGTAAGCCAATGCTGGTTTTCAGTGGCCTGTTCATACTAAGAGACGTGCTGTTCATTTGGCTATCCACTCCACCCTGTTCAGCTCTACATTCTCGTGTCCACAAAACCCAGCCTTCAGAAATCATTGGAATCACCACTAGAGAATGTTCCATTCATTCACTGCGAATCTGGAATTCATCTGAACCTCCACTCCTGGCAGGTTTTCGTTACGCCACTGGTGAATGTCCAAGTAACTCAATACTGGTTTTCAGAGGCATGTTCAACTCGCAGAAGTGCTGTTCAATGGGCTATCCACTCAATATTGGTCAGCTCTTCATTTTCCTCTCCACACAAACCAGCCTTCAGAAATCATTGGGCTCTCCACTACAGACTGTTCCATTCATTCACTGCGATTCTGCAATTCATCTGACTCTCCGCTCCAGGCAGGTTTTCATTACAGCACTGGTGAATGACCAAGTAATACAATGCTGGTTTTCAGCCGCCTTTTCACACTCGCAGTGTGCTGTTCAATTGTCTATCCACTCAAACCTGGTCAGCCTTTCATTTTCTTTTCCACAATATCAGACTTCAGAAATCATTGGAATCGCCAGTACAGAATGTTCCATTCATTCACTGCCAATCTGGAATTCATCTGAATCTGCACTTCAGGTAGGCTTTCATTACACCACTTATGAATGTCCAAGTAACACAATGCTGGTTTTCAGCGGTCTGTTCACACTCTAAGCCCTGCTTTTTACTGGGTATCCACACAACTGTGGTCAGCTCTTCATTTTCATGTCCAAACAATCCAGACTTGAGAAATCATTGCAATCTCCAGTACAGAATGTTCCATTCATTCACTGCGAATCTGGAATTCAACTGAATCTCCACTACCTGCAGATTTATCTTACACCACTTGTGAATGTCCAAGTAAAACAATGCTGGTTTTCAGAGGCCTGTTCATGTTCGCAGTCGTGCTGTTCAATTGGCTATCCACTCAACTTGTTTTGCTCCTCATTTTCCTGTGCACACAACCCAGCCTTCAGAAATCATTGTAATCTCCACTACAGGATGTTCCATTCATTCACTGGGAATCTGGAATTCATCTGAATCTGCACTCCACGCAGGCTTTCGTTACACCACTGCTGAAAGTCGAAGTAATGCAATACTGGTTTTCAGTGGTCTGTTCACATTCGAAGCCGAGGCTTTTTACAGGCTATCCACTCAACACTGGTCAGCTCTTCATTTTCGTGTCCCCACAATCCAGATTTCAGAAATCATTGCAATCTCCACTACAGAATGTTCCATTCATTCACTGCGAGTCTGGAGTTTATCTGATTCTCCACTCCCGCCTGGTTAACATTACACCACTTGTGAATGTCCAAGTAAGCCAATGCTGGTTTTCAGAGGCCTGTTCATACTCGCAGCCGTGCTGTTTAATTGACAATTCACTCCACCCTGTTCAGCTCTTCATTGTCCCACCACACTACCAGCCTTCAGAAATCTTTGTTATCTCCACTACAGAATGTTCCATTCATTCACTGCGAATCTGGAATTCATCTGACTCTCAACTCCACGCAGGTTTTCATTACACCACTGTTGAATGTCCAAGTAACCCAATGCTGGTTTTCAGCGGCCTGTTCATATTCGCAGCCCTGCTGGTTACTTGGCTATCGATTCAAGCCTGGTCAGCTCTTCATTTTCCTGTCCACACAACACAGGCTTCAGAAATCATTGGAATCTCCTCTACAGAATGTTCCATTCATTCACTGCGAATGTGGAATTCAACTGACTCTCCACTCCATGCAGGTTTTCCTTACACCACTGATGAATGTCCAAGTAACCCAATGCTGGTTTTCAGCTGCATGTTCACACTCGCAGCCATGCTATACAATTGGCTTTCCACTAAATCCTGATTAGTTCTTGATTTTCCTTCCACACGACCCAGCCTTCAGAAATCGTTGGAATCTCCACTAGAGAATGTTCCATTCATTCACTGCGAATCTGGAATTCCTCTGACCCTCCACTCCCGGCAGGTTTTCGTTACACCACTGTTGAATGTCCAAGTAACCCAATGTTTTAAGTGTTTTCTTCACAAGCGCAGTGGTGCTGTTCAATTGGCTATCCACTCAACCCTGGCCAGCTCTACATTTTCCTGTCCACACCACAGAGACTGGAGAAATCATTGTTATCTCCACTACAGAATGTTCCATTCATTCACAGCGAATCTGGAATTCATCTGAATCTCCACTCCCGGCAGGTTTTCGTGACACCACTGGTAAATATCCAAGTAAGCCAATGCTGGTTTTAAGTGGCCTGCTCATACTCTCAGCCGTGCTGTTCAATTTGCTATCCACTCAACCCTCTTCAGCTCCATTTTCCTGTCCACATAACCCAAACTTCAGAAACAATTGGTATCTCCTCCACAGAATGTTCCATTCATTGACGGCAAATCTGAAATTCATCTAATTCTCAACTCCCGTCAGGTTTTCGTTACACCACTTGTGAATGTCCAATTAAGCCAAAGCTGGTTTTCAGTGGCCTGTTCTTACTACGAGACGTGCTGTTCATTTGGCTATCCATTCCACCCTGTTCAGCTCTACATTTTCGTGTCCACAAAACCCAGCCTTCAGAAATCATTGGAATCACCACTAGAGAATGTTCCATTCATTCACTGCGAATCTGGAATTCATCTGAATCTCCACTCCCGGCAGGTTTTCATTGCACCACTGCTGAATGTTCAAGTAACGCAATGATGGTTTTCAGCGGTCTATTCACACTCGAACCCGTGCTGTTCACGGTCTAGCGACTCAACACTGGTGAGTTCTTCTTTTTCCAGTTCAGACAATACAAACCTCAGAAACCATTGCAATCTACACTACAGAATGTTTCATTCATTCAGGCGAATCTTGAATTCATCTTGTTCTCCACTCCCAGCAGGTTTTCGTTTCACCACTGGTGAATGTCCAAGCAACCCAAGGCTGGTTTCAGCTGCGTGTTAACACTCGCAGCCGTGCTGTTCAATTGGCTATCCAGTGAACGCTGGTTAGCTCTTGATTTTCCTTCCACACACCGAGCCTTCAGAAATCATTCTTATCTCCACTTCAGAATGTTCCATTCGTTCCCTGCGAATCTGGAATTACTCTGACTCTCCACACCAGGCAGATTTTCCTAACAACACTGGTGAATGACCAGGTAATCCAATGCTGGTTTTCAGCGGCTGTTCACACTCACAGCCTTGCTGTTCAATTGGCAATCCAGTCAAACCTAGTCAGCTCTTCATTTTCCTGTCCACACAACCCAGCGTTCAGAAATCATTGGCATCTCTACTACAGAAATTTCCATTCATTCACTGTGAATCTGGAAATACTCTGAATCTGCATTCCAGGAAGGCTTTCGTTACACCACTGATGAATGTCCAAGTAATGCAATGCTGCTTCTTAGTGGTCTGTTCACACTCGAAACCGTGCTGTTCATTGGCTATCCACTCAATATCGGTCAGCTCTTCAATATCCTGTCCAGACTATCCAGATTCCTAAATGTTGGCAATCACCACTACAGAATGTTCCATTCAATCACGCGAATCTGGAATTCATCAGAGTCTCCACTCCTGGAAGGTTTTCGTGACACCACTGGTAAATGTCCAAGGAAGACAATGCTGGTTTTAAGCCGCCTGCTAACACACTCAGCCGTGCTGTTCAATTTGCTATCCACCCAACCCTATTCAGCTCTACATTTTCCTGTCCTCATAACCCAACCTTCAGAAATAATTGGTATCTCCTCCACAGAATGTTCCGTTCATTCACTGCGAATCTTAAATTCATCTGACTCTCAACTCCCGGCGGGTTATCGTTACACCACTTGTGAATGTCCAAGTAAGCCAATGCTGGTTTTCAGTGGCCTGTTCATACTAAGAGACGTGCTGTTCATTTGGCTATCCACTCCACCCTGTTCAGCTCTACATTCTCGTGTCCACAAAACCCAGCCTTCAGAAATCATTGGAATCACCACTAGAGAATGTTCCATTCATTCACTGCGAATCTGGAATTCATCTGAACCTCCACTCCTGGCAGGTTTTCGTTACGCCACTGGTGAATGTCCAAGTAACTCAATACTGGTTTTCAGAGGCATGTTCAACTCGCAGAAGTGCTGTTCAATGGGCTATCCACTCAATATTGGTCAACTCTTCATTTTCCTCTCCACACAAACCAGCCTTCAGAAATCATTGGGCTCTCCACTACAGACTGTTCCATTCATTCACTGCGATTCTGCAATTCATCTGACTCTCCGCTCCAGGCAGGTTTTCATTACAGCACTGGTGAATGACCAAGTAATCCAATGCTGGTTTTCAGCTGCCTTTTCACACTCGCAGTGTGCTGTTCAATTGTCTATCCACTCAAACCTGGTCAGCCTTTCATTTTCTTTTCCACAATATCAGACTTCAGAAATCATTGGAATCGCCAGTACAGAATGTTCCATTCATTCACTGCCAATCTGGAATTCATCTGAATCTGCACTCCAGGTAGGCTTTCATTACACCACTTATGAATGTCCAAGTAACACAATGCTGGTTTTCAGCGGTCTGTTCACACTCTAAGCCCTGCTTTTTACTGGGTATCCACACAACTGTGGTCAGCTCTTCACTTTCATGTCCAAACAATCCAGACTTGAGAAATCATTGCAATCTCCAGTACAGAATGTTCCATTCATTCACTGCGAATCTGGAATTCAACTGAATCTCCACTACCTGCAGATTTATCTTACACCACTTGTGAATGTCCAAGTAAAACAATGCTGGTTTTCAGAGGCCTGTTCATGTTCGCAGTCATGCTGTTCAATTGGCTATCCACTCAACCTGTTTTGCTCCTCATTTTCCTGTGCACACAACCCAGCCTTCAGAAATCATTGTAATCTCCACTACAGGATGTTCCATTCATTCACTGGGAATCTGGAATTCATCTGAATCTGCACTCCACGCAGGCTTTCGTTACACCACTGCTGAAAGTCGAAGTAATGCAATACTGGTTTTCAGTGGTCTGTTCACATTCGAAGCCGAGGCTTTTTACAGGCTATCCACTCAACACTGGTCAGCTCTTCATTTTCGTGTCCCCACAATCCAGATTTCAGAAATCATTGCAATCTCCACTACAGAATGTTCCATTCATTCACTGCGAGTCTGGAGTTTATCTGATTCTCCACTCCCGCCTGGTTAACATTACACCACTTGTGAATGTCCAAGTAAGCCAATGCTGGTTTTCAGAGGCCTGTTCATACTCGCAGCCGTGCTGTTTAATTGACAATTCACTCCACCCTGTTCAGCTCTTCATTGTCCCACCACACTACCAGCCTTCAGAAATCTTTGTTATCTCCACTACAGAACGTTCCATTCATTCACTGCGAATCTGGAATTCATCTGACTCTCAACTCCACGCAGGTTTTCATTACACCACTGTTGAATGTCCAAGTAACCCAATGCTGGTTTTCAGCGGCCTGTTCATATTCGCAGCCCTGCTGTTTACTTGGCTATCGATTCAAGCCTGGTCAGCTCTTCATTTTCCTGTCCACACAACACAGGCTTCAGAAATCATTGGAATCTCCTCTACAGAATGTTCCATTCATTCACTGCGAATGTGGAATTCAACTGACTCTCCACTCCATGCAGGTTTTCCTTACACCACTGATGAATGTCCAAGTAACCCAATGCTGGTTTTCAGCTGCATGTTCACACTCGCAGCCATGCTATACAATTGGCTTTCCACTAAATCCTGATTAGTTCTTGATTTTCCTTCCACACGACCCAGCCTTCAGAAATCGTTGGAATCTCCACTAGAGAATGTTCCATTCATTCACTGCGAATCTGGAATTCCTCTGAACCTCCACTCCCGGCAGGTTTTCGTTACACCACTGTTGAATGTCCAAGTAACCCAATGTTTTAAGTGTTTTCTTCACAAGCGCAGTGGTGCTGTTCAATTGGCTATCCACTCAACCCTGGCCAGCTCTACATTTTCCTGTCCACACCACAGAGACTGGAGAAATCATTGTTATCTCCACTACAGAATGTTCCATTCATTCACAGCGAATCTGGAATTCATCTGAATCTCCACTCCCGGCAGGTTTTCGTGACACCACTGGTAAATATCCAAGTAAGCCAATGCTGGTTTTAAGTGGCCTGCTCATACTCTCAGCCGTGCTGTTCAATTTGCTATCCACTCAACCCTCTTCAGCTCCATTTTCCTGTCCACATAACCCAAACTTCAGAAACAATTGGTATCTCCTCCACAGAATGTTCCATTCATTGACGGCAAATCTGAAATTCATCTAATTCTCAACTCCCGTCAGGTTTTCGTTACACCACTTGTGAATGTCCAATTAAGCCAAAGCTGGTTTTCAGTGGCCTGTTCTTACTACGAGACGTGCTGTTCATTTGGCTATCCATTCCACCCTGTTCAGCTCTACATTTTCGTGTCCACAAAACCCAGCCTTCAGAAATCATTGGAATCACCACTAGAGAATGTTCCATTCATTCACTGCGAATCTGGAATTCATCTGAATCTCCACTCCCGGCAGGTTTTCATTGCACCACTGCTGAATGTTCAAGTAACGCAATGATGGTTTTCAGCGGTCTATTCACACTCGAACCCGTGCTGTTCACGGTCTAGCGACTCAACACTGGTGAGTTCTTCTTTTTCCAGTTCAGACAATACAAACCTCAGAAACCATTGCAATCTACACTACAGAATGTTTCATTCATTCAGGCGAATCTTGAATTCATCTTGTTCTCCACTCCCAGCAGGTTTTCGTTTCACCACTGGTGAATGTCCAAGCAACCCAAGGCTGGTTTCAGCTGCGTGTTAACACTCGCAGCCGTGCTGTTCAATTGGCTATCCAGTGAACGCTGGTTAGCTCTTGATTTTCCTTCCACACACCGAGCCTTCAGAAATCATTCTTATCTCCACTTCAGAGTTCCATTCGTTCCCTGCGAATCTGGAATTCCTCTGACTCTCCACACCAGGCAGATTTTCCTAACAACACTGGTGAATGACCAGGTAATCCAATGCTGGTTTTCAGCGGCTGTTCACACTCACAGCCTTGCTGTTCAATTGGCAATCCAGTCAAACCTAGTCAGCTCTTCATTTTCCTGTCCACACAACCCAGCGTTCAGAAATCATTGGAATCTCTACTACAGAAATTTCCATTCATTCACTGTGAATCTGGAAATACTCTGAATCTGCATTCCAGGAAGGCTTTCGTTACACCACTGATGAATGTCCAAGTAATGCAATGCTGCTTCTTAGTGGTCTGTTCACACTCGAAACCGTGCTGTTCATTGGCTATCCACTCAATATCGGTCAGCTCTTCAATATCCTGTCCAGACTATCCAGATTCCTAAATGTTGGCAATCACCACTACAGAATGTTCCATTCAATCACGCGAATCTGGAATTCATCAGAGTCTCCACTCCTGGAAGGTTTTCGTGACACCACTGGTAAATGTCCAAGGAAGACAATGCTGGTTTTAAGCCGCCTGCTAACACACTCAGCCGTGCTGTTCAATTTGCTATCCACCCAACCCTATTCAGCTCTACATTTTCCTGTCCTCATAACCCAACCTTCAGAAATAATTGGTATCTCCTCCACAGAATGTTCCGTTCATTCACTGCGAATCTTAAATTCATCTGACTCTCAACTCCCGGCGGGTTATCGTTACACCACTTGTGAATGTCCAAGTAAGCCAATGCTGGTTTTCAGTGGCCTGTTCATACTAAGAGACGTGCTGTTCATTTGGCTATCCACTCCACCCTGTTCAGCTCTACATTCTCGTGTCCACAAAACCCAGCCTTCAGAAATCATTGGAATCACCACTAGAGAATGTTCCATTCATTCACTGCGAATCTGGAATTCCTCTGAACCTCCACTCCTGGCAGGTTTTCGTTACGCCACTGGTGAATGTCCAAGTAACTCAATACTGGTTTTCAGAGGCATGTTCAACTCGCAGAAGTGCTGTTCAATGGGCTATCCACTCAATATTGGTCAGCTCTTCATTTTCCTCTCCACACAAACCAGCCTTCAGAAATCATTGGGCTCTCCACTACAGACTGTTCCATTCATTCACTGCGATTCTGCAATTCATCTGACTCTCCGCTCCAGGCAGGTTTTCATTACAGCACTGGTGAATGACCAAGTAATCCAATGCTGGTTTTCAGCCGCCTTTTCACACTCGCAGTGTGCTGTTCAATTGTCTATCCACTCAAACCTGGTCAGCCTTTCATTTTCTTTTCCACAATATCAGACTTCAGAAATCATTGGAATCGCTAGTACAGAATGTTCCATTCATTCACTGCCAATCTGGAATTCATCTGAATCTGCACTCCAGGTAGGCTTTCATTACACCACTTATGAATGTCCAAGTAACACAATGCTGGTTTTCAGCGGTCTGTTCACACTCTAAGCCCTGCTTTTTACTGGGTATCCACACAACTGTGGTCAGCTCTTCATTTTCATGTCCGAACAATCCAGACTTGAGAAATCATTGCAATCTCCAGTACAGAATGTTCCATTCATTCACTGCGAATCTGGAATTCAACTGAATCTCCACTACCTGCAGATTTATCTTACACCACTTGTGAATGTCCAAGTAAAACAATGCTGGTTTTCAGAGGCCTGTTCATGTTCGCAGTCGTGCTGTTCAATTGGCTATCCACTCAACCTGTTTTGCTCCTCATTTTCCTGTGCACACAAGCCAGCCGTCAGAAATCATTGTAATCTCCACTACAGGATGTTCCATTCATTCACTGGGAATCTGGAATTCATCTGAATCTGCACTCCACGCAGGCTTTCGTTACACCACTGCTGAAAGTCGAAGTAATGCAATACTGGTTTTCAGTGGTCTGTTCACATTCGAAGCCGAGGCTTTTTACAGGCTATCCACTCAACACTGGTCAGCTCTTCATTTTCGTGTCCCCACAATCCAGATTTCAGAAATCATTGCAATCTCCACTACAGAATGTTCCATTCATTCACTGCGAGTCTGGAGTTTATCTGATTCTCCACTCCCGCCTGGTTAACATTACACCACTTGTGAATGTCCAAGTAAGCCAATGCTGGTTTTCAGAGGCCTGTTCATACTCGCAGCCGTGCTGTTTAATTGACAATTCACTCCACCCTGTTCAGCTCTTCATTGTCCCACCACACTACCAGCCTTCAGAAATCTTTGTTATCTCCACTACAGAATGTTCCATTCATTCACTGCGAATCTGGAATTCATCTGACTCTCAACTCCACGCAGGTTTTCATTACACCACTGTTGAATGTCCAAGTAACCCAATGCTGGTTTTCAGCGGCCTGTTCATATTCGCAGCCCTGCTGTTTACTTGGCTATCGATTCAAGCCTGGTCAGCTCTTCATTTTCCTGTCCACACAACACAGGCTTCAGAAATCATTGGAATCTCCTCTACAGAATGTTCCATTCATTCACTGCGAATGTGGAATTCAACTGACTCTCCACTCCATGCAGGTTTTCCTTACACCACTGATGAATGTCCAAGTAACCCAATGCTGGTTTTCAGCTGCATGTTCACACTCGCAGCCATGCTATACAATTGGCTTTCCACTAAATCCTGATTAGTTCTTGATTTTCCTTCCACACGACCCAGCCTTCAGAAATCGTTGGAATCTCCACTAGAGAATGTTCCATTCATTCACTGCGAATCTGGAATTCCTCTGAACCTCCACTCCCGGCAGGTTTTCGTTACACCACTGTTGAATGTCCAAGTAACCCAATGTTTTAAGTGTTTTCTTCACAAGCGCAGTGGTGCTGTTCAATTGGCTATCCACTCAACCCTGGCCAGCTCTACATTTTCCTGTCCACACCACAGAGACTGGAGAAATCATTGTTATCTCCACTACAGAATGTTCCATTCATTCACAGCGAATCTGGAATTCATCTGAATCTCCACTCCCGGCAGGTTTTCGTGACACCACTGGTAAATATCCAAGTAAGCCAATGCTGGTTTTAAGTGGCCTGCTCATACTCTCAGCCGTGCTGTTCAATTTGCTATCCACTCAACCCTCTTCAGCTCCATTTTCCTGTCCACATAACCCAAACTTCAGAAACAATTGGTATCTCCTCCACAGAATGTTCCATTCATTGACGGCAAATCTGAAATTCATCTAATTCTCAACTCCCGTCAGGTTTTCGTTACACCACTTGTGAATGTCCAATTAAGCCAAAGCTGGTTTTCAGTGGCCTGTTCTTACTACGAGACGTGCTGTTCATTTGGCTATCCATTCCACCCTGTTCAGCTCTACATTTTCGTGTCCACAAAACCCAGCCTTCAGAAATCATTGGAATCACCACTAGAGAATGTTCCATTCATTCACTGCGAATCTGGAATTCATCTGAATCTCCACTCCCGGCAGGTTTTCATTGCACCACTGCTGAATGTTCAAGTAACGCAATGATGGTTTTCAGTGGTCTATTCACACTCGAACCCGTGCTGTTCACGGTCTAGCGACTCAACACTGGTGAGTTCTTCTTTTTCCAGTTCAGACAATACAAACCTCAGAAACCATTGCAATCTACACTACAGAATGTTTCATTCATTCAGGCGAATCTTGAATTCATCTTGTTCTCCACTCCCAGCAGGTTTTCGTTTCACCACTGGTGAATGTCCAAGCAACCCAAGGCTGGTTTCAGCTGCGTGTTAACACTCGCAGCCGTGCTGTTCAATTGGCTATCCAGTGAACGCTGGTTAGCTCTTGATTTTCCTTCCACACACCGAGCCTTCAGAAATCATTCTTATCTCCACTTCAGAGTGTTCCATTCGTTCCCTGCGAATCTGGAATTCCTCTGACTCTCCACACCAGGCAGATTTTCCTAACAACACTGGTGAATGACCAGGTAATCCAATGCTGGTTTTCAGCGGCTGTTCACACTCACAGCCTTGCTGTTCAATTGGCAATCCAGTCAAACCTAGTCAGCTCTTCATTTTCCTGTCCACACAACCCAGCGTTCAGAAATCATTGGAATCTCTACTACAGAAATTTCCATTCATTCACTGTGAATCTGGAAGTAATCTGAATCTGCATTCCAGGAAGGCTTTCGTTACACCACTGATGAATGTCCAAGTAATGCAATGCTGCTTCTTAGTGGTCTGTTCACACTCGAAACCGTGCTGTTCATTGGCTATCCACTCAATATCGGTCAGCTCTTCAATATCCTGTCCAGACTATCCAGATTCCTAAATGTTGGCAATCACCACTACAGAATGTTCCATTCAATCACGCGAATCTGGAATTCATCAGAGTCTCCACTCCTGGAAGGTTTTCGTGACACCACTGGTAAATGTCCAAGGAAGACAATGCTGGTTTTAAGCCGCCTGCTAACACACTCAGCCGTGCTGTTCAATTTGCTATCCACCCAACCCTATTCAGCTCTACATTTTCCTGTCCTCATAACCCAACCTTCAGAAATAATTGGTATCTCCTCCACAGAATGTTCCGTTCATTCACTGCGAATCTTAAATTCATCTGACTCTCAACTCCCGGCGGGTTATCGTTACACCACTTGTGAATGTCCAAGTAAGCCAATGCTGGTTTTCAGTGGCCTGTTCATACTAAGAGACGTGCTGTTCATTTGGCTATCCACTCCACCCTGTTCAGCTCTACATTCTCGTGTCCACAAAACCCAGCCTTCAGAAATCATTGGAATCACCACTAGAGAATGTTCCATTCATTCACTGCGAATCTGGAATTCCTCTGAACCTCCACTCCTGGCAGGTTTTCGTTACGCCACTGGTGAATGTCCAAGTAACTCAATACTGGTTTTCAGAGGCATGTTCAACTCGCAGAAGTGCTGTTCAATGGGCTATCCACTCAATATTGGTCAGCTCTTCATTTTCCTCTCCACACAAACCAGCCTTCAGAAATCATTGGGCTCTCCACTACAGACTGTTCCATTCATTCACTGCGATTCTGCAATTCATCTGACTCTCCGCTCCAGGCAGGTTTTCATTACAGCACTGGTGAATGACCAAGTAATCCAATGCTGGTTTTCAGCCGCCTTTTCACACTCGCAGTGTGCTGTTCAATTGTCTATCCACTCAAACCTGGTCAGCCTTTCATTTTCTTTTCCACAATATCAGACTTCAGAAATCATTGGAATCGCCAGTACAGAATGTTCCATTCATTCACTGCCAATCTGGAATTCATCTGAATCTGCACTCCAGGTAGGCTTTCATTACACCACTTATGAATGTCCAAGTAACACAATGCTGGTTTTCAGCGGTCTGTTCACACTCTAAGCCCTGCTTTTTACTGGGTATCCACACAACTGTGGTCAGCTCTTCATTTTCATGTCCAAACAATCCAGACTTGAGAAATCATTGCAATCTCCAGTACAGAATGTTCCATTCATTCACTGCGAATCTGGAATTCAACTGAATCTCCACTACCTGCAGATTTATCTTACACCACTTGTGAATGTCCAAGTAAAACAATGCTGGTTTTCAGAGGCCTGTTCATGTTCGCAGTCGTGCTGTTCAATTGGCTATCCACTCAACCTGTTTTGCTCCTCATTTTCCTGTGCACACAACCCAGCCTTCAGAAATCATTGTAATCTCCACTACAGGATGTTCCATTCATTCACTGGGAATCTGGAATTCATCTGAATCTGCACTCCACGCAGGCTTTCGTTACACCACTGCTGAAAGTCGAAGTAATGCAATACTGGTTTTCAGTGGTCTGTTCACATTCGAAGCCGAGGCTTTTTACAGGCTATCCACTCAACACTGGTCAGCTCTTCATTTTCGTGTCCCCACAATCCAGATTTCAGAAATCATTGCAATCTCCACTACAGAATGTTCCATTCATTCACTGCGAGTCTGGAGTTTATCTGATTCTCCACTCCCGCCTGGTTAACATTACACCACTTGTGAATGTCCAAGTAAGCCAATGCTGGTTTTCAGAGGCCTGTTCATACTCGCAGCCGTGCTGTTTAATTGACAATTCACTCCACCCTGTTCAGCTCTTCATTGTCCCACCACACTACCAGCCTTCAGAAATCTTTGTTATCTCCACTACAGAACGTTCCATTCATTCACTGCGAATCTGGAATTCATCTGACTCTCAACTCCACGCAGGTTTTCATTACACCACTGTTGAATGTCCAAGTAACCCAATGCTGGTTTTCAGCGGCCTGTTCATATTCGCAGCCCTGCTGTTTACTTGGCTATCGATTCAAGCCTGGTCAGCTCTTCATTTTCCTGTCCACACAACACAGGCTTCAGAAATCATTGGAATCTCCTCTACAGAATGTTCCATTCATTCACTGCGAATGTGGAATTCAACTGACTCTCCACTCCATGCAGGTTTTCCTTACACCACTGATGAATGTCCAAGTAACCCAATGCTGGTTTTCAGCTGCATGTTCACACTCGCAGCCATGCTATACAATTGGCTTTCCACTAAATCCTGATTAGTTCTTGATTTTCCTTCCACACGACCCAGCCTTCAGAAATCGTTGGAATCTCCACTAGAGAATGTTCCATTCATTCACTGCGAATCTGGAATTCCTCTGAACCTCCACTCCCGGCAGGTTTTCGTTACACCACTGTTGAATGTCCAAGTAACCCAATGTTTTAAGTGTTTTCTTCACAAGCGCAGTGGTGCTGTTCAATTGGCTATCCACTCAACCCTGGCCAGCTCTACATTTTCCTGTCCACACCACAGAGACTGGAGAAATCATTGTTATCTCCACTACAGAATGTTCCATTCATTCACAGCGAATCTGGAATTCATCTGAATCTCCACTCCCGGCAGGTTTTCGTGACACCACTGGTAAATATCCAAGTAAGCCAATGCTGGTTTTAAGTGGCCTGCTCATACTCTCAGCCGTGCTGTTCAATTTGCTATCCACTCAACCCTCTTCAGCTCCATTTTCCTGTCCACATAACCCAAACTTCAGAAACAATTGGTATCTCCTCCACAGAATGTTCCATTCATTGACGGCAAATCTGAAATTCATCTAATTCTCAACTCCCGTCAGGTTTTCGTTACACCACTTGTGAATGTCCAATTAAGCCAAAGCTGGTTTTCAGTGGCCTGTTCTTACTACGAGACGTGCTGTTCATTTGGCTATCCATTCCACCCTGTTCAGCTCTACATTTTCGTGTCCACAAAACCCAGCCTTCAGAAATCATTGGAATCACCACTAGAGAATGTTCCATTCATTCACTGCGAATCTGGAATTCATCTGAATCTCCACTCCCGGCAGGTTTTCATTGCACCACTGCTGAATGTTCAAGTAACGCAATGATGGTTTTCAGCGGTCTATTCACACTCGAACCCGTGCTGTTCACGGTCTAGCGACTCAACACTGGTGAGTTCTTCTTTTTCCAGTTCAGACAATACAAACCTCAGAAACCATTGCAATCTACACTACAGAATGTTTCATTCATTCAGGCGAATCTTGAATTCATCTTGTTCTCCACTCCCAGCAGGTTTTCGTTTCACCACTGGTGAATGTCCAAGCAACCCAAGGCTGGTTTCAGCTGCGTGTTAACACTCGCAGCCGTGCTGTTCAATTGGCTATCCAGTGAACGCTGGTTAGCTCTTGATTTTCCTTCCAGACACCGAGCCTTCAGAAATCATTCTTATCTCCACTTCAGAATGTTCCATTCGTTCCCTGCGAATCTGGAATTCCTCTGACTCTCCACACCAGGCAGATTTTCCTAACAACACTGGTGAATGACCAGGTAATCCAATGCTGGTTTTCAGCGGCTGTTCACACTCACAGCCTTGCTGTTCAATTGGCAATCCAGTCAAACCTAGTCAGCTCTTCATTTTCCTGTCCACACAACCCAGCGTTCAGAAATCATTGGAATCTCTACTACAGAAATTTCCATTCATTCACTGTGAATCTGGAAATACTCTGAATCTGCATTCCAGGAAGGCTTTCGTTACACCACTGATGAATGTCCAAGTAATGCAATGCTGCTTCTTAGTGGTCTGTTCACACTCGAAACCGTGCTGTTCATTGGCTATCCACTCAATATCGGTCAGCTCTTCAATATCCTGTCCAGACTATCCAGATTCCTAAATGTTGGCAATCACCACTACAGAATGTTCCATTCAATCACGCGAATCTGGAATTCATCAGAGTCTCCACTCCTGGAAGGTTTTCGTGACACCACTGGTAAATGTCCAAGGAAGACAATGCTGGTTTTAAGCCGCCTGCTAACACACTCAGCCGTGCTGTTCAATTTGCTATCCACCCAACCCTATTCAGCTCTACATTTTCCTGTCCTCATAACCCAACCTTCAGAAATAATTGGTATCTCCTCCACAGAATGTTCCGTTCATTCACTGCGAATCTTAAATTCATCTGACTCTCAACTCCCGGCGGGTTATCGTTACACCACTTGTGAATGTCCAAGTAAGCCAATGCTGGTTTTCAGTGGCCTGTTCATACTAAGAGACGTGCTGTTCATTTGGCTATCCACTCCACCCTGTTCAGCTCTACATTTTCGTGTCCACAAAACCCAGCCTTCAGAAATCATTGGAATCACCACTAGAGAATGTTCCATTCATTCACTGCGAATCTGGAATTCCTCTGAACCTCCACTCCTGGCAGGTTTTCGTTACGCCACTGGTGAATGTCCAAGTAACTCAATACTGGTTTTCAGAGGCATGTTCAACTCGCAGAAGTGCTGTTCAATGGGCTATCCACTCAATATTGGTCAGCTCTTCATTTTCCTCTCCACACAAACCAGCCTTCAGAAATCATTGGGCTCTCCACTACAGACTGTTCCATTCATTCACTGCGATTCTGCAATTCATCTGACTCTCCGCTCCAGGCAGGTTTTCATTACAGCACTGGTGAATGACCAAGTAATCCAATGCTGGTCTTCAGCCGCCTTTTCACACTCGCAGTGTGCTGTTCAATTGTCTATCCACTCAAACCTGGTCAGCCTATCATTTTCTTTTCCACAATATCAGACTTCAGAAATCATTGGAATCGCCAGTACAGAATGTTCCATTCATTCACTGCCAATCTGGAATTCATCTGAATCTGCACTCCAGGTAGGCTTTCATTACACCACTTATGAATGTCCAAGTAACACAATGCTGGTTTTCAGCGGTCTGTTCACACTCTAAGCCCTGCTTTTTACTGGGTATCCACACAACTGTGGTCAGCTCTTCATTTTCATGTCCAAACAATCCAGACTTGAGAAATCATTGCAATCTCCAGTACAGAATGTTCCATTCATTCACTGCGAATCTGGAATTCAACTGAATCTCCACTACCTGCAGATTTATCTTACACCACTTGTGAATGTCCAAGTAAAACAATGCTGGTTTTCAGAGGCCTGTTCATGTTCGCAGTCGTGCTGTTCAATTGGCTATCCACTCAACCTGTTTTGCTCCTCATTTTCCTGTGCACACAAGCCAGCCGTCAGAAATCATTGTAATCTCCACTACAGGATGTTCCATTCATTCACTGGGAATCTGGAATTCATCTGAATCTGCACTCCACGCAGGCTTTCGTTACACCACTGCTGAAAGTCGAAGTAATGCAATACTGGTTTTCAGTGGTCTGTTCACATTCGAAGCCGAGGCTTTTTACAGGCTATCCACTCAACACTGGTCAGCTCTTCATTTTCGTGTCCCCACAATCCAGATTTCAGAAATCATTGCAATCTCCACTACAGAATGTTCCATTCATTCACTGCGAGTCTGGAGTTTATCTGATTCTCCACTCCCGCCTGGTTAACATTACACCACTTGTGAATGTCCAAGTAAGCCAATGCTGGTTTTCAGAGGCCTGTTCATACTCGCAGCCGTGCTGTTTAATTGACAATTCACTCCACCCTGTTCAGCTCTTCATTGTCCCACCACACTACCAGCCTTCAGAAATCTTTGTTATCTCCACTACAGAATGTTCCATTCATTCACTGCGAATCTGGAATTCATCTGACTCTCAACTCCACGCAGGTTTTCATTACACCACTGTTGAATGTCCAAGTAACCCAATGCTGGTTTTCAGCGGCCTGTTCATATTCGCAGCCCTGCTGTTTACTTGGCTATCGATTCAAGCCTGGTCAGCTCTTCATTTTCCTGTCCACACAACACAGGCTTCAGAAATCATTGGAATCTCCTCTACAGAATGTTCCATTCATTCACTGCGAATGTGGAATTCAACTGACTCTCCACTCCATGCAGGTTTTCCTTACACCACTGATGAATGTCCAAGTAACCCAATGCTGGTTTTCAGCTGCATGTTCACACTCGCAGCCATGCTATACAATTGGCTTTCCACTAAATCCTGATTAGTTCTTGATTTTCCTTCCACACGACCCAGCCTTCAGAAATCGTTGGAATCTCCACTAGAGAATGTTCCATTCATTCACTGCGAATCTGGAATTCCTCTGAACCTCCACTCCCGGCAGGTTTTCGTTACACCACTGTTGAATGTCCAAGTAACCCAATGTTTTAAGTGTTTTCTTCACAAGCGCAGTGGTGCTGTTCAATTGGCTATCCACTCAACCCTGGCCAGCTCTACATTTTCCTGTCCACACCACAGAGACTGGAGAAATCATTGTTATCTCCACTACAGAATGTTCCATTCATTCACAGCGAATCTGGAATTCATCTGAATCTCCACTCCCGGCAGGTTTTCGTGACACCACTGGTAAATATCCAAGTAAGCCAATGCTGGTTTTAAGTGGCCTGCTCATACTCTCAGCCGTGCTGTTCAATTTGCTATCCACTCAACCCTCTTCAGCTCCATTTTCCTGTCCACATAACCCAAACTTCAGAAACAATTGGTATCTCCTCCACAGAATGTTCCATTCATTGACGGCAAATCTGAAATTCATCTAATTCTCAACTCCCGTCAGGTTTTCGTTACACCACTTGTGAATGTCCAATTAAGCCAAAGCTGGTTTTCAGTGGCCTGTTCTTACTACGAGACGTGCTGTTCATTTGGCTATCCATTCCACCCTGTTCAGCTCTACATTTTCGTGTCCACAAAACCCAGCCTTCAGAAATCATTGGAATCACCACTAGAGAATGTTCCATTCATTCACTGCGAATCTGGAATTCATCTGAATCTCCACTCCCGGCAGGTTTTCATTGCACCACTGCTGAATGTTCAAGTAACGCAATGATGGTTTTCAGTGGTCTATTCACACTCGAACCCGTGCTGTTCACGGTCTAGCGACTCAACACTGGTGAGTTCTTCTTTTTCCAGTTCAGACAATACAAACCTCAGAAACCATTGCAATCTACACTACAGAATGTTTCATTCATTCAGGCGAATCTTGAATTCATCTTGTTCTCCACTCCCAGCAGGTTTTCGTTTCACCACTGGTGAATGTCCAAGCAACCCAAGGCTGGTTTCAGCTGCGTGTTAACACTCGCAGCCGTGCTGTTCAATTGGCTATCCAGTGAACGCTGGTTAGCTCTTGATTTTCCTTCCACACACCGAGCCTTCAGAAATCATTCTTATCTCCACTTCAGAGTGTTCCATTCGTTCCCTGCGAATCTGGAATTCCTCTGACTCTCCACACCAGGCAGATTTTCCTAACAACACTGGTGAATGACCAGGTAATCCAATGCTGGTTTTCAGCGGCTGTTCACACTCACAGCCTTGCTGTTCAATTGGCAATCCAGTCAAACCTAGTCAGCTCTTCATTTTCCTGTCCACACAACCCAGCGTTCAGAAATCATTGGAATCTCTACTACAGAAATTTCCATTCATTCACTGTGAATCTGGAAATACTCTGAATCTGCATTCCAGGAAGGCTTTCGTTACACCACTGATGAATGTCCAAGTAATGCAATGCTGCTTCTTAGTGGTCTGTTCACACTCGAAACCGTGCTGTTCATTGGCTATCCACTCAATATCGGTCAGCTCTTCAATATCCTGTCCAGACTATCCAGATTCCTAAATGTTGGCAATCACCACTACAGAATGTTCCATTCAATCACGCGAATCTGGAATTCATCAGAGTCTCCACTCCTGGAAGGTTTTCGTGACACCACTGGTAAATGTCCAAGGAAGACAATGCTGGTTTTAAGCCGCCTGCTAACACACTCAGCCGTGCTGTTCAATTTGCTATCCACCCAACCCTATTCAGCTCTACATTTTCCTGTCCTCATAACCCAACCTTCAGAAATAATTGGTATCTCCTCCACAGAATGTTCCGTTCATTCACTGCGAATCTTAAATTCATCTGACTCTCAACTCCCGGCGGGTTATCGTTACACCACTTGTGAATGTCCAAGTAAGCCAATGCTGGTTTTCAGTGGCCTGTTCATACTAAGAGACGTGCTGTTCATTTGGCTATCCACTCCACCCTGTTCAGCTCTACATTTTCGTGTCCACAAAACCCAGCCTTCAGAAATCATTGGAATCACCACTAGAGAATGTTCCATTCATTCACTGCGAATCTGGAATTCCTCTGAACCTCCACTCCTGGCAGGTTTTCGTTACGCCACTGGTGAATGTCCAAGTAACTCAATACTGGTTTTCAGAGGCATGTTCAACTCGCAGAAGTGCTGTTCAATGGGCTATCCACTCAATATTGGTCAGCTCTTCATTTTCCTCTCCACACAAACCAGCCTTCAGAAATCATTGGGCTCTCCACTACAGACTGTTCCATTCATTCACTGCGATTCTGCAATTCATCTGACTCTCCGCTCCAGGCAGGTTTTCATTACAGCACTGGTGAATGACCAAGTAATCCAATGCTGGTTTTCAGCCGCCTTTTCACACTCGCAGTGTGCTGTTCAATTGTCTATCCACTCAAACCTGGTCAGCCTTTCATTTTCTTTTCCACAATATCAGACTTCAGAAATCATTGGAATCGCCAGTACAGAATGTTCCATTCATTCACTGCCAATCTGGAATTCATCTGAATCTGCACTCCAGGTAGGCTTTCATTACACCACTTATGAATGTCCAAGTAACACAATGCTGGTTTTCAGCGGTCTGTTCACACTCTAAGCCCTGCTTTTTACTGGGTATCCACACAACTGTGGTCAGCTCTTCATTTTCATGTCCGAACAATCCAGACTTGAGAAATCATTGCAATCTCCAGTACAGAATGTTCCATTCATTCACTGCGAATCTGGAATTCAACTGAATCTCCACTACCTGCAGATTTATCTTACACCACTTGTGAATGTCCAAGTAAAACAATGCTGGTTTTCAGAGGCCTGTTCATGTTCGCAGTCGTGCTGTTCAATTGGCTATCCACTCAACCTGTTTTGCTCCTCATTTTCCTGTGCACACAACCCAGCCTTCAGAAATCATTGTAATCTCCACTACAGGATGTTCCATTCATTCACTGGGAATCTGGAATTCATCTGAATCTGCACTCCACGCAGGCTTTCGTTACACCACTGCTGAAAGTCGAAGTAATGCAATACTGGTTTTCAGTGGTCTGTTCACATTCGAAGCCGAGGCTTTTTACAGGCTATCCACTCAACACTGGTCAGCTCTTCATTTTCGTGTCCCCACAATCCAGATTTCAGAAATCATTGCAATCTCCACTACAGAATGTTCCATTCATTCACTGCGAGTCTGGAGTTTATCTGATTCTCCACTCCCGCCTGGTTAACATTACACCACTTGTGAATGTCCAAGTAAGCCAATGCTGGTTTTCAGAGGCCTGTTCATACTCGCAGCCGTGCTGTTTAATTGACAATTCACTCCACCCTGTTCAGCTCTTCATTGTCCCACCACACTACCAGCCTTCAGAAATCTTTGTTATCTCCACTACAGAATGTTCCATTCATTCACTGCGAATCTGGAATTCATCTGACTCTCAACTCCACGCAGGTTTTCATTACACCACTGTTGAATGTCCAAGTAACCCAATGCTGGTTTTCAGCGGCCTGTTCATATTCGCAGCCCTGCTGTTTACTTGGCTATCGATTCAAGCCTGGTCAGCTCTTCATTTTCCTGTCCACACAACACAGGCTTCAGAAATCATTGGAATCTCCTCTACAGAATGTTCCATTCATTCACTGCGAATGTGGAATTCAACTGACTCTCCACTCCATGCAGGTTTTCCTTACACCACTGATGAATGTCCAAGTAACCCAATGCTGGTTTTCAGCTGCATGTTCACACTCGCAGCCATGCTATACAATTGGCTTTCCACTAAATCCTGATTAGTTCTTGATTTTCCTTCCACACGACCCAGCCTTCAGAAATCGTTGGAATCTCCACTAGAGAATGTTCCATTCATTCACTGCGAATCTGGAATTCCTCTGAACCTCCACTCCCGGCAGGTTTTCGTTACACCACTGTTGAATGTCCAAGTAACCCAATGTTTTAAGTGTTTTCTTCACAAGCGCAGTGGTGCTGTTCAATTGGCTATCCACTCAACCCTGGCCAGCTCTACATTTTCCTGTCCACACCACAGAGACTGGAGAAATCATTGTTATCTCCACTACAGAATGTTCCATTCATTCACAGCGAATCTGGAATTCATCTGAATCTCCACTCCCGGCAGGTTTTCGTGACACCACTGGTAAATATCCAAGTAAGCCAATGCTGGTTTTAAGTGGCCTGCTCATACTCTCAGCCGTGCTGTTCAATTTGCTATCCACTCAACCCTCTTCAGCTCCATTTTCCTGTCCACATAACCCAAACTTCAGAAACAATTGGTATCTCCTCCACAGAATGTTCCATTCATTGACGGCAAATCTGAAATTCATCTAATTCTCAACTCCCGTCAGGTTTTCGTTACACCACTTGTGAATGTCCAATTAAGCCAAAGCTGGTTTTCAGTGGCCTGTTCTTACTACGAGACGTGCTGTTCATTTGGCTATCCATTCCACCCTGTTCAGCTCTACATTTTCGTGTCCACAAAACCCAGCCTTCAGAAATCATTGGAATCACCACTAGAGAATGTTCCATTCATTCACTGCGAATCTGGAATTCATCTGAATCTCCACTCCCGGCAGGTTTTCATTGCACCACTGCTGAATGTTCAAGTAACGCAATGATGGTTTTCAGCGGTCTATTCACACTCGAACCCGTGCTGTTCACGGTCTAGCAACTCAACACTGGTGAGTTCTTCTTTTTCCAGTTCAGACAATACAAACCTCAGAAACCATTGCAATCTACACTACAGAATGTTTCATTCATTCAGGCGAATCTTGAATTCATCTTGTTCTCCACTCCCAGCAGGTTTTCGTTTCACCACTGGTGAATGTCCAAGCAACCCAAGGCTGGTTTCAGCTGCGTGTTAACACTCGCAGCCGTGCTGTTCAATTGGCTATCCAGTGAACGCTGGTTAGCTCTTGATTTTCCTTCCACACACCGAGCCTTCAGAAATCATTCTTATCTCCACTTCAGAGTGTTCCATTCGTTCCCTGCGAATCTGGAATTCCTCTGACTCTCCACACCAGGCAGATTTTCCTAACAACACTGGTGAATGACCAGGTAATCCAATGCTGGTTTTCAGCGGCTGTTCACACTCACAGCCTTGCTGTTCAATTGGCAATCCAGTCAAATCTAGTCAGCTCTTCATTTTCCTGTCCACACAACCCAGCGTTCAGAAATCATTGGAATCTCTACTACAGAAATTTCCATTCATTCACTGTGAATCTGGAAATACTCTGAATCTGCATTCCAGGAAGGCTTTCGTTACACCACTGATGAATGTCCAAGTAATGCAATGCTGCTTCTTAGTGGTCTGTTCACACTCGAAACCGTGCTGTTCATTGGCTATCCACTCAATATCGGTCAGCTCTTCTATATCCTGTCCAGACTATCCAGATTCCTAAATGTTGGCAATCACCACTACAGAATGTTCCATTCAATCACGCGAATCTGGAATTCATCAGAGTCTCCACTCCTGGAAGGTTTTCGTGACACCACTGGTAAATGTCCAAGGAAGACAATGCTGGTTTTAAGCCGCCTGCTAACACACTCAGCCGTGCTGTTCAATTTGCTATCCACCCAACCCTATTCAGCTCTACATTTTCCTGTCCTCATAACCCAACCTTCAGAAGTAATTGGTATCTCCTCCACAGAATGTTCCGTTCATTCACTGCGAATCTTAAATTCATCTGACTCTCAACTCCCGGCGGGTTATCGTTACACCACTTGTGAATGTCCAAGTAAGCCAATGCTGGTTTTCAGTGGCCTGTTCATACTAAGAGACGTGCTGTTCATTTGGCTATCCACTCCACCCTGTTCAGCTCTACATTTTCGTGTCCACAAAACCCAGCCTTCAGAAATCATTGGAATCACCACTAGAGAATGTTCCATTCATTCACTGCGAATCTGGAATTCCTCTGAACCTCCACTCCTGGCAGGTTTTCGTTACGCCACTGGTGAATGTCCAAGTAACTCAATACTGGTTTTCAGAGGCATGTTCAACTCGCAGAAGTGCTGTTCAATGGGCTATCCACTCAATATTGGTCAGCTCTTCATTTTCCTCTCCACACAAACCAGCCTTCAGAAATCATTGGGCTCTCCACTACAGACTGTTCCATTCATTCACTGCGATTCTGCAATTCATCTGACTCTCCGCTCCAGGCAGGTTTTCATTACAGCACTGGTGAATGACCAAGTAATCCAATGCTGGTTTTCAGCCGCCTTTTCACACTCGCAGTGTGCTGTTCAATTGTCTATCCACTCAAACCTGGTCAGCCTTTCATTTTCTTTTCCACAATATCAGACTTCAGAAATCATTGGAATCGCCAGTACAGAATGTTCCATTCATTCACTGCCAATCTGGAATTCATCTGAATCTGCACTCCAGGTAGGCTTTCATTACACCACTTATGAATGTCCAAGTAACACAATGCTGGTTTTCAGCGGTCTGTTCACACTCTAAGCCCTGCTTTTTACTGGGTATCCACACAACTGTGGTCAGCTCTTCATTTTCATGTCCGAACAATCCAGACTTGAGAAATCATTGCAATCTCCAGTACAGAATGTTCCATTCATTCACTGCGAATCTGGAATTCAACTGAATCTCCACTACCTGCAGATTTATCTTACACCACTTGTGAATGTCCAAGTAAAACAATGCTGGTTTTCAGAGGCCTGTTCATGTTCGCAGTCGTGCTGTTCAATTGGCTATCCACTCAACCTGTTTTGCTCCTCATTTTCCTGTGCACACAACCCAGCCTTCAGAAATCATTGTAATCTCCACTACAGGATGTTCCATTCATTCACTGGGAATCTGGAATTCATCTGAATCTGCACTCCACGCAGGCTTTCGTTACACCACTGCTGAATGTCGAAGTAATGCAATACTGGTTTTCAGTGGTCTGTTCACATTCGAAGCCGAGGCTTTTTACAGGCTATCCACTCAACACTGGTCAGCTCTTCATTTTCGTGTCCCCACAATCCAGATTTCAGAAATCATTGCAATCTCCACTACAGAATGTTCCATTCATTCACTGCGAGTCTGGAGTTTATCTGATTCTCCACTCCCGCCTGGTTAACATTACACCACTTGTGAATGTCCAAGTAAGCCAATGCTGGTTTTCAGAGGCCTGTTCATACTCGCAGCCGTGCTGTTTAATTGACAATTCACTCCACCCTGTTCAGCTCTTCATTGTCCCACCACACTACCAGCCTTCAGAAATCTTTGTTATCTCCACTACAGAATGTTCCATTCATTCACTGCGAATCTGGAATTCATCTGACTCTCAACTCCACGCAGGTTTTCATTACACCACTGTTGAATGTCCAAGTAACCCAATGCTGGTTTTCAGCGGCCTGTTCATATTCGCAGCCCTGCTGTTTACTTGGCTATCGATTCAAGCCTGGTCAGCTCTTCATTTTCCTGTCCACACAACACAGGCTTCAGAAATCATTGGAATCTCCTCTACAGAATGTTCCATTCATTCACTGCGAATGTGGAATTCAACTGACTCTCCACTCCATGCAGGTTTTCCTTACACCACTGATGAATGTCCAAGTAACCCAATGCTGGTTTTCAGCTGCATGTTCACACTCGCAGCCATGCTATACAATTGGCTTTCCACTAAATCCTGATTAGTTCTTGATTTTCCTTCCACACGACCCAGCCTTCAGAAATCGTTGGAATCTCCACTAGAGAATGTTCCATTCATTCACTGCGAATCTGGAATTCCTCTGAACCTCCACTCCCGGCAGGTTTTCGTTACACCACTGTTGAATGTCCAAGTAACCCAATGTTTTAAGTGTTTTCTTCACAAGCGCAGTGGTGCTGTTCAATTGGCTATCCACTCAACCCTGGCCAGCTCTACATTTTCCTGTCCACACCACAGAGACTGGAGAAATCATTGTTATCTCCACTACAGAATGTTCCATTCATTCACAGCGAATCTGGAATTCATCTGAATCTCCACTCCCGGCAGGTTTTCGTGACACCACTGGTAAATATCCAAGTAAGCCAATGCTGGTTTTAAGTGGCCTGCTCATACTCTCAGCCGTGCTGTTCAATTTGCTATCCACTCAACCCTCTTCAGCTCCATTTTCCTGTCCACATAACCCAAACTTCAGAAACAATTGGTATCTCCTCCACAGAATGTTCCATTCATTGACGGCAAATCTGAAATTCATCTAATTCTCAACTCCCGTCAGGTTTTCGTTACACCACTTGTGAATGTCCAATTAAGCCAAAGCTGGTTTTCAGTGGCCTGTTCTTACTACGAGACGTGCTGTTCATTTGGCTATCCATTCCACCCTGTTCAGCTCTACATTTTCGTGTCCACAAAACCCAGCCTTCAGAAATCATTGGAATCACCACTAGAGAATGTTCCATTCATTCACTGCGAATCTGGAATTCATCTGAATCTCCACTCCCGGCAGGTTTTCATTGCACCACTGCTGAATGTTCAAGTAACGCAATGATGGTTTTCAGCGGTCTATTCACACTCGAACCCGTGCTGTTCACGGTCTAGCGACTCAACACTGGTGAGTTCTTCTTTTTCCAGTTCAGACAATACAAACCTCAGAAACCATTGCAATCTACACTACAGAATGTTTCATTCATTCAGGCGAATCTTGAATTCATCTTGTTCTCCACTCCCAGCAGGTTTTCGTTTCACCACTGGTGAATGTCCAAGCAACCCAAGGCTGGTTTCAGCTGCGTGTTAACACTCGCAGCCGTGCTGTTCAATTGGCTATCCAGTGAACGCTGGTTAGCTCTTGATTTTCCTTCCACACACCGAGCCTTCAGAAATCATTCTTATCTCCACTTCAGAGTGTTCCATTCGTTCCCTGCGAATCTGGAATTCCTCTGACTCTCCACACCAGGCATATTTTCCTAACAACACTGGTGAATGACCAGGTAATCCAATGCTGGTTTTCAGCGGCTGTTCACACTCACAGCCTTGCTGTTCAATTGGCAATCCAGTCAAATCTAGTCAGCTCTTCATTTTCCTGTCCACACAACCCAGCGTTCAGAAATCATTGGAATCTCTACTACAGAAATTTCCATTCATTCACTGTGAATCTGGAAATACTCTGAATCTGCATTCCAGGAAGGCTTTCGTTACACCACTGATGAATGTCCAAGTAATGCAATGCTGCTTCTTAGTGGTCTGTTCACACTCGAAACCGTGCTGTTCATTGGCTATCCACTCAATATCGGTCAGCTCTTCAATATCCTGTCCAGACTATCCAGATTCCTAAATGTTGGCAATCACCACTACAGAATGTTCCATTCAATCACGCGAATCTGGAATTCATCAGAGTCTCCACTCCTGGAAGGTTTTCGTGACACCACTGGTAAATGTCCAAGGAAGACAATGCTGGTTTTAAGCCGCCTGCTAACACACTCAGCCGTGCTGTTCAATTTGCTATCCACCCAACCCTATTCAGCTCTACATTTTCCTGTCCTCATAACCCACCCTTCAGAAGTAATTGGTATCTCCTCCACAGAATGTTCCGTTCATTCACTGCGAATCTTAAATTCATCTGACTCTCAACTCCCGGCGGGTTATCGTTACACCACTTGTGAATGTCCAAGTAAGCCAATGCTGGTTTTCAGTGGCCTGTTCATACTAAGAGACGTGCTGTTCATTTGGCTATCCACTCCACCCTGTTCAGCTCTACATTTTCGTGTCCACAAAACCCAGCCTTCAGAAATCATTGGAATCACCACTAGAGAATGTTCCATTCATTCACTGCGAATCTGGAATTCCTCTGAACCTCCACTCCTGGCAGGTTTTCGTTACGCCACTGGTGAATGTCCAAGTAACTCAATACTGGTTTTCAGAGGCATGTTCAACTCGCAGAAGTGCTGTTCAATGGGCTATCCACTCAATATTGGTCAGCTCTTCATTTTCCTCTCCACACAAACCAGCCTTCAGAAATCATTGGGCTCTCCACTACAGACTGTTCCATTCATTCACTGCGATTCTGCAATTCATCTGACTCTCCGCTCCAGGCAGGTTTTCATTACAGCACTGGTGAATGACCAAGTAATCCAATGCTGGTTTTCAGCCGCCTTTTCACACTCGCAGTGTGCTGTTCAATTGTCTATCCACTCAAACCTGGTCAGCCTTTCATTTTCTTTTCCACAATATCAGACTTCAGAAATCATTGGAATCGCCAGTACAGAATGTTCCATTCATTCACTGCCAATCTGGAATTCATCTGAATCTGCACTCCAGGTAGGCTTTCATTACACCACTTATGAATGTCCAAGTAACACAATGCTGGTTTTCAGCGGTCTGTTCACACTCTAAGCCCTGCTTTTTACAGGGTATCCACACAACTGTGGTCAGCTCTTCATTTTCATGTCCAAACAATCCAGACTTGAGAAATCATTGCAATCTCCAGTACAGAATGTTCCATTCATTCACTGCGAATCTGGAATTCAACTGAATCTCCACTACCTGCAGATTTATCTTACACCACTTGTGAATGTCCAAGTAAAACAATGCTGGTTTTCAGAGGCCTGTTCATGTTCGCAGTCGTGCTGTTCAATTGGCTATCCACTCGACCTGTTTTGCTCCTCATTTTCCTGTGCACACAACCCAGCCTTCAGAAATCATTGTAATCTCCACTACAGGATGTTCCATTCATTCACTGGGAATCTGGAATTCATCTGAATCTGCACTCCACGCAGGCTTTCGTTACACCACTGCTGAAAGTCGAAGTAATGCAATACTGGTTTTCAGTGGTCTGTTCACATTCGAAGCCGAGGCTTTTTACAGGCTATCCACTCAACACTGGTCAGCTCTTCATTTTCGTGTCCCCACAATCCAGATTTCAGAAATCATTGCAATCTCCACTACAGAATGTTCCATTCATTCACTGCGAGTCTGGAGTTTATCTGATTCTCCACTCCCGCCTGGTTAACATTACACCACTTGTGAATGTCCAAGTAAGCCAATGCTGGTTTTCAGAGGCCTGTTCATACTCGCAGCCGTGCTGTTTAATTGACAATTCACTCCACCCTGTTCAGCTCTTCATTGTCCCACCACACTACCAGCCTTCAGAAATCTTTGTTATCTCCACTACAGAATGTTCCATTCATTCACTGCGAATCTGGAATTCATCTGACTCTCAACTCCACGCAGGTTTTCATTACACCACTGTTGAATGTCCAAGTAACCCAATGCTGGTTTTCAGCGGCCTGTTCATATTCGCAGCCCTGCTGTTTACTTGGCTATCGATTCAAGCCTGGTCAGCTCTTCATTTTCCTGTCCACACAACACAGGCTTCAGAAATCATTGGAATCTCCTCTACAGAATGTTCCATTCATTCACTGCGAATGTGGAATTCAACTGACTCTCCACTCCATGCAGGTTTTCCTTACACCACTGATGAATGTCCAAGTAACCCAATGCTGGTTTTCAGCTGCATGTTCACACTCGCAGCCATGCTATACAATTGGCTTTCCACTAAATCCTGATTAGTTCTTGATTTTCCTTCCACACGACCCAGCCTTCAGAAATCGTTGGAATCTCCACTAGAGAATGTTCCATTCATTCACTGCGAATCTGGAATTCCTCTGAACCTCCACTCCCGGCAGGTTTTCGTTACACCACTGTTGAATGTCCAAGTAACCCAATGTTTTAAGTGTTTTCTTCACAAGCGCAGTGGTGCTGTTCAATTGGCTATCCACTCAACCCTGGCCAGCTCTACATTTTCCTGTCCACACCACAGAGACTGGAGAAATCATTGTTATCTCCACTACAGAATGTTCCATTCATTCACAGCGAATCTGGAATTCATCTGAATCTCCACTCCCGGCAGGTTTTCGTGACACCACTGGTAAATATCCAAGTAAGCCAATGCTGGTTTTAAGTGGCCTGCTCATACTCTCAGCCGTGCTGTTCAATTTGCTATCCACTCAACCCTCTTCAGCTCCATTTTCCTGTCCACATAACCCAAACTTCAGAAACAATTGGTATCTCCTCCACAGAATGTTCCATTCATTGACGGCAAATCTGAAATTCATCTAATTCTCAACTCCCGTCAGGTTTTCGTTACACCACTTGTGAATGTCCAATTAAGCCAAAGCTGGTTTTCAGTGGCCTGTTCTTACTACGAGACGTGCTGTTCATTTGGCTATCCATTCCACCCTGTTCAGCTCTACATTTTCGTGTCCACAAAACCCAGCCTTCAGAAATCATTGGAATCACCACTAGAGAATGTTCCATTCATTCACTGCGAATCTGGAATTCATCTGAATCTCCACTCCCGGCAGGTTTTCATTGCACCACTGCTGAATGTTCAAGTAACGCAATGATGGTTTTCAGCGGTCTATTCACACTCGAACCCGTGCTGTTCACGGTCTAGCGACTCAACACTGGTGAGTTCTTCTTTTTCCAGTTCAGACAATACAAACCTCAGAAACCATTGCAATCTACACTACAGAATGTTTCATTCATTCAGGCGAATCTTGAATTCATCTTGTTCTCCACTCCCAGCAGGTTTTCGTTTCACCACTGGTGAATGTCCAAGCAACCCAAGGCTGGTTTCAGCTGCGTGTTAACACTCGCAGCCGTGCTGTTCAATTGGCTATCCAGTGAACGCTGGTTAGCTCTTGATTTTCCTTCCACACACCGAGCCTTCAGAAATCATTCTTATCTCCACTTCAGAGTGTTCCATTCGTTCCCTGCGAATCTGGAATTCCTCTGACTCTCCACACCAGGCAGATTTTCCTAACAACACTGGTGAATGACCAGGTAATCCAATGCTGGTTTTCAGCGGCTGTTCACACTCACAGCCTTGCTGTTCAATTGGCAATCCAGTCAAACCTAGTCAGCTCTTCATTTTCCTGTCCACACAACCCAGCGTTCAGAAATCATTGGAATCTCTACTACAGAAATTTCCATTCATTCACTGTGAATCTGGAAATACTCTGAATCTGCATTCCAGGAAGGCTTTCGTTACACCACTGATGAATGTCCAAGTAATGCAATGCTGCTTCTTAGTGGTCTGTTCACACTCGAAACCGTGCTGTTCATTGGCTATCCACTCAATATCGGTCAGCTCTTCAATATCCTGTCCAGACTATCCAGATTCCTAAATGTTGGCAATCACCACTACAGAATGTTCCATTCAATCACGCGAATCTGGAATTCATCAGAGTCTCCACTCCTGGAAGGTTTTCGTGACACCACTGGTAAATGTCCAAGGAAGACAATGCTGGTTTTAAGCCGCCTGCTAACACACTCAGCCGTGCTGTTCAATTTGCTATCCACCCAACCCTATTCAGCTCTACATTTTCCTGTCCTCATAACCCAACCTTCAGAAATAATTGGTATCTCCTCCACAGAATGTTCCGTTCATTCACTGCGAATCTTAAATTCATCTGACTCTCAACTCCCGGCGGGTTATCGTTACACCACTTGTGAATGTCCAAGTAAGCCAATGCTGGTTTTCAGTGGCCTGTTCATACTAAGAGACGTGCTGTTCATTTGGCTATCCACTCCACCCTGTTCAGCTCTACATTTTCGTGTCCACAAAACCCAGCCTTCAGAAATCATTGGAATCACCACTAGAGAATGTTCCATTCATTCACTGCGAATCTGGAATTCATCTGAACCTCCACTCCTGGCAGGTTTTCGTTACGCCACTGGTGAATGTCCAAGTAACTCAATACTGGTTTTCAGAGGCATGTTCAACTCGCAGAAGTGCTGTTCAATGGGCTATCCACTCAATATTGGTCAACATTTTTCTCTCCACACAAACCAGCCTTCAGAAATCATTGGGCTCTCCACTACAGACTGTTCCATTCATTCACTGCGATTCTGCAATTCATCTGACTCTCCGCTCCAGGCAGGTTTTCATTACAGCACTGGTGAATGACTAAGTAATCCAAAGCTGGTTTTCAGCCGACTTTTCACACTCGCAGTGTGCTGTTCAATTGTCTATCCACTCAAACCTGGTCAGCCTTTCATTTTCTTTTCCACAATATCAGACTTCAGAAATCATTGGAATCGCCAGTACAGAATGTTCCATTCATTCACTGCCAATCTGGAATTCATCTGAATCTGCACTCCAGGTAGGCTTTCATTACACCACTTATGAATGTCCAAGTAACAAAATGCTGGTTTTCAGCGGTCTGTTCACACTCTAAGCCCTGCTTTTTACTGGGTATCCACACAACTGTGGTCAGCTCTTCATTTTCATGTCCAAACAATCCAGACTTGAGAAATCATTGCAATCTCCAGTACAGAATGTTCCATTCATTCACTGCGAATCTGGAATTCAACTGAATCTCCACTACCTGCAGATTTATCTTACACCACTTGTGAATGTCCAAGTAAAACAATGCTGGTTTTCAGAGGCCTGTTCATGTTCGCAGTCGTGCTGTTCAATTGGCTATCCACTCAACCTGTTTTGCTCCTCATTTTCCTGTGCACACAACCCAGCCTTCAGAAATCATTGTAATCTCCACTACAGGATGTTCCATTCATTCACTGGGAATCTGGAATTCATCTGAATCTGCACTCCACGCAGGCTTTCGTTACACCACTGCTGAAAGTCGAAGTAATGCAATACTGGTTTTCAGTGGTCTGTTCACATTCGAAGCCGAGGCTTTTTACAGGCTATCCACTCAACACTGGTCAGCTCTTCATTTTCGTGTCCCCACAATCCAGATTTCAGAAATCATTGCAATCTCCACTACAGAATGTTCCATTCATTCACTGCGAGTCTGGAGTTTATCTGATTCTCCACTCCCGCCTGGTTAACATTACACCACTTGTGAATGTCCAAGTAAGCCAATGCTGGTTTTCAGAGGCCTGTTCATACTCGCAGCCGTGCTGTTTAATTGACAATTCACTCCACCCTGTTCAGCTCTTCATTGTCCCACCACACTACCAGCCTTCAGAAATCTTTGTTATCTCCACTACAGAATGTTCCATTCATTCACTGCGAATCTGGAATTCATCTGACTCTCAACTCCACGCAGGTTTTCATTACACCACTGTTGAATGTCCAAGTAACCCAATGCTGGTTTTCAGCGGCCTGTTCATATTCGCAGCCCTGCTGTTTACTTGGCTATCGATTCAAGCCTGGTCAGCTCTTCATTTTCCTGTCCACACAACACAGGCTTCAGAAATCATTGGAATCTCCTCTACAGAATGTTCCATTCATTCACTGCGAATGTGGAATTCAACTGACTCTCCACTCCATGCAGGTTTTCCTTACACCACTGATGAATGTCCAAGTAACCCAATGCTGGTTTTCAGCTGCATGTTCACACTCGCAGCCATGCTATACAATTGGCTTTCCACTAAATCCTGATTAGTTCTTGATTTTCCTTCCACACGACCCAGCCTTCAGAAATCGTTGGAATCTCCACTAGAGAATGTTCCATTCATTCACTGCGAATCTGGAATTCCTCTGAACCTCCACTCCCGGCAGGTTTTCGTTACACCACTGTTGAATGTCCAAGTAACCCAATGTTTTAAGTGTTTTCTTCACAAGCGCAGTGGTGCTGTTCAATTGGCTATCCACTCAACCCTGGCCAGCTCTACATTTTCCTGTCCACACCACAGAGACTGGAGAAATCATTGTTATCTCCACTACAGAATGTTCCATTCATTCACAGCGAATCTGGAATTCATCTGAATCTCCACTCCCGGCAGGTTTTCGTGACACCACTGGTAAATATCCAAGTAAGCCAATGCTGGTTTTAAGTGGCCTGCTCATACTCTCAGCCGTGCTGTTCAATTTGCTATCCACTCAACCCTCTTCAGCTCCATTTTCCTGTCCACATAACCCAAACTTCAGAAACAATTGGTATCTCCTCCACAGAATGTTCCATTCATTGACGGCAAATCTGAAATTCATCTAATTCTCAACTCCCGTCAGGTTTTCGTTACACCACTTGTGAATGTCCAATTAAGCCAAAGCTGGTTTTCAGTGGCCTGTTCTTACTACGAGACGTGCTGTTCATTTGGCTATCCATTCCACCCTGTTCAGCTCTACATTTTCGTGTCCACAAAACCCAGCCTTCAGAAATCATTGGAATCACCACTAGAGAATGTTCCATTCATTCACTGCGAATCTGGAATTCATCTGAATCTCCACTCCCGGCAGGTTTTCATTGCACCACTGCTGAATGTTCAAGTAACGCAATGATGGTTTTCAGCGGTCTATTCACACTCGAACCCGTGCTGTTCACGGTCTAGCGACTCAACACTGGTGAGTTCTTCTTTTTCCAGTTCAGACAATACAAACCTCAGAAACCATTGCAATCTACACTACAGAATGTTTCATTCATTCAGGCGAATCTTGAATTCATCTTGTTCTCCACTCCCAGCAGGTTTTCGTTTCACCACTGGTGAATGTCCAAGCAACCCAAGGCTGGTTTCAGCTGCGTGTTAACACTCGCAGCCGTGCTGTTCAATTGGCTATCCAGTTAACGCTGGTTAGCTCTTGATTTTCCTTCCACACACCGAGCCTTCAGAAATCATTCTTATCTCCACTTCAGAGTGTTCCATTCGTTCCCTGCGAATCTGGAATTCCTCTGACTCTCCACACCAGGCATATTTTCCTAACAACACTGGTGAATGACCAGGTAATCCAATGCTGGTTTTCAGCGGCTGTTCACACTCACAGCCTTGCTGTTCAATTGGCAATCCAGTCAAATCTAGTCAGCTCTTCATTTTCCTGTCCACACAACCCAGCGTTCAGAAATCATTGGAATCTCTACTACAGAAATTTCCATTCATTCACTGTGAATCTGGAAATACTCTGAATCTGCATTCCAGGAAGGCTTTCGTTACACCACTGATGAATGTCCAAGTAATGCAATGCTGCTTCTTAGTGGTCTGTTCACACTCGAAACCGTGCTGTTCATTGGCTATCCACTCAATATCGGTCAGCTCTTCAATATCCTGTCCAGACTATCCAGATTCCTAAATGTTGGCAATCACCACTACAGAATGTTCCATTCAATCACGCGAATCTGGAATTCATCAGAGTCTCCACTCCTGGAAGGTTTTCGTGACACCACTGGTAAATGTCCAAGGAAGACAATGCTGGTTTTAAGCCGCCTGCTAACACACTCAGCCGTGCTGTTCAATTTGCTATCCACCCAACCCTATTCAGCTCTACATTTTCCTGTCCTCATAACCCACCCTTCAGAAGTAATTGGTATCTCCTCCACAGAATGTTCCGTTCATTCACTGCGAATCTTAAATTCATCTGACTCTCAACTCCCGGCGGGTTATCGTTACACCACTTGTGAATGTCCAAGTAAGCCAATGCTGGTTTTCAGTGGCCTGTTCATACTAAGAGACGTGCTGTTCATTTGGCTATCCACTCCACCCTGTTCAGCTCTACATTTTCGTGTCCACAAAACCCAGCCTTCAGAAATCATTGGAATCACTACTAGAGAATGTTCCATTCATTCACTGCGAATCTGGAATTCCTCTGAACCTCCACTCCTGGCAGGTTTTCGTTACGCCACTGGTGAATGTCCAAGTAACTCAATACTGGTTTTCAGAGGCATGTTCAACTCGCAGAAGTGCTGTTCAATGGGCTATCCACTCAATATTGGTCAGCTCTTCATTTTCCTCTCCACACAAACCAGCCTTCAGAAATCATTGGGCTCTCCACTACAGACTGTTCCATTCATTCACTGCGATTCTGCAATTCATCTGACTCTCCGCTCCAGGCAGGTTTTCATTACAGCACTGGTGAATGACCAAGTAATCCAATGCTGGTTTTCAGCCGCCTTTTCACACTCGCAGTGTGCTGTTCAATTGTCTATCCACTCAAACCTGGTCAGCCTTTCATTTTCTTTTCCACAATATCAGACTTCAGAAATCATTGGAATCGCCAGTACAGAATGTTCCATTCATTCACTGCCAATCTGGAATTCATCTGAATCTGCACTCCAGGTAGGCTTTCATTACACCACTTATGAATGTCCAAGTAACACAATGCTGGTTTTCAGCGGTCTGTTCACACTCTAAGCCCTGCTTTTTACAGGGTATCCACACAACTGTGGTCAGCTCTTCATTTTCATGTCCAAACAATCCAGACTTGAGAAATCATTGCAATCTCCAGTACAGAATGTTCCATTCATTCACTGCGAATCTGGAATTCAACTGAATCTCCACTACCTGCAGATTTATCTTACACCACTTGTGAATGTCCAAGTAAAACAATGCTGGTTTTCAGAGGCCTGTTCATGTTCGCAGTCGTGCTGTTCAATTGGCTATCCACTCGACCTGTTTTGCTCCTCATTTTCCTGTGCACACAACCCAGCCTTCAGAAATCATTGTAATCTCCACTACAGGATGTTCCATTCATTCACTGGGAATCTGGAATTCATCTGAATCTGCACTCCACGCAGGCTTTCGTTACACCACTGCTGAAAGTCGAAGTAATGCAATACTGGTTTTCAGTGGTCTGTTCACATTCGAAGCCGAGGCTTTTTACAGGCTATCCACTCAACACTGGTCAGCTCTTCATTTTCGTGTCCCCACAATCCAGATTTCAGAAATCATTGCAATCTCCACTACAGAATGTTCCATTCATTCACTGCGAGTCTGGAGTTTATCTGATTCTCCACTCCCGCCTGGTTAACATTACACCACTTGTGAATGTCCAAGTAAGCCAATGCTGGTTTTCAGAGGCCTGTTCATACTCGCAGCCGTGCTGTTTAATTGACAATTCACTCCACCCTGTTCAGCTCTTCATTGTCCCACCACACTACCAGCCTTCAGAAATCTTTGTTATCTCCACTACAGAATGTTCCATTCATTCACTGCGAATCTGGAATTCATCTGACTCTCAACTCCACGCAGGTTTTCATTACACCACTGTTGAATGTCCAAGTAACCCAATGCTGGTTTTCAGCGGCCTGTTCATATTCGCAGCCCTGCTGTTTACTTGGCTATCGATTCAAGCCTGGTCAGCTCTTCATTTTCCTGTCCACACAACACAGGCTTCAGAAATCATTGGAATCTCCTCTACAGAATGTTCCATTCATTCACTGCGAATGTGGAATTCAACTGACTCTCCACTCCATGCAGGTTTTCCTTACACCACTGATGAATGTCCAAGTAACCCAATGCTGGTTTTCAGCTGCATGTTCACACTCGCAGCCATGCTATACAATTGGCTTTCCACTAAATCCTGATTAGTTCTTGATTTTCCTTCCACACGACCCAGCCTTCAGAAATCGTTGGAATCTCCACTAGAGAATGTTCCATTCATTCACTGCGAATCTGGAATTCCTCTGAACCTCCACTCCCGGCAGGTTTTCGTTACACCACTGTTGAATGTCCAAGTAACCCAATGTTTTAAGTGTTTTCTTCACAAGCGCAGTGGTGCTGTTCAATTGGCTATCCACTCAACCCTGGCCAGCTCTACATTTTCCTGTCCACACCACAGAGACTGGAGAAATCATTGTTATCTCCACTACAGAATGTTCCATTCATTCACAGCGAATCTGGAATTCATCTGAATCTCCACTCCCGGCAGGTTTTCGTGACACCACTGGTAAATATCCAAGTAAGCCAATGCTGGTTTTAAGTGGCCTGCTCATACTCTCAGCCGTGCTGTTCAATTTGCTATCCACTCAACCCTCTTCAGCTCCATTTTCCTGTCCACATAACCCAAACTTCAGAAACAATTGGTATCTCCTCCACAGAATGTTCCATTCATTGACGGCAAATCTGAAATTCATCTAATTCTCAACTCCCGTCAGGTTTTCGTTACACCACTTGTGAATGTCCAATTAAGCCAAAGCTGGTTTTCAGTGGCCTGTTCTTACTACGAGACGTGCTGTTCATTTGGCTATCCATTCCACCCTGTTCAGCTCTACATTTTCGTGTCCACAAAACCCAGCCTTCAGAAATCATTGGAATCACCACTAGAGAATGTTCCATTCATTCACTGCGAATCTGGAATTCATCTGAATCTCCACTCCCGGCAGGTTTTCATTGCACCACTGCTGAATGTTCAAGTAACGCAATGATGGTTTTCAGCGGTCTATTCACACTCGAACCCGTGCTGTTCACGGTCTAGCGACTCAACACTGGTGAGTTCTTCTTTTTCCAGTTCAGACAATACAAACCTCAGAAACCATTGCAATCTACACTACAGAATGTTTCATTCATTCAGGCGAATCTTGAATTCATCTTGTTCTCCACTCCCAGCAGGTTTTCGTTTCACCACTGGTGAATGTCCAAGCAACCCAAGGCTGGTTTCAGCTGCGTGTTAACACTCGCAGCCGTGCTGTTCAATTGGCTATCCAGTGAACGCTGGTTAGCTCTTGATTTTCCTTCCACACACCGAGCCTTCAGAAATCATTCTTATCTCCACTTCAGAGTGTTCCATTCGTTCCCTGCGAATCTGGAATTCCTCTGACTCTCCACACCAGGCAGATTTTCCTAACAACACTGGTGAATGACCAGGTAATCCAATGCTGGTTTTCAGCGGCTGTTCACACTCACAGCCTTGCTGTTCAATTGGCAATCCAGTCAAACCTAGTCAGCTCTTCATTTTCCTGTCCACACAACCCAGCGTTCAGAAATCATTGGAATCTCTACTACAGAAATTTCCATTCATTCACTGTGAATCTGGAAATACTCTGAATCTGCATTCCAGGAAGGCTTTCGTTACACCACTGATGAATGTCCAAGTAATGCAATGCTGCTTCTTAGTGGTCTGTTCACACTCGAAACCGTGCTGTTCATTGGCTATCCACTCAATATCGGTCAGCTCTTCAATATCCTGTCCAGACTATCCAGATTCCTAAATGTTGGCAATCACCACTACAGAATGTTCCATTCAATCACGCGAATCTGGAATTCATCAGAGTCTCCACTCCTGGAAGGTTTTCGTGACACCACTGGTAAATGTCCAAGGAAGACAATGCTGGTTTTAAGCCGCCTGCTAACACACTCAGCCGTGCTGTTCAATTTGCTATCCACCCAACCCTATTCAGCTCTACATTTTCCTGTCCTCATAACCCAACCTTCAGAAATAATTGGTATCTCCTCCACAGAATGTTCCGTTCATTCACTGCGAATCTTAAATTCATCTGACTCTCAACTCCCGGCGGGTTATCGTTACACCACTTGTGAATGTCCAAGTAAGCCAATGCTGGTTTTCAGTGGCCTGTTCATACTAAGAGACGTGCTGTTCATTTGGCTATCCACTCCACCCTGTTCAGCTCTACATTTTCGTGTCCACAAAACCCAGCCTTCAGAAATCATTGGAATCACCACTAGAGAATGTTCCATTCATTCACTGCGAATCTGGAATTCATCTGAACCTCCACTCCTGGCAGGTTTTCGTTACGCCACTGGTGAATGTCCAAGTAACTCAATACTGGTTTTCAGAGGCATGTTCAACTCGCAGAAGTGCTGTTCAATGGGCTATCCACTCAATATTGGTCAACATTTTTCTCTCCACACAAACCAGCCTTCAGAAATCATTGGGCTCTCCACTACAGACTGTTCCATTCATTCACTGCGATTCTGCAATTCATCTGACTCTCCGCTCCAGGCAGGTTTTCATTACAGCACTGGTGAATGACTAAGTAATCCAAAGCTGGTTTTCAGCCGACTTTTCACACTCGCAGTGTGCTGTTCAATTGTCTATCCACTCAAACCTGGTCAGCCTTTCATTTTCTTTTCCACAATATCAGACTTCAGAAATCATTGGAATCGCCAGTACAGAATGTTCCATTCATTCACTGCCAATCTGGAATTCATCTGAATCTGCACTCCAGGTAGGCTTTCATTACACCACTTATGAATGTCCAAGTAACACAATGCTGGTTTTCAGCGGTCTGTTCACACTCTAAGCCCTGCTTTTTACTGGGTATCCACACAACTGTGGTCAGCTCTTCATTTTCATGTCCAAACAATCCAGACTTGAGAAATCATTGCAATCTCCAGTACAGAATGTTCCATTCATTCACTGCGAATCTGGAATTCAACTGAATCTCCACTACCTGCAGATTTATCTTACACCACTTGTGAATGTCCAAGTAAAACAATGCTGGTTTTCAGAGGCCTGTTCATGTTCGCAGTCGTGCTGTTCAATTGGCTATCCACTCAACCTGTTTTGCTCCTCATTTTCCTGTGCACACAACCCAGCCTTCAGAAATCATTGTAATCTCCACTACAGGATGTTCCATTCATTCACTGGGAATCTGGAATTCATCTGAATCTGCACTCCACGCAGGCTTTCGTTACACCACTGCTGAAAGTCGAAGTAATGCAATACTGGTTTTCAGTGGTCTGTTCACATTCGAAGCCGAGGCTTTTTACAGGCTATCCACTCAACACTGGTCAGCTCTTCATTTTCGTGTCCCCACAATCCAGATTTCAGAAATCATTGCAATCTCCACTACAGAATGTTCCATTCATTCACTGCGAGTCTGGAGTTTATCTGATTCTCCACTCCCGCCTGGTTAACATTACACCACTTGTGAATGTCCAAGTAAGCCAATGCTGGTTTTCAGAGGCCTGTTCATACTCGCAGCCGTGCTGTTTAATTGACAATTCACTCCACCCTGTTCAGCTCTTCATTGTCCCACCACACTACCAGCCTTCAGAAATCTTTGTTATCTCCACTACAGAATGTTCCATTCATTCACTGCGAATCTGGAATTCATCTGACTCTCAACTCCACGCAGGTTTTCATTACACCACTGTTGAATGTCCAAGTAACCCAATGCTGGTTTTCAGCGGCCTGTTCATATTCGCAGCCCTGCTGTTTACTTGGCTATCGATTCAAGCCTGGTCAGCTCTTCATTTTCCTGTCCACACAACACAGGCTTCAGAAATCATTGGAATCTCCTCTACAGAATGTTCCATTCATTCACTGCGAATGTGGAATTCAACTGACTCTCCACTCCATGCAGGTTTTCCTTACACCACTGATGAATGTCCAAGTAACCCAATGCTGGTTTTCAGCTGCATGTTCACACTCGCAGCCATGCTATACAATTGGCTTTCCACTAAATCCTGATTAGTTCTTGATTTTCCTTCCACACGACCCAGCCTTCAGAAATCGTTGGAATCTCCACTAGAGAATATTCCATTCATTCACTGCGAATCTGGAATTCCTCTGAACCTCCACTCCCGGCAGGTTTTCGTTACACCACTGTTGAATGTCCAAGTAACCCAATGTTTTAAGTGTTTTCTTCACAAGCGCAGTGGTGCTGTTCAATTGGCTATCCACTCAACCCTGGCCAGCTCTACATTTTCCTGTCCACACCACAGAGACTGGAGAAATCATTGTTATCTCCACTACAGAATGTTCCATTCATTCACAGCGAATCTGGAATTCATCTGAATCTCCACTCCCGGCAGGTTTTCGTGACACCACTGGTAAATATCCAAGTAAGCCAATGCTGGTTTTAAGTGGCCTGCTCATACTCTCAGCCGTGCTGTTCAATTTGCTATCCACTCAACCCTCTTCAGCTCCATTTTCCTGTCCACATAACCCAAACTTCAGAAACAATTGGTATCTCCTCCACAGAATGTTCCATTCATTGACGGCAAATCTGAAATTCATCTAATTCTCAACTCCCGTCAGGTTTTCGTTACACCACTTGTGAATGTCCAATTAAGCCAAAGCTGGTTTTCAGTGGCCTGTTCTTACTACGAGACGTGCTGTTCATTTGGCTATCCATTCCACCCTGTTCAGCTCTACATTTTCGTGTCCACAAAACCCAGCCTTCAGAAATCATTGGAATCACCACTAGAGAATGTTCCATTCATTCACTGCGAATCTGGAATTCATCTGAATCTCCACTCCCGGCAGGTTTTCATTGCACCACTGCTGAATGTTCAAGTAACGCAATGATGGTTTTCAGCGGTCTATTCACACTCGAACCCGTGCTGTTCACGGTCTAGCGACTCAACACTGGTGAGTTCTTCTTTTTCCAGTTCAGACAATACAAACCTCAGAAACCATTGCAATCTACACTACAGAATGTTTCATTCATTCAGGCGAATCTTGAATTCATCTTGTTCTCCACTCCCAGCAGGTTTTCGTTTCACCACTGGTGAATGTCCAAGCAACCCAAGGCTGGTTTCAGCTGCGTGTTAACACTCGCAGCCGTGCTGTTCAATTGGCTATCCAGTGAACGCTGGTTAGCTCTTGATTTTCCTTCCACACACCGAGCCTTCAGAAATCATTCTTATCTCCACTTCAGAATGTTCCATTCGTTCCCTGCGAATCTGGAATTCCTCTGACTCTCCACACCAGGCAGATTTTCCTAACAACACTGGTGAATGACCAGGTAATCCAATGCTGGTTTTCAGCGGCTGTTCACACTCACAGCCTTGCTGTTCAATTGGCAATCCAGTCAAACCTAGTCAGCTCTTCATTTTCCTGTCCGCACAACCCAGCGTTCAGAAATCATTGGAATCTCTACTACAGAAATTTCCATTCATTCACTGTGAATCTGGAAATACTCTGAATCTGCATTCCAGGAAGGCTTTCGTTACACCACTGATGAATGTCCAAGTAATGCAATGCTGCTTCTTAGTGGTCTGTTCACACTCGAAACCGCGCTGTTCATTGGCTATCCACTCAATATCGGTCAGCTCTTCAATATCCTGTCCAGACTATCCAGATTCCTAAATGTTGGCAATCACCACTACAGAATGTTCCATTCAATCACGCGAATCTGGAATTCATCAGAGTCTCCACTCCTGGAAGGTTTTCGTGACACCACTGGTAAATGTCCAAGGAAGACAATGCTGGTTTTAAGCCGCCTGCTAACACACTCAGCCGTGCTGTTCAATTTGCTATCCACCCAACCCTATTCAGCTCTACATTTTCCTGTCCTCATAACCCAACCTTCAGAAATAATTGGTATCTCCTCCACAGAATGTTCCGTTCATTCACTGCGAATCTTAAATTCATCTGACTCTCAACTCCCGGCGGGTTATCGTTACACCACTTGTGAATGTCCAAGTAAGCCAATGCTGGTTTTCAGTGGCCTGTTCATACTAAGAGACGTGCTGTTCATTTGGCTATCCACTCCGCCCTGTTCAGCTCTACATTTTCGTGTCCACAAAACCCAGCCTTCAGAAATCATTGGAATCACCACTAGAGAATGTTCCATTCATTCACTGCGAATCTGGAATTCCTCTGAACCTCCACTCCTGGCAGGTTTTCGTTACGCCACTGGTGAATGTCCAAGTAACTCAATACTGGTTTTCAGAGGCATGTTCAACTCGCAGAAGTGCTGTTCAATGGGCTATCCACTCAATATTGGTCAGCTCTTCATTTTCCTCTCCACACAAACCAGCCTTCAGAAATCATTGGGCTCTCCACTACAGACTGTTCCATTCATTCACTGCGATTCTGCAATTCATCTGACTCTCCGCTCCAGGCAGGTTTTCATTACAGCACTGGTGAATGACCAAGTAATCCAAAGCTGGTTTTCAGCCGCCTTTTCACACTCGCAGTGTGCTGTTCAATTGTCTATCCACTCAAACCTGGTCAGCCTTTCATTTTCTTTTCCACAATATCAGACTTCAGAAATCATTGGAATCGCCAGTACAGAATGTTCCATTCATTCACTGCCAATCTGGAATTCATCTGAATCTGCACTCCAGGTAGGCTTTCATTACACCACTTATGAATGTCCAAGTAACACAATGCTGGTTTTCAGCGGTCTGTTCACACTCTAAGCCCTGCTTTTTACTGGGTATCCACACAACTGTGGTCAGCTCTTCATTTTCATGTCCAAACAATCCAGACTTGAGAAATCATTGCAATCTCCAGTACAGAATGTTCCATTCATTCACTGCGAATCTGGAATTCAACTGAATCTCCACTACCTGCAGATTTATCTTACACCACTTGTGAATGTCCAAGTAAAACAATGCTGGTTTTCAGAGGCCTGTTCATGTTCGCAGTCGTGCTGTTCAATTGGCTATCCACTCAACCTGTTTTGCTCCTCATTTTCCTGTGCACACAACCCAGCCTTCAGAAATCATTGTAATCTCCACTACAGGATGTTCCATTCATTCACTGGGAATCTGGAATTCATCTGAATCTGCACTCCACGCAGGCTTTCGTTACACCACTGCTGAAAGTCGAAGTAATGCAATACTGGTTTTCAGTGGTCTGTTCACATTCGAAGCCGAGGCTTTTTACAGGCTATCCACTCAACACTGGTCAGCTCTTCATTTTCGTGTCCCCACAATCCAGATTTCAGAAATCATTGCAATCTCCACTACAGAATGTTCCATTCATTCACTGCGAGTCTGGAGTTTATCTGATTCTCCACTCCCGCCTGGTTAACATTACACCACTTGTGAATGTCCAAGTAAGCCAATGCTGGTTTTCAGAGGCCTGTTCATACTCGCAGCCGTGCTGTTTAATTGACAATTCACTCCACCCTGTTCAGCTCTTCATTGTCCCACCACACTACCAGCCTTCAGAAATCTTTGTTATCTCCACTACAGAATGTTCCATTCATTCACTGCGAATCTGGAATTCATCTGACTCTCAACTCCACGCAGGTTTTCATTACACCACTGTTGAATGTCCAAGTAACCCAATGCTGGTTTTCAGCGGCCTGTTCATATTCGCAGCCCTGCTGTTTACTTGGCTATCGATTCAAGCCTGGTCAGCTCTTCATTTTCCTGTCCACACAACACAGGCTTCAGAAATCATTGGAATCTCCTCTACAGAATGTTCCATTCATTCACTGCGAATGTGGAATTCAACTGACTCTCCACTCCATGCAGGTTTTCCTTACACCACTGATGAATGTCCAAGTAACCCAATGCTGGTTTTCAGCTGCATGTTCACACTCGCAGCCATGCTATACAATTGGCTTTCCACTAAATCCTGATTAGTTCTTGATTTTCCTTCCACACGACCCAGCCTTCAGAAATCGTTGGAATCTCCACTAGAGAATATTCCATTCATTCACTGCGAATCTGGAATTCCTCTGAACCTCCACTCCCGGCAGGTTTTCGTTACACCACTGTTGAATGTCCAAGTAACCCAATGTTTTAAGTGTTTTCTTCACAAGCGCAGTGGTGCTGTTCAATTGGCTATCCACTCAACCCTGGCCAGCTCTACATTTTCCTGTCCACACCACAGAGACTGGAGAAATCATTGTTATCTCCACTACAGAATGTTCCATTCATTCACAGCGAATCTGGAATTCATCTGAATCTCCACTCCCGGCAGGTTTTCGTGACACCACTGGTAAATATCCAAGTAAGCCAATGCTGGTTTTAAGTGGCCTGCTCATACTCTCAGCCGTGCTGTTCAATTTGCTATCCACTCAACCCTCTTCAGCTCCATTTTCCTGTCCACATAACCCAAACTTCAGAAACAATTGGTATCTCCTCCACAGAATGTTCCATTCATTGACGGCAAATCTGAAATTCATCTAATTCTCAACTCCCGTCAGGTTTTCGTTACACCACTTGTGAATGTCCAATTAAGCCAAAGCTGGTTTTCAGTGGCCTGTTCTTACTACGAGACGTGCTGTTCATTTGGCTATCCATTCCACCCTGTTCAGCTCTACATTTTCGTGTCCACAAAACCCAGCCTTCAGAAATCATTGGAATCACCACTAGAGAATGTTCCATTCATTCACTGCGAATCTGGAATTCATCTGAATCTCCACTCCCGGCAGGTTTTCATTGCACCACTGCTGAATGTTCAAGTAACGCAATGATGGTTTTCAGCGGTCTATTCACACTCGAACCCGTGCTGTTCACGGTCTAGCGACTCAACACTGGTGAGTTCTTCTTTTTCCAGTTCAGACAATACAAACCTCAGAAACCATTGCAATCTACACTACAGAATGTTTCATTCATTCAGGCGAATCTTGAATTCATCTTGTTCTCCACTCCCAGCAGGTTTTCGTTTCACCACTGGTGAATGTCCAAGCAACCCAAGGCTGGTTTCAGCTGCGTGTTAACACTCGCAGCCGTGCTGTTCAATTGGCTATCCAGTGAACGCTGGTTAGCTCTTGATTTTCCTTCCACACACCGAGCCTTCAGAAATCATTCTTATCTCCACTTCAGAATGTTCCATTCGTTCCCTGCGAATCTGGAATTCCTCTGACTCTCCACACCAGGCAGATTTTCCTAACAACACTGGTGAATGACCAGGTAATCCAATGCTGGTTTTCAGCGGCTGTTCACACTCACAGCCTTGCTGTTCAATTGGCAATCCAGTCAAACCTAGTCAGCTCTTCATTTTCCTGTCCGCACAACCCAGCGTTCAGAAATCATTGGAATCTCTACTACAGAAATTTCCATTCATTCACTGTGAATCTGGAAATACTCTGAATCTGCATTCCAGGAAGGCTTTCGTTACACCACTGATGAATGTCCAAGTAATGCAATGCTGCTTCTTAGTGGTCTGTTCACACTCGAAACCGCGCTGTTCATTGGCTATCCACTCAATATCGGTCAGCTCTTCAATATCCTGTCCAGACTATCCAGATTCCTAAATGTTGGCAATCACCACTACAGAATGTTCCATTCAATCACGCGAATCTGGAATTCATCAGAGTCTCCACTCCTGGAAGGTTTTCGTGACACCACTGGTAAATGTCCAAGGAAGACAATGCTGGTTTTAAGCCGCCTGCTAACACACTCAGCCGTGCTGTTCAATTTGCTATCCACCCAACCCTATTCAGCTCTACATTTTCCTGTCCTCATAACCCAACCTTCAGAAATAATTGGTATCTCCTCCACAGAATGTTCCGTTCATTCACTGCGAATCTTAAATTCATCTGACTCTCAACTCCCGGCGGGTTATCGTTACACCACTTGTGAATGTCCAAGTAAGCCAATGCTGGTTTTCAGTGGCCTGTTCATACTAAGAGACGTGCTGTTCATTTGGCTATCCACTCCGCCCTGTTCAGCTCTACATTTTCGTGTCCACAAAACCCAGCCTTCAGAAATCATTGGAATCACCACTAGAGAATGTTCCATTCATTCACTGCGAATCTGGAATTCCTCTGAACCTCCACTCCTGGCAGGTTTTCGTTACGCCACTGGTGAATGTCCAAGTAACTCAATACTGGTTTTCAGAGGCATGTTCAACTCGCAGAAGTGCTGTTCAATGGGCTATCCACTCAATATTGGTCAGCTCTTCATTTTCCTCTCCACACAAACCAGCCTTCAGAAATCATTGGGCTCTCCACTACAGACTGTTCCATTCATTCACTGCGATTCTGCAATTCATCTGACTCTCCGCTCCAGGCAGGTTTTCATTACAGCACTGGTGAATGACCAAGTAATCCAAAGCTGGTTTTCAGCCGCCTTTTCACACTCGCAGTGTGCTGTTCAATTGTCTATCCACTCAAACCTGGTCAGCCTTTCATTTTCTTTTCCACAATATCAGACTTCAGAAATCATTGGAATCGCCAGTACAGAATGTTCCATTCATTCACTGCCAATCTGGAATTCATCTGAATCTGCACTCCAGGTAGGCTTTCATTACACCACTTATGAATGTCCAAGTAACACAATGCTGGTTTTCAGCGGTCTGTTCACACTCTAAGCCCTGCTTTTTACTGGGTATCCACACAACTGTGGTCAGCTCTTCATTTTCATGTCCAAACAATCCAGACTTGAGAAATCATTGCAATCTCCAGTACAGAATGTTCCATTCATTCACTGCGAATCTGGAATTCAACTGAATCTCCACTACCTGCAGATTTATCTTACACCACTTGTGAATGTCCAAGTAAAACAATGCTGGTTTTCAGAGGCCTGTTCATGTTCGCAGTCGTGCTGTTCAATTGGCTATCCACTCAACCTGTTTTGCTCCTCATTTTCCTGTGCACACAACCCAGCCTTCAGAAATCATTGTAATCTCCACTACAGGATGTTCCATTCATTCACTGGGAATCTGGAATTCATCTGAATCTGCACTCCACGCAGGCTTTCGTTACACCACTGCTGAAAGTCGAAGTAATGCAATACTGGTTTTCAGTGGTCTGTTCACATTCGAAGCCGAGGCTTTTTACAGGCTATCCACTCAACACTGGTCAGCTCTTCATTTTCGTGTCCCCACAATCCAGATTTCAGAAATCATTGCAATCTCCACTACAGAATGTTCCATTCATTCACTGCGAGTCTGGAGTTTATCTGATTCTCCACTCCCGCCTGGTTAACATTACACCACTTGTGAATGTCCAAGTAAGCCAATGCTGGTTTTCAGAGGCCTGTTCATACTCGCAGCCGTGCTGTTTAATTGACAATTCACTCCACCCTGTTCAGCTCTTCATTGTCCCACCACACTACCAGCCTTCAGAAATCTTTGTTATCTCCACTACAGAATGTTCCATTCATTCACTGCGAATCTGGAATTCATCTGACTCTCAACTCCACGCAGGTTTTCATTACACCACTGTTGAATGTCCAAGTAACCCAATGCTGGTTTTCAGCGGCCTGTTCATATTCGCAGCCCTGCTGTTTACTTGGCTATCGATTCAAGCCTGGTCAGCTCTTCATTTTCCTGTCCACACAACACAGGCTTCAGAAATCATTGGAATCTCCTCTACAGAATGTTCCATTCATTCACTGCGAATGTGGAATTCAACTGACTCTCCACTCCATGCAGGTTTTCCTTACACCACTGATGAATGTCCAAGTAACCCAATGCTGGTTTTCAGCTGCATGTTCACACTCGCAGCCATGCTATACAATTGGCTTTCCACTAAATCCTGATTAGTTCTTGATTTTCCTTCCACACGACCCAGCCTTCAGAAATCGTTGGAATCTCCACTAGAGAATGTTCCATTCATTCACTGCGAATCTGGAATTCCTCTGAACCTCCACTCCCGGCAGGTTTTCGTTACACCACTGTTGAATGTCCAAGTAACCCAATGTTTTAAGTGTTTTCTTCACAAGCGCAGTGGTGCTGTTCAATTGGCTATCCACTCAACCCTGGCCAGCTCTACATTTTCCTGTCCACACCACAGAGACTGGAGAAATCATTGTTATCTCCACTACAGAATGTTCCATTCATTCACAGCGAATCTGGAATTCATCTGAATCTCCACTCCCGGCAGGTTTTCGTGACACCACTGGTAAATATCCAAGTAAGCCAATGCTGGTTTTAAGTGGCCTGCTCATACTCTCAGCCGTGCTGTTCAATTTGCTATCCACTCAACCCTCTTCAGCTCCATTTTCCTGTCCACATAACCCAAACTTCAGAAACAATTGGTATCTCCTCCACAGAATGTTCCATTCATTGACGGCAAATCTGAAATTCATCTAATTCTCAACTCCCGTCAGGTTTTCGTTACACCACTTGTGAATGTCCAATTAAGCCAAAGCTGGTTTTCAGTGGCCTGTTCTTACTACGAGACGTGCTGTTCATTTGGCTATCCATTCCACCCTGTTCAGCTCTACATTTTCGTGTCCACAAAACCCAGCCTTCAGAAATCATTGGAATCACCACTAGAGAATGTTCCATTCATTCACTGCGAATCTGGAATTCATCTGAATCTCCACTCCCGGCAGGTTTTCATTGCACCACTGCTGAATGTTCAAGTAACGCAATGATGGTTTTCAGCGGTCTATTCACACTCGAACCCGTGCTGTTCACGGTCTAGCGACTCAACACTGGTGAGTTCTTCTTTTTCCAGTTCAGACAATACAAACCTCAGAAACCATTGCAATCTACACTACAGAATGTTTCATTCATTCAGGCGAATCTTGAATTCATCTTGTTCTCCACTCCCAGCAGGTTTTCGTTTCACCACTGGTGAATGTCCAAGCAACCCAAGGCTGGTTTCAGCTGCGTGTTAACACTCGCAGCCGTGCTGTTCAATTGGCTATCCAGTGAACGCTGGTTAGCTCTTGATTTTCCTTCCACACACCGAGCCTTCAGAAATCATTCTTATCTCCACTTCAGAGTGTTCCATTCGTTCCCTGCGAATCTGGAATTCCTCTGACTCTCCACACCAGGCAGATTTTCCTAACAACACTGGTGAATGACCAGGTAATCCAATGCTGGTTTTCAGCGGCTGTTCACACTCACAGCCTTGCTGTTCAATTGGCAATCCAGTCAAACCTAGTCAGCTCTTCATTTTCCTGTCTGCACAACCCAGCGTTCAGAAATCATTGGAATCTCTACTACAGAAATTTCCATTCATTCACTGTGAATCTGGAAATACTCTGAATCTGCATTCCAGGAAGGCTTTCGTTACACCACTGATGAATGTCCAAGTAATGCAATGCTGCTTCTTAGTGGTCTGTTCACACTCGAAACCGTGCTGTTCATTGGCTATCCACTCAATATCGGTCAGCTCTTCAATATCCTGTCCAGACTATCCAGATTCCTAAATGTTGGCAATCACCACTACAGAATGTTCCATTCAATCACGCGAATCTGGAATTCATCAGAGTCTCCACTCCTGGAAGGTTTTCGTGACACCACTGGTAAATGTCCAAGGAAGACAATGCTGGTTTTAAGCCGCCTGCTAACACACTCAGCCGTGCTGTTCAATTTGCTATCCACCCAACCCTATTCAGCTCTACATTTTCCTGTCCTCATAACCCAACCTTCAGAAATAATTGGTATCTCCTCCACAGAATGTTCCGTTCATTCACTGCGAATCTTAAATTCATCTGACTCTCAACTCCCGGCGGGTTATCGTTACACCACTTGTGAATGTCCAAGTAAGCCAATGCTGGTTTTCAGTGGCCTGTTCATACTAAGAGACGTGCTGTTCATTTGGCTATCCACTCCGCCCTGTTCAGCTCTACATTTTCGTGTCCACAAAACCCAGCCTTCAGAAATCATTGGAATCACCACTAGAGAATGTTCCATTCATTCACTGCGAATCTGGAATTCCTCTGAACCTCCACTCCTGGCAGGTTTTCGTTACGCCACTGGTGAATGTCCAAGTAACTCAATACTGGTTTTCAGAGGCATGTTCAACTCGCAGAAGTGCTGTTCAATGGGCTATCCACTCAATATTGGTCAGCTCTTCATTTTCCTCTCCACACAAACCAGCCTTCAGAAATCATTGGGCTCTCCACTACAGACTGTTCCATTCATTCACTGCGATTCTGCAATTCATCTGACTCTCCGCTCCAGGCAGGTTTTCATTACAGCACTGGTGAATGACCAAGTAATCCAAAGCTGGTTTTCAGCCGCCTTTTCACACTCGCAGTGTGCTGTTCAATTGTCTATCCACTCAAACCTGGTCAGCCTTTCATTTTCTTTTCCACAATATCAGACTTCAGAAATCATTGGAATCGCCAGTACAGAATGTTCCATTCATTCACTGCCAATCTGGAATTCATCTGAATCTGCACTCCAGGTAGGCTTTCATTACACCACTTATGAATGTCCAAGTAACACAATGCTGGTTTTCAGCGGTCTGTTCACACTCTAAGCCCTGCTTTTTACTGGGTATCCACACAACTGTGGTCAGCTCTTCATTTTCATGTCCAAACAATCCAGACTTGAGAAATCATTGCAATCTCCAGTACAGAATGTTCCATTCATTCACTGCGAATCTGGAATTCAACTGAATCTCCACTACCTGCAGATTTATCTTACACCACTTGTGAATGTCCAAGTAAAACAATGCTGGTTTTCAGAGGCCTGTTCATGTTCGCAGTCATGCTGTTCAATTGGCTATCCACTCAACCTGTTTTGCTCCTCATTTTCCTGTGCACACAACCCAGCCTTCAGAAATCATTGTAATCTCCACTACAGGATGTTCCATTCATTCACTGGGAATCTGGAATTCATCTGAATCTGCACTCCACGCAGGCTTTCGTTACACCACTGCTGAAAGTCGAAGTAATGCAATACTGGTTTTCAGTGGTCTGTTCACATTCGAAGCCGAGGCTTTTTACAGGCTATCCACTCAACACTGGTCAGCTCTTCATTTTCGTGTCCCCACAATCCAGATTTCAGAAATCATTGCAATCTCCACTACAGAATGTTCCATTCATTCACTGCGAGTCTGGAGTTTATCTGATTCTCCACTCCCGCCTGGTTAACATTACACCACTTGTGAATGTCCAAGTAAGCCAATGCTGGTTTTCAGAGGCCTGTTCATACTCGCAGCCGTGCTGTTTAATTGACAATTCACTCCACCCTGTTCAGCTCTTCATTGTCCCACCACACTACCAGCCTTCAGAAATCTTTGTTATCTCCACTACAGAATGTTCCATTCATTCACTGCGAATCTGGAATTCATCTGACTCTCAACTCCACGCAGGTTTTCATTACACCACTGTTGAATGTCCAAGTAACCCAATGCTGGTTTTCAGCGGCCTGTTCATATTCGCAGCCCTGCTGTTTACTTGGCTATCGATTCAAGCCTGGTCAGCTCTTCATTTTCCTGTCCACACAACACAGGCTTCAGAAATCATTGGAATCTCCTCTACAGAATGTTCCATTCATTCACTGCGAATGTGGAATTCAACTGACTCTCCACTCCATGCAGGTTTTCCTTACACCACTGATGAATGTCCAAGTAACCCAATGCTGGTTTTCAGCTGCATGTTCACACTCGCAGCCATGCTATACAATTGGCTTTCCACTAAATCCTGATTAGTTCTTGATTTTCCTTCCACACGACCCAGCCTTCAGAAATCGTTGGAATCTCCACTAGAGAATGTTCCATTCATTCACTGCGAATCTGGAATTCCTCTGAACCTCCACTCCCGGCAGGTTTTCGTTACACCACTGTTGAATGTCCAAGTAACCCAATGTTTTAAGTGTTTTCTTCACAAGCGCAGTGGTGCTGTTCAATTGGCTATCCACTCAACCCTGGCCAGCTCTACATTTTCCTGTCCACACCACAGAGACTGGAGAAATCATTGTTATCTCCACTACAGAATGTTCCATTCATTCACAGCGAATCTGGAATTCATCTGAATCTCCACTCCCGGCAGGTTTTCGTGACACCACTGGTAAATATCCAAGTAAGCCAATGCTGGTTTTAAGTGGCCTGCTCATACTCTCAGCCGTGCTGTTCAATTTGCTATCCACTCAACCCTCTTCAGCTCCATTTTCCTGTCCACATAACCCAAACTTCAGAAACAATTGGTATCTCCTCCACAGAATGTTCCATTCATTGACGGCAAATCTGAAATTCATCTAATTCTCAACTCCCGTCAGGTTTTCGTTACACCACTTGTGAATGTCCAATTAAGCCAAAGCTGGTTTTCAGTGGCCTGTTCTTACTACGAGACGTGCTGTTCATTTGGCTATCCATTCCACCCTGTTCAGCTCTACATTTTCGTGTCCACAAAACCCAGCCTTCAGAAATCATTGGAATCACCACTAGAGAATGTTCCATTCATTCACTGCGAATCTGGAATTCATCTGAATCTCCACTCCCGGCAGGTTTTCATTGCACCACTGCTGAATGTTCAAGTAACGCAATGATGGTTTTCAGCGGTCTATTCACACTCGAACCCGTGCTGTTCACGGTCTAGCGACTCAACACTGGTGAGTTCTTCTTTTTCCAGTTCAGACAATACAAACCTCAGAAACCATTGCAATCTACACTACAGAATGTTTCATTCATTCAGGCGAATCTTGAATTCATCTTGTTCTCCACTCCCAGCAGGTTTTCGTTTCACCACTGATGAATGTCCAAGCAACCCAAGGCTGGTTTCAGCTGCGTGTTAACACTCGCAGCCGTGCTGTTCAATTGGCTATCCAGTGAACGCTGGTTAGCTATTGATTTTCCTTCCACACATCGAGCCTTCAGAAATCATTCTTATCTCCACTTCAGTGTGTTCCATTCGTTCCCTGCGAATCTGGAATTCCTCTGACTCTCCACACCAGGCAGATTTTCCTAACAACACTGGTGAATGACCAGGTAATCCAATGCTGGTTTTCAGCGGCTGTTCACACTCACAGCCTTGCTGTTCAATTGGCAATCCAGTCAAACCTAGTCAGCTCTTCATTTTCCTGTCCGCACAACCCAGCGTTCAGAAATCATTGGAATCTCTACTACAGAAATTTCCATACATTCACTGTGAATCTGGAAATACTCTGAATCTGCATTCCAGGAAGGCTTTCGTTACACCACTGATGAATGTCCAAGTAATGCAATGCTGCTTCTTAGTGGTCTGTTCACACTCGAAACCGTGCTGTTCATTGGCTATCCACTCAATATCGGTCAGCTCTTCAATATCCTGTCCAGACTATCCAGATTCCTAAATGTTGGCAATCACCACTACAGAATGTTCCATTCAATCACGCGAATCTGGAATTCATCAGAGTCTCCACTCCTGGAAGGTTTTCGTGACACCACTGGTAAATGTCCAAGGAAGACAATGCTGGTTTTAAGCCGCCTGCTAACACACTCAGCCGTGCTGTTCAATTTGCTATCCACCCAACCCTATTCAGCTCTACATTTTCCTGTCCTCATAACCCAACCTTCAGAAATAATTGGTATGTCCTCCACAGAATGTTCCGTTCATTCACTGCGAATCTTAAATTCATCTGACTCTCAACTCCCGGCGGGTTATCGTTACACCACTTGTGAATGTCCAAGGAAGCCAATGCTGGTTTTCAGTGGCCTGTTCATACTAAGAGACGTGCTGTTCATTTGGCTATCCACTCCACCCTGTTCAGCTCTACATTTTCGTGTCCACAAAACCCAGCCTTCAGAAATCATTGGAATCACCACTAGAGAATGTTCCATTCATTCACTGCGAATCTGGAATTCATCTGAACCTCCACTCCTGGCAGGTTTTCGTTACGCCACTGGTGAATGTCCAAGTAACTCAATACTGGTTTTCAGAGGCATGTTCAACTCGCAGAAGTGCTGTTCAATGGGCTATCCACTCAATATTGGTCAGCTCTTCATTTTCCTCTCCACACAAACCAGCCTTCAGAAATCATTGGGCTCTCCACTACAGACTGTTCCATTCATTCACTGCGATTCTGCAATTCATCTGACTCTCCGCTCCAGGCAGGTTTTCATTACAGCACTGGTGAATGACCAAGTAATCCAAAGCTGGTTTTCAGCCGCCTTTTCACACTCGCAGTGTGCTGTTCAATTGTCTATCCACTCAAACCTGGTCAGCCTTTCATTTTCTTTTCCACAATATCAGACTTCAGAAATCATTGGAATCGCCAGTACAGAATGTTCCATTCATTCACTGCCAATCTGGAATTCATCTGAATCTGCACTCCAGGTAGGCTTTCATTACACCACTTATGAATGTCCAAGTAACACAATGCTGGTTTTCAGCGGTCTGTTCACACTCTAAGCCCTGCTTTTTACTGGGTATCCACACAACTGTGGTCAGCTCTTCATTTTCATGTCCAAACAATCCAGACTTGAGAAATCATTGCAATCTCCAGTACAGAATGTTCCATTCATTCACTGCGAATCTGGAATTCAACTGAATCTCCACTACCTGCAGATTTATCTTACACCACTTGTGAATGTCCAAGTAAAACAATGCTGGTTTTCAGAGGCCTGTTCATGTTCGCAGTCGTGCTGTTCAATTGGCTATCCACTCAACCTGTTTTGCTCCTCATTTTCCTGTGCACACAACCCAGCCTTCAGAAATCATTGTAATCTCCACTACAGGATGTTCCATTCATTCACTGGGAATCTGGAATTCATCTGAATCTGCACTCCACGCAGGCTTTCGTTACACCACTGCTGAAAGTCGAAGTAATGCAATACTGGTTTTCAGTGGTCTGTTCACATTCGAAGCCGAGGCTTTTTACAGGCTATCCACTCAACACTGGTCAGCTCTTCATTTTCGTGTCCCCACAATCCAGATTTCAGAAATCATTGCAATCTCCACTACAGAATGTTCCATTCATTCACTGCGAGTCTGGAGTTTATCTGATTCTCCACTCCCGCCTGGTTAACATTACACCACTTGTGAATGTCCAAGTAAGCCAATGCTGGTTTTCAGAGGCCTGTTCATACTCGCAGCCGTGCTGTTTAATTGACAATTCACTCCACCCTGTTCAGCTCTTCATTGTCCCACCACACTACCAGCCTTCAGAAATCTTTGTTATCTCCACTACAGAATGTTCCATTCATTCACTGCGAATCTGGAATTCATCTGACTCTCAACTCCACGCAGGTTTTCATTACACCACTGTTGAATGTCCAAGTAACCCAATGCTGGTTTTCAGCGGCCTGTTCATATTCGCAGCCCTGCTGTTTACTTGGCTATCGATTCAAGCCTGGTCAGCTCTTCATTTTCCTGTCCACACAACACAGGCTTCAGAAATCATTGGAATCTCCTCTACAGAATGTTCCATTCATTCACTGCGAATGTGGAATTCAACTGACTCTCCACTCCATGCAGGTTTTCCTTACACCACTGATGAATGTCCAAGTAACCCAATGCTGGTTTTCAGCTGCATGTTCACACTCGCAGCCATGCTATACAATTGGCTTTCCACTAAATCCTGATTAGTTCTTGATTTTCCTTCCACACGACCCAGCCTTCAGAAATCGTTGGAATCTCCACTAGAGAATGTTCCATTCATTCACTGCGAATCTGGAATTCCTCTGAACCTCCACTCCCGGCAGGTTTTCGTTACACCACTGTTGAATGTCCAAGTAACCCAATGTTTTAAGTGTTTTCTTCACAAGCGCAGTGGTGCTGTTCAATTGGCTATCCACTCAACCCTGGCCAGCTCTACATTTTCCTGTCCACACCACAGAGACTGGAGAAATCATTGTTATCTCCACTACAGAATGTTCCATTCATTCACAGCGAATCTGGAATTCATCTGAATCTCCACTCCCGGCAGGTTTTCGTGACACCACTGGTAAATATCCAAGTAAGCCAATGCTGGTTTTAAGTGGCCTGCTCATACTCTCAGCCGTGCTGTTCAATTTGCTATCCACTCAACCCTCTTCAGCTCCATTTTCCTGTCCACATAACCCAAACTTCAGAAACAATTGGTATCTCCTCCACAGAATGTTCCATTCATTGACGGCAAATCTGAAATTCATCTAATTCTCAACTCCCGTCAGGTTTTCGTTACACCACTTGTGAATGTCCAATTAAGCCAAAGCTGGTTTTCAGTGGCCTGTTCTTACTACGAGACGTGCTGTTCATTTGGCTATCCATTCCACCCTGTTCAGCTCTACATTTTCGTGTCCACAAAACCCAGCCTTCAGAAATCATTGGAATCACCACTAGAGAATGTTCCATTCATTCACTGCGAATCTGGAATTCATCTGAATCTCCACTCCCGGCAGGTTTTCATTGCACCACTGCTGAATGTTCAAGTAACGCAATGATGGTTTTCAGCGGTCTATTCACACTCGAACCCGTGCTGTTCACGGTCTAGCGAGTCAGCACTGGTGAGTTCTTCTTTTTCCAGTTCAGACAATACAAACCTCAGAAACCATTGCAATCTACACTACAGAATGTTTCATTCATTCAGGCGAATCTTGAATTCATCTTGTTCTCCACTCCCAGCAGGTTTTCGTTTCACCACTGGTGAATGTCCAAGCAACCCAAGGCTGGTTTCAGCTGCGTGTTAACACTCGCAGCCGTGCTGTTCAATTGGCTATCCAGTGAACGCTGGTTAGCTCTTGATTTTCCTTCCACACACCGAGCCTTCAGAAATCATTCTTATCTCCACTTCAGAATGTTCCATTCGTTCCCTGCGAATCTGGAATTCCTCTGACTCTCCACACCAGGCAGATTTTCCTAACAACACTGGTGAATGACCAGGTAATCCAATGCTGGTTTTCAGCGGCTGTTCACACTCACAGCCTTGCTGTTCAATTGGCAATCCAGTCAAACCTAGTCAGCTCTTCATTTTCCTGTCCACACAACCCAGCGTTCAGAAATCATTGGAATCTCTACTACAGAAATTTCCATTCATTCACTGTGAATCTGGAAATACTCTGAATCTGCATTCCAGGAAGGCTTTCGTTACACC